>NW_010972497.1:2586727-2624323 GCF_000737465.1 Haliaeetus leucocephalus | reverse complement strand
CTCCCCAAACAACCCCCACAAGGCCTGCCCAGAACCTTCCTGAAGGTTCTGGAAGCACCAACCGCCCCTCACACCTCATTAGCCTAATGAGCTCGAGTGCCCGCCCGAAGGAGGGGCCGGGAGGGGATAAAAGGGCGCGAACTGAAGCCCCGCGTGCCTGTGCCCTGTGGAGCGGGGCCCCTGGGCTGAGGGGAGCAGCGCTGGAGCCAGGGCCGGTGAGCGCTTTCTCTTTTCCCGTAACCCCCACACCTCACCCCTTCCGACACCAACCGCCGACCGGGTCTGGGCCTGGGAGCGGCTCCAGCCGCCGGCGGGCTCCTCTCTGAGAGGGAGTCCGGAAAGCAAGGGGGTCCGCTCTGCCCCTCCTGGCCCGACGGGAGGGCTCGCCTCATTCTCCGCCCTGAGCTGATCCCCGGATAAGCGAGGCCTGGAGCGTGTGTTTGTGGAGGGAGGGTGGCCGCGGGTTACACGGGCTCCTGAGGGGGTTTGGCGCCAGTTCCCGCTGTGAGAAACCCCGCCACCTGCTGTTAACGCCGCCCGCCTTCAGGCTGCTCCTGCCGCCAACGAAACCTTCAACCGGTCGTTCGGTGTCGTTTCACCTGAATTCAGCCCCAGGGAATTCCGAACTCGCCATGACACCTCCCTGGTCTGTCCAGCACACGTTTCCATCTCTTCTGTTACGGTAGTGTGCTTAAGGTGGGCGTAAGTTGTATTAAGTTTATTTGCGTTCGCAGAGTGTTTTTCTGTACAGGGCTGAAAGAGCATTCTCTCTAGGCCTGCACTGAAGAAAGAGTAGTGAGATTGCTATACTGACTGTAGCTGATGTTCAAGACTAAAGCTGTCTGCATTCAATGTTTTGTAAATGAAAAATCATTTAATAATACTTTACGGAATTGCACACACAAGCACCAATAAACATGCTAGGGATTTGCATCACTAGAAAAGTTCCCAGTGCTCTCCCAGGGCTAGCTGGAGTGATTGAGTCTAGAAGAGTAAACAACAAGCAAACATACTCTGGCACAGTATGGAATTGACGTGTTTGTTAAGTGAACATGACACATGGTTAAACAAGCTCACATAGACAAAACATAGAAAAAGAAGTAGTAGATTAGGATCTGTAGAGAGGCTGGTAGTCTCTCATAATGCTTCAAAGGAAGGCCCATTAAAAAGTGCTTCAGTTTTTTACAAATGTTTATTGGTACATGCCAAACACAGGACACGACATAAACTTCATTATGCTTAAAGCTGTTTCAAGTGACAAATAGTACTACATAGAGCTAAGGTTTCAAAAATGCATGGAATCGGAGAAAAAGGGCATTTGGAGTGTAAGGGGTGGCAAACCTGCAGAAAAGTCACCTCATAGAATATATCGTTCTTTTGCTGCTTTCTGCTCCTTTACAGCACTGGGAGGACAGACTGATTCAAAGACTGAGCTGAATTCTCTGTGCTGCAAAAAGTAGATCTCCAGTCAGCTAAGCTGGATGTTTCTGGGTACTGCTTTGCATCATTGTAAAAACACACTCGGTATCTTATCTTTATGAAGTTAAACTTAATCCTGTTAACATAACAGACTTCCATATAAACACTTTCTTTGCATGTTTACAATTACTTGAGCATCCTGATTGCTATTTCAAAAAATAATGACAATAATAATGATGATGATGGATGAAGTAGGCACTGTCTCTGAAAAACTTTGCAGTCCTCTGTGGCAACTAGTCTTGATGGTCCCCTTTAGTTTGTTCCACCTGTATTTCACATAAATATTAACTTACATCATAAAACACAAAGGCCTTCTTATAAATCATATTTTTAAGAGTTTAATTTACATATTCTCTGGTGTGGGCTTTTTTCTGCTTTTTCTTGTGTTTGCATAATGTAATGTTGCCCTCAAAAGATAACCATATGGAAATTAAAATTATGAAATGCATGTATAACTTTAATTATATTTAATACTTTCCTAATTATTGTCTGTCAAACAGTGTATGTTTTGAAATTCCAGTAAGTCTGGCAGAGTAAAAGCTCCAAATATATGCCAGATTTGTAATCATTTTATAATCAATCCCAGATACAGTAATAGACTGGAATTATTAGAAAACTGGTACTTCTGTTTACCTGAAGGAAAACTTTTTTGTAAGGGATTTTGAATTAATTCAAGCTTCGATCTCCTTCTTTGTTCTTACTGGTTTTGTCACTCATTTTGAAGTACTTTTGTGATTCACTGTTTTATCTGATCTTATAAAGCATCCCACAGACTGGTTATGTGAAGAATGCTATACAAATGAGATGTTGTTGCACGAAAAAACAATCCATGCCTATTTATAACAGAAATTCTTGACAAGTAGTTTGTTTCTCCCACAATAAACCTCTTTAGAAGTACTGTAATGTTTTCTGAAAAGGTGTTGTTTAGTGTTACTCAGGAAATATACAGCTAGAAAAGAAATTAATTCTGTGATGTATCGATGTTCCTTTTTGTAGAATTATAATTCTATGTGCTTATTCTTAGTATATCATAAAATTGTTCTCAATAGCTATGATTAAAGTGTAACAACTGAAAAAACTTATGATAAATTTTTTCATGAAGATATCTAAAAATATTAGAGATAAATGATTTGAAAAAGTTATTATGTATATTCTTAACAACATTAATGTTTTAAGGGATATTCATCTAAAGAAAAAAATACAGAACATTTTATTTTACAGTATGCACTTGGTACAGTAGATGGACAAGACAATTGGGAGAGTATAACTTGCTTTACAAATAGCTAAGGAACTTCCTTTAGCTGAAAAGGAAATTAAAATTTATATTATTATTTAGAAAAGAAAAAAAATAGGAGCACCATAGTAAATAAAAAGCTCATAAAGGTAAAAATATTACAACCTTTTAGCTTTCATGGTTGGCTGGTATTTAAAGGAATACAGGATGTTTCTGAGGAAGAAGGTGTCCTCTTCAGACCCTCGCTGTATTGAGGGTGGTAGGAGAAAGGACAGGAGGGAGCTTTGTAGGTGGTACCTTCTGCACAGCCTCAGTGTGCTCAGGAACATCTCCTTTGGATGACTTTCTCACAGCCTTTCCTTTAACACCACATCAGGTACCGCTCCCTTCCTGCCTGTCCCTGACTGAGATGCAAAACAAACTGCCAGAGTTTGCTGTCAGACTTTGAGGAAATTCCCCAATCTTCCTCCTATGACAGCACTACCATAAATAGGAATGATCTGGGAAGTATTTGTTATTACTAGGCAGCTGGACATTTTAGTCATCCTTTATTTTAATAGCCTTAATCTTTTACAGTTATGCATAACTTCTGTATCATTGCAAGCTCAACTCAACCTGAGTATTGTCAAAGCTGAAGATTTTATGATTGATCTTCTAAATTGAAACTGCTTTCATTTGATCTAATACATACATTCTTCCACCCCCAGTTCAAGTCATAAAAATGGAAGTTTTAAGTATTCTCATCTTTATCTGGAAATGTTTAAAACTTAAATGTGAATACTGTGGCTCAGTTCACTAATAGCAAGAAAGACAATCAGATGTATCAGATGTCCAACTTTAAATAACTATTTTATGCTAATGTATTTTTGCTTTAAATAGTATTTCCCATTTTTAATCTTTTTAGTTTAGACTTGAGTTTTGAAGGTTATCTCTAGTGTTTACAATTTATATGTAATACCAACTCATAAAAGAATACTTTGTTTTCTCTTGAATTCAGTTTTATCACTGTAAGCATGGGCAGGGCAGATAAAAAAAAAAAGAAAAAGAAAAAAGTGCCAGTCCTCACCTCTCAACATTTACACAAATATTTTACGGCTCAAGCTACAATACACACAATATCCTAAAATGATAAAATCTCTAGACTGACTCCAAAAGCCATAAGCTCTTCTACCACTGACACCCAACTATTTAACCTTCTTTCCCTACTTGTCTTCAGCCTCTTCCTCAGAATAATGGTTCTTCCAGGAACATGATTGCAAATACTCTCTGCACTTACTGCTGCACACAAATTAGGATTTGGCAATCAACATGTCTCCCCTCAGTGAGCTGCATTCTGGCCTTTTGACCTCACACAGCTTCCAGGTAGCTACTCAGTCTGCTGATATACCTTGTTATCTTGACATGCTCCGCATTCACATGCTGTTTTTTCAGGTGCACTTCAGTCCTGAACTCACCTTTAACTGACTTTCAGGTTGTCATTTTCTACTTATTGCTTAACTACTTAACCCATAGTTTTCCACACAGTTGAGTTCAGGTGCAGTTTTGCTCCAGGAATCTATTCCTGTATAAATAGATATTGCACAAAGAGAAGTCTAAGTGTATTTAGTGTGTGCCTTTTGAAGGGTCATTTTGTTCTCAGCTATCACTCTTCCTGAACACAGTTAACAGTGAAACATTTTAGCTTCTGAGGAGAAAAGTATTCATTACATTCAAAATCAGAATTCTGCAGCACACATTGAAAATTAATTCACAGAATCAATCTTGGAATGTTTCTTTTTTTTCCCTTTAGCATTTTATGTGAATTTATCCAGCATAGAAGGAAATGGGAAATCTAAAGAAGCAAAGACTTTGAAATACAGTGAGGAATGAATCTGCACTGGAAGATTCCTATGCATGAATGTGAAGTATAGAAGTAAAACTGTCCAGCCACACATTCACTAGGTAATATATCCATTTTCAAACCACAATATAATAGTATGCAAAGTACTTTCAGACAGTTCATGAAAACAAATCCTGCCAGCCAGCATGGAGACTTTGAGTCAAGTAACATTTAGTCAGTTGCTGTAGGCAGCTTCTAGTCAGAGGAATTGGCATCTGGGAATATAAGCTTCAGGTCCCTGAAGGAAGACATGGTGAGACATAACAGCAGCAGAGATCAGAGGGCCTGGTTTCTGGTTTGGGATGGGAAGTGAAGGTATGCCGTTAGGAGTGATACAGACTGATGTCAGCCCAGGCAGTAACAGTCAAAGCAGCATGTGGTGGCATCAAAGCTTGGCAAATGGTGTCAGAATCCATAGAGCCTTGGAACTTTTTTAACCCTCTCCCCCACCCACCCTCCAAGAGGTTTGAAGCTTGAAATGCATTTATCTTTGTAATATTAGTATCAGAAGTGAAGGAAAAAGAATTCAGAAGAACACTGATCCATTTGCCAGCCATTAATCACTCCTTATTATTCCAACAAAATGAAGCAACATAAAATGAAAAGCATTAGATTTGGCACACAAAATGGTCTAAAGCTTATAAAGCATCTCCCCACAAATGTTACATTAAATGTTTTCTTGTTTACATTAACTAAATGCCTTAGAGTGTTCTGCTAACTTTATTCTTTCAAAGACTCTAGACCAAAATGCTCAAATTATTTTGAACAGAGAATAGGTAACTGTTACTTGTGTAAAAGGTAGTATAAGCCTTTCATCTTCCTTCCTCGCAGCATGCTGAAAAAACTGGCATCAAAACACAACTACTGGCAAAATAAATTGAGAGCAAATACATACATGCTACTGCAGGCTCATTAAAAGTTCTTAAAAGTATCTGTGTCTAGAGAGAGGAGCTGCCTTTATCCTGAAGGCAAATAGTTCCTGCATTTTCTTGACTTTGCCTTTTTCTTTCAAATCCATTTGTAAATCCTGGAATACAAAAGAAAAAAAAGTTATCTTAATCTGGGATAAAAAAAAAAGCATGAGTCTGTAGTATCACGCACAAAAAAAGATAAAGATGATGGAGGTATAACAGATGAAAAAGTAATTTTATAATTAAATTTTCAAATAATTAATGAGTAACTTCAAAAATTAAAGTAATTAAATGATACATCAGTAATTACTGATGTACTAAATAAAACCCATTATACTACTGAACAGGTCTCTGCATCTGCAAGGAAGAGCAACACAGTATAACTTCATTGTGGAAAAAGAAAGGCCCCTGCATCTGTTGCACCACACTCAAGTTGCTTCAAACTTGGCAGTGTTAAGAGCCCTCCACCTGCAACTCCATTCATTTGCAACCTTGTGATCTCTCATCTCCACACCCTGAGGATGCTGTACAGTGCCAGTACTTGGTGTCCCAAGTACGCTTACCCTGATGCACTGGCAGTGGCAGAGCGTGAATTATGCTGGATTTCTTATAGCAAACAATTGCCACTGATGTTAAATCATCCTGTTGTTTCCCTATCTCCTTACATTTTTGCTTGTAGCTTTAGTCTGTAATGGTGCTAAGATCCCTTCAATGTACACCTTGTAGCTCTTAGCCTGTTGTATTGGTGGTATACAGCAGGGTTTTGGTAGTGGAGGAGCTGCAGGGGTGGCACAATTCGAGTCTGTTTTGGCCAAGATGGTAACTGGTGACAATATCCCTATCATTATCTTGACCTACAAGTTTTTCATCCTATTTTCTCCCTGTCCTGTTGAGGAAGGGGAGTGAGTGAGCAGCTGGATGGCATCTGGCTGCTGCTAAAATTAACCCACCACATCTATAAAGTCATATTACAAGAAAGCCTAGAGTTAACAATAAATTAATAGTCCTTTTTCATATCTGTTATTACTCAGTAATATACCTGCACAGAATTTAATGACCAGTTAGTGTGCAGTACCCAACCCTAATTAGGTATGCTCCAACTAATGCCAACAGAACTGTAAACAGAACCTACCATTTGGGAGCTTGAGTGGGTCTCAATTAAAAATGTAATTGTAACTAGCGAGAAAGCATCATCACTATGTGCTGTGCTGGACAGGATGCCCAGAGAAGGACACTTGTCTGAGGTGTCCATTGCTCTTCAAGGCTGGCCACTGGGGAGAATTTTTCCCTTTTCTTTCTTCTCCGTTTTTTTTTTTGTTTGTTTGCTTGTTTGCTCAGCCTTGGGTGCCTGAAAGTGATGCATGCCATTAGCTACAGATCCCACAAAGGAACCTCTGTGCCTGTAAGCCTCTAACAGTTTTGTCCTGCACACCATAAGTAACTTGAGTCTTGTTGGTTGTGCAAAGATGAATAGGGAATGGAGTAAGAAAACTGTGACACAATGCTCCTCCACAAATTATTTGCAATTAAAAGTGTGTTAATCCTGAACTGGCAGTCAGGAGTGAGAGGATGAGCAAAGAAATCAGTTTTTATTTTAAGTTTAGTTTAGACAATAAGCATAAGGATTTTTTTTTCCTTACAGTTCTGGTCTGAGTTGAACAAACACCTTATATTTCATGTTAAAAAATAAAGTGATTCACACTTAGGTTCAGTTTGAGTGTCTGAGAGAGTGTTAACAGATTAAAAAACCCAAACATTCAAACAAAAAAAAACCCAAACAAAGCCCCAAACACCAGTCAGTCCATATTTTAATCTTTAACAGAATATTTGAGTCACTGTTTTAATCAACAACTATATTAAAAATATATGCTGTTTGTAGGAACACCTGTGGGAAATAAAACTACAGCTAAAAGGAGAAAACATTTAATAATGGAAATAATTAATCTCTTGAAAAATGAACAAGCCACTATGATGAATATTTAAAAAATCCACAGAGGAATGCTATGCAGAAGTAATCACATACCACGATGTAATAAGGATACTTTTTGATGATCAAAGAAGTGAGTTTGAAATATGGAATAGAGAGATATTAATTAAGCAAGAATGTGGTCTATAGACATGTTTTTTACCAATGAATTAAGAATTGGAGTTGTTTTGAGATCTGAATCATAAAAGAAAAGCTGACTTGGAAATGACAGGTCTAATCCAAGAACCTGGCAGTGTTCATAAATATTAAATTATAAGAAAATTTTCAGCCTTACCTGATAATCAGTTTTGTATCTGGAGTAGAAAACAATAACTTGTACAATAAAGATTCTTTTCACAGTAAGGCAAATTAAGCAAGGTACAAATCCAAGAATCCTTAACTAAAAATTCCAATTATAAGCTTTCATGTGTTGTTGTAATGATCCCTTTCATGCGCCTACATGAGTGTTAGGGTCAGGGTGGATATATTGGCACCTAAGGGAAATAGAATATGCTCTTCCATTGTTAGAACTAGCCAATGAAGAATGCAAAGTCTTTGTCATAGAACAATAGAAATGTTATGCCACTTCAGCACCTGCCATGCACATCCATATGAATCATGTTTGCATCCAGTCCAGATCATGTTAAAGGCAACCTGATGCAGAAAATAAGATCAGTGTTTCATTGTTCCCTGTTGGTGCTCTTTTTTTTTTCATGATTAATTATACCATCAAATAAAGTAGTTAGCTACTAATAAATAAAACTAATTCTATTAATTATTATAATTTAGCTGGGTATAATTGTGTGGTATGACCATAATTTTATACAGGTAGTAGTTAGTAGTAACAAGCAAGTAGTTACTCTGTGTGGAATGAAATATATATGACCTTGGCCTAATTATATAGTGTAGAAGGAAGACAGAATTCTTGAAAGTAGGGCTACCGAAAGCAGGTATAATATCATAAAAAAATGGGCATGTGGTGATACAGGAGGCTTAAGGCTATAAAAAAATCACTAAATATCAATTACTGATATTAAAAGAAATGCAGACTTGCAGCTTATATAAATCACTGAATATACGACAAATTTAGGTGTTTTATGGACCATAGAAGAAAAAAGCAAGGCACAGAATGGGTTAGCAAACAAAAAAAGTGACCACAAGCAGATCCTAGATTAAGGAGAATGTAAATGTCATACTCTTTTTTTGGCAAAGAGAAAGAGACCCTATCATCAACATTATACTTCTCCAAGCAAAGAACTTGGGACACCAACAACTCACTCTAAATCCTTTCTCCGACTGAATCCAATGACCTTTGGACATGAAAACCATAGGAAAGCATAAAACCAAAGAAGGGGATAGGTAGTAGAAAACTTATATCAGTTTAACCTGTATATAATTCGAACAATTGTAACTAAACTAATAATATGTCTTTGACTAGACTGTTAAGATTTAATTCTAATTAAGATTTTAATTAGATTAACAGTAAATTCCTGGCTTTGCAATAAGGTGTGGTCCTCATGCCCCGCAGCAAGATTTTGAGTGTAACAGCTAACATATGACACAGGATTTATGGGATCTCCTCCTCTTTGAGCACTGGTTGCACCACAGATGGAATACAGCTGTGTGTCTTAGATGCTACTAAACATCTATGCTTAAGTAATTGAACACTTTCTTGTCAATAATTCTTTATGTTGTACACCACTACTCTGCAGACCCACAATTACCAAAAGCTGTTGATTTCATTTCAATTTTCAGTTTCATTCCTTCAGTGCTAAATTAATTTATAACTGTCTTTTGCCACTTTTTACACTATTCTGGTTCTTATTTATTGTTTATCCTCATAGCTGATTACGTCACAGAAGTATTCTTGTCAGCAAACTTTTATTTGCCATTTCCCACTTTGAAGATGCTATGTGCCTTTGAGGTTTTTTTGAAATCGCTCTTTTGCACAGACAAATTAGCATGTGATTTTTGTTACCTAACTTCAGATCTCTAAAATATGATTAGCTTAGATATAGACATTAACACTAAGCTCCCTTTATAGCCAGAAAAGTGAAATTAGGATATAATCGATTCATTGACTGATGTTAAACATCTGTATTAGGATGAGATTGAGTACTCTAGAAGTCCCTGTTTCTCTAAGTTGATTATAAAGGCAGTGTAGGCTACTAGTTGATGTCTACTTTTAATCAAACAAATCCCACACTTACCTGTTACCCTTAGGTTTGACTGTAATCTTAATATATTTTAACTCACTTTGTACAAGAACATTATGATTTCAACTCCCTTCTCCCAAACTTGGAAATGTTCACATTCGTATTTGAACATGTATATACTCTATTTTCTCTATATATACACAACAAACACATACACTCTATACATACACAACTTTCTATTTTTATAACATATGGTTGCATACTGCTATTAATGTTCTCAGATCACTGCGTGTATTGAGTCCTGGCATGATAGATAAGAAAAGTTATGTATTAATAGACTAGCAGAATGCCTTTCACTCTGAGGAACACAGATATACAATGCCTTAATACTCTCATTATATTGTTTCCAAATAGGCTGCAGTCTCTTTGGGAATCCAGGATCCCCATTCCTTTCAGATGGCCTCTGTTCTAAATTGTTCTGTCAATCTGTTTTGCAGATACCTTCTCTTTTAGCTTCCTCCTTGTGCGTTTAAGACAGACATCCCTGGGATAGAAGTGTATTTATGTTTTTCCTTTATATTTAATCCCTCTCTTCTGGCTTCTGACATGCTTATTCAACACCTTATTCCTTTGTTCTGAGAAACCTGCAGTTTGCTAGGTCACAAGATCATTCAGTGAAGTTGGAGAAAACCTTTTTTTTTTTTTTTTTTTCCCCATAGCCTTCAGTCATACCACTGTACCAGCCTGGTCCTGACTGAATAGAAATCATCCAGACACACCGTCGGTCTGGAACTTTTAGTAGAAGTGTCCTGGTATGGGAGCTAAAGACCAGATAAGTGTACCTCACAGAATCAAAAATGGTATTAGCTGTCCATGTGTGGACAACTGAATGAGTCCAAGGGGTTTGCTTTAGGGAGAGCTGAACTGCTCCCTAGATTTTATTGCTGTATTCTCCAAGCATTCAATTCAGTTTCCCCAACATGGGAGTCTAGTATCCCTTGAGGTGCCCCAGGGTACCTCTCCTGGTCTCCAGCTTTTGTTCCAGAAGGGCATGGATCTCTCATAAGTCCTATATCATCCCTCTGAGCACCATGTGGGTGCCTTGGATAACTTTGGGTATTTTAGCACAAGGTTAATATGTGGACAACTTAATTTAGGGATTCAAACTAGACCCAAGTCTCATCCTCAGTGTCCAGAACAGTAGCATCAATGAAAGTATAATACATTTACACGTTCTCAGCTTATGCATTATAATAACTATTCAGTGAAAGTGCAGTTCACTAGCAAAGGGCCGACTAATTAAAAACAAGGTTTTGAACCGTTCATTTCTTTTTTAATATCTCCTATGAAAATATCTTCAAATCCCTTTATGTTACAATTCTTTGTTGTGAAGTGGGAAGTTAAACTAAATCTTTCAGCCACATCTAATACTACTTCTGAACCCCTGAAATCAGTAAAAGCTTTGCTCTGCCGCACATATATTCATATAAAAGTTTAAACGTTAAAAAGCTACACTATCTTCATTTTGAATTTCTGTTGTACAGTAAAAGAGACCGATATCGAAGGAAGCATATAAATTAAGTATTCATTTATGAAACAAGAAGTTAAAGGCCTTGCCAGATTTCCTTCCTGAGGAAAACTTCGCTATCAAAAGTGTCTAGTATTTTCAAATGGCCACTATAAGAGCAAAAGAAAAGCAATTCAAAATAAGGCAGGGATTGGAATTTCTGAAATAGCAATAAAGGGATTAAAAGCAGAAGGATTTAAGTCTATCTGACTAATATTCTAAACATGTTCATTTAAAAATAATAAGAAAAATAAATCTCAGTTCAAGGAAACTGGAAAAATATCCCAAGTGTTTCTGTTCTTGGGTTTTTTTTGTTGTTGTTTTTTTAGCAGCAATGATGTAGAGTAAAATCAATACTGTTACCAGGACAGTAGCTGAAGGACATGGAAAGCTGATATTTAAAGAAGATAGTGACAGTCAACTTCTAGGTATTATTTCTCTTTCTAGGATGGATTTGCTATAATGTTAAGCAAATACATTAGGGCCAGACTGCAGCATTACTGACAAAGCTGCTGTACAGCTCTGAATAAGCATTCAAATTAATGAAGATCTATGTGAAAAGGGATGGACAAGAAAATATCTCGGAGGCTTTGGAGGAGCAATCATCAGTAGTATGTGTTCTTGCTGGAATAGTAAAGTTAAAGATTACTTACTTCCTCCTGCATTTTTTTTCTTTTAAATACATGTTCATAACCCATACAATCATGCTAAATCTTCACTGTTTATTTGTGTTCAGTTTAAAAAGGTCTGTAAGTGCCTGAAGTACATTTTAGACAAGCCCAAGTTAACTGGGATGTTGTCAGGTCATTTTTGTTGGGACAAACTATGTAAGCAGTCATATCTCATTTGTATATTTTTTACACTAAAATATATATGCAATTCTCTCCCACAATACAATATAAGCAGAAGAGACTTTTCCTTGCTTAGACTTTCCACCATTTACCTCAAAACAGTATATGCAAAGAAGCATTGTCTTTGTTTCTACCAGTAAACATAATTGCTTGTTCTCCTTTTGAGTGTTTCATTTCTTTTCCCAGTTCACTATCTCTGTCACAAACAGGTATCCCTTCATTCACAGCTGGTCTCATGAAAACTGGTTTTGGCCAAATCTTTGCTTGGTACTTACCTAAGGGCCCAATACTTTGGAATAACATTTCCTTTTTTCCCATTTTGCAATTAATGAAAATACTCCTTCCATTCATCCCCAAAATGACCATTAACTGACCCATTATCTTGATCCACTTGTGTGACTTAACGGTAGCCATTCACACTTCCCATTACGCATTCCACTGCAGCGGATCATAACAAAATGAAAAGGAGAATATTCAGACAAAATATTTAGAAAAAATATTTGGAAAAAAATGGTACATGTCAGTGATTAGATGTATGATTTATTTTTTCTTAATAACAACTGATTTCATTTTCTACCTCACTTGAGCTCTGTTTCCTAAGTAGCTAAATAGAAGCACTGAAATGAAATATTGTCTGGCTTTTTTATAAATATCTTTTCTTCATCAGTGATCAGAGTGCTTCTGTTGCCCATCCTGTCATTGCTCAATGCATATATAGCAGTAACTGCTTTTTTAGGTAATCTTACATAGGTCTCTAGGCAAAATGATGCCTGAATTTGCTGTCTTATGGCTACTCTCTGGAGCACACTCTGAATGTTTTTACTATTTCATTCTGTACTTATAGCACCTCTAGCAATGATCTCTTCAGAACTACCAACCTTCATAATGCCTGTATGTTTCAGCATCTGTGTAAAAAAAAACTTCTAAGTGCTCTAGGAAGTAGTTTTACTTATCCAATATTTGGCAATTTGTTCTGAGTCAATACACAAATATTTCTTAGTGTGATATTCCATCTTTTTAGCATTACAATCATTTTAAGTGACATGTAGAAACAAGCTGCAGGCAAGTAACATCCATTAATGTTCCAATAACACATTTTTGTTATGAGTTAGCCCTTTTTACATAATAGATATAAATTAAATAGTTTTGGTTGTTGGTTTTTTTTAATGCAACACTTTTGTATAGTTTCAGTAGGAAGAAAAAACATTTATTTTCAGTCTTAAATTGTTGGGAATGACTGTGTTGAAAACAAGGTTGAGAATATCTTTAAGCAACTAGTCACTTGCATTTTCTGCTTGATTCAGTATATGCCTTTAGCTTGCCAACAAGCCATCATTGCTACCATACTTGCATGATGAACTATACATAATTGTGAAATCACAGCATCTTAGCTTTTCCAACCACCTGGAAAGCTGTTCAAGAATTCTGAAGTCAAATATACATTTATGGAAAACACGATGTATAATGACAATCTTTCCCCCATTCAAATAGGCAACTAAAGGTTCAGTTCACAAGCATAATAACCTAAACATCTGTGCTTATTGCCCAAAATAACTTGTGACCAGATGCACAGAAGAACCTGGTCCTGGGGAGGATCAGAATCATCACAGCTACCTTTTACGTACCTGTTCGTGGATCTGAAATTCATGTGTCTAAACTGGGAAGTAAACCAAACCTAGAGCAAATGGGAAGAGCTAGATTACTTGGAATATGATTCACAACATCCAGTAGGTGTTGTGAGGAAACATGTAGAACATCAGTAATTTTTTCCTCATTCCCTGATTATTGGGAATAATCTGTGATTATCTTCCTACTTACATCCAAATAGCAACAATAAAACTTCTCTTTCTCATAGTCTCTGTTTCAAACCCAGTCATCACAACCAGTATGAGTTTAGTGCTGCATAACATAGACATCATCTCAGACAGTAGAAGAGAAGGTGTTTTGTATGGCCTAACACAGTTATCTGTTATCTGTCTGAAAGCTGGTTCTGCTTCTATCATTTTAAACCAAACAGAGTCCTATATGAAATAAGCAATCTGAATAGTCTTGATACCATTTCCTACTAATACATTTTAAGGTAGCTTTTAGCGGGTTTTGTTCCCTCATGTGCTGACCTGTGAAATACAATCTCTTCTTCCTTGATCAAAAGAAAACTGCTTCTTGATCTTTAGCCAGAAGGTTTCTCTTCAGAACATGGCTTTCTTTTCAAAATATGTTTTTTATGGATTATATGGATTTATTTCAGCATGCACCTCATGTTCCTAGCACACAGATTAGACTACTTCAGTTGAGGAAAAAGACAAGAAAAAAGAAAGAAATGGATTTAAAAACAGAGATTAACACGTTTGTGGTCCTTGGTTGCTATAATGTTTATCCTTGAACATTTCTGTAATTGTAATACAGCCACATATTTGCATTCATATTGAGTGAAGCTTCACACAAGCAATAAAGAATGTTTTGGGGAAGTATAAAAAAATCCCCTAGAGATGAAAAGCTGAAGTTAGATTGCTATGCAGTAGATAACCATCAGATACCTTAAGTGGGAGCAGATGAGCACATGGTGTTAGGAGTCACATTTTGCAACTGGCCAAAGGTATGACTGTGTCCATCTACAAAACTAAAAGGTAAAAGACACCAGAAGATCTTTTAACAGTTAAGTTTATTGTCCATGACTAGAATTACCTATCATGTTTCCACTGTTGCATTGCCCTTGTATCTCCCAGGTCGATTCACTCAGAGTGTGCTTTCCATAGATGACAAACATGCACAAAACATGTACTGTTTTCAAGGATGTTAATAAACAGATCACCCACTGAAACAGTTGTTGAACACTATTTGAAAACACTATAAATCAAGGTGAAGAAATGGTGAAAAAATTTTGAGATACTGACTTAGTATTGATAAAAAATTTTCCCCATTCTTCCATTTACTTCCTAGCTACCATAACAGCTTTTAGTATATTCCTTCTTCAGCTGCTGTTGCACCAATTTCCATTTATGTAGTCAAACATCAGTTTTTAGACTGTGATTCTTGCAATGTCAAAAAAATATTTCTGTATCTTTTCTCCACAGACTTTAAGAACAAACTGATTTGAATAATAAGGTATTTAAAGAAAAAAAGCCCTGTTTTTTAATGAATTCACTCCATTGCCTCATTGGCTTTCCATTTCTGTATGACATTGTTAATTTCTTGACAACAGCTCTCTCCATCGTTCCTGTGTAGTTTGAAAAATACTGAAAACCTCAAATCATACGGCATTACTGGTCTTTACATTTGGCATAGAGTAATCTGAAAGACTCCTCTGTCTTTCTAAATGTCACACAGCAATTGAAAAGACCAGCAGAAGGCTGATAGCCTTAGGAACCAGTTTAAAAAGTAAATCAATCTTCTCTGTATC
Organism: Haliaeetus leucocephalus; assembly: GCF_000737465.1. Lineage (NCBI taxonomy): Eukaryota > Metazoa > Chordata > Aves > Accipitriformes > Accipitridae > Haliaeetus > Haliaeetus leucocephalus. The sequence continues at coordinate 2,608,880 of NW_010972497.1, read as the reverse complement.
CCTCCCTTTGTTTGTTTAAATGCTGGCAGCGGAGTTATATTCTTGCAAATTCACAATCTCTAATTGTCCTCTATTTCCAAGAATGAGGAAACTGTAAAACTAGTTATAGATTTGGTTTTTTCCCCTTTCAACATGAGCAATAAAGCTTAAAGATCTGTGAGATTTGGCTGCCTTCACTCCTTGTTTCTCATTTTTTATAAATGCTAAATTAGAGAATAGGAAGAAAAAGAAGAGGAAATATTTTCAAGTAAAGAAAAACAGAAATAAGTACATCTAGCTGGTGTAAGCTGTGGTTCTACACAGCTGAGCTAAGGAAAATGAGAAAATGGAAACAATTCAGCCTAAATTTTTTTTCCACTATCAACTGGAATACATCTGCTGAAACAAATTGAACAATAATATCAACGTGGGTCAAAAGCAAGAAACTATAACTAGTAATTGTTTCCAGAAGAAACTCTAGACTGGAATAGATTCAAAGAAGAATCTGAAATAGAAAAATGAAGGTTCAAACAATACCCTGTAATTCTGGATTTTGTACTCTGGGTGCTCATTTAACATTTAATAGGACATCAGCATTCCTACATGCTGTGCAGCCCAATTTTACATCTGTCAAGTCCCTGCATGTATTCATGAACTATTTGAGATCAGTGAGCTGAGGTATGAAAATGCAAATTTTGGAAACAATATTTTCTGGAGGGCAGAAGGAACCCTGGCAAAGCATGTTTTGGAAATGAGTTCAGTATTACAAGCCCAAGACCTCTCATCACCAGTCAGGTGGAAAAAAAAGTAAAACTGGAGCTAAAATAAATATGCCTGATACAAACATTATGTAAAGGGCTAGATCAAGTTCCTTTTGAAGTCAAGATTTAAAAGACTAAATGGAACTGGGGCTTTAGGGGAAGATTGAAAGCATCCTTCCAACATCTCTCATGATACAATTATTAAATTTAATTTTTTTTTCTAAAATTGAAGACAATAGCCAATAGAAGCAGCAGAACTTAAGGTGACATGCATTTTTATGCGTTCTATGTTGGCTGCTCATGCCTGCTGGTTTTATTTTGTCCATCTTTGTAAATGAAATAAAATTAAAAAAACCCTCCTACCGAAACCCCCAGGTATTTCCTGCACAGACTGAGGGACATACTCCATGGTGCTCAGTTTGTGACTCAAGACGTTTTGAGCTACCTGTGAGGAGCAGCAAGCATGAGCTGCTCCATGACAGCAAGGGACCTGGGAGCTGAGGGTGGTGTGAGCCTGACAGGGCAGCAACTCATCAACAGTCATGAAGTCTCGGTACCGGGGCACGGATGGTAATGGTGACTGGGGTCAGCTGAATGCCTGGCAATCCCGGGGTAAATCCATAGTGACCAGGCAGGTCTGAGGCCAAGCTGGGAACTCAAGTGACCATGGCAAGGCTGAGGTCAGCAAGAGATAAAGCCCAGCACAGCATACCTCTGATGTCGCTCAGGCAAGGACTAAGGACCTGAGCCTAAATGCAACGCATAGGTCAGTAGGCACAAGTTGCACAGATAGAGGCCCAGGAGAGGCATCTTGACAACTCTCCTGTAGTGTACCACTTTTTGCTTCATGCTGGTCTTTCAGGGAATGTATCTGTATTTACAGAGGTCTGATCAAAGGTCACACAGCTGCACTATGTCATAGCTGGCTTTCAACACAAGCAGCCAAACCCTGGGGAAGAGGTTGCAAAAAATTATAGAAAAAGATAGGTATAGGCTGTTCAGGTCAGCTAAAGCCTCTTGGTGCACTCAGGACTCTGACAGATAAATGGTTTATTATCCAAAAAGCAGAAGGTGATGTATTTTTCCTTAATGTTGCTTCAAGTAGATCCTTAGGCAAATGTAAGAGAAAATATACTGAAGTTCTGATTTAATCGGTTACTTCAGAAAATTTTAGCCTCAAAAAACTAATTCAAATTCGATTCTAGGATTTCTTGCATACCTAATTTCCCTACAGTTGCCATTATTTTGGTAGCAGAATTTCTCCACAGAGAGGATTTTTTCATATCTTTCACCTGATTCTCAGGCTACCTCATTATTCCCATCTTCATCTATACGTCTGATGTCTGCATCATTGCCAAGGCTCAGAGGTACACTCTGTGCTGGAGTCTGTCGTTTACTGCACACCCAATGCACAATGATGTGGCTTATCTAGAACATTTAACTCCTAGAGTGCTGAGGAAATCTCACTTGGTCTTCAGCAGAAGTCTTGTGGAGAAGTCCGATTTAGCTTTAGGATTTCTGGAGAAAATTATGTGCAAGTCTTGCCTAAAACCAGAACTAGTCACATCTTAGTTTTTTAAACTAAAATACTGTCAATGCAATCATTTGCTTAGTCTCAGTGAGCAAAACCATGTTCCATACACAGCAAATGAGCACAACTTTGTATTTTAATGTGACTGATAATCTGTATAAACAGAAAACCCCCAACAATAAACTATGTAATGATTGCATAACATTAAGTAACAGATTTGAAGACTGGTAATGTTTGCGTATATGCAACTTGTGTTTGAAAAAACAAATTGTTGATCTGTGAAAGACCTCCACTGCAATTAGATTAAGCTGAGCTCTTCATGTATCTAAAAAGTAAGAATAGACAATTAAAGTCCTAATCTATGTGGAGTATCCAGAGATGAAAGAGGACAGTAAGACTCATTTCCCTGAAGAAATCAAGCCAGACTGGCATGAGCAGTAAAGCTGCTTCCTCTGTTACATAGCCCTAGAGGGTTACGTAATTTTACTACATAACTATTAGCAATAATTCACTGAAAAATATTTTTAATAAAACTGTTTATGTGGTCTGCTCCACAACTTCTCAAAGTCCTTGACCTACAACCCTGTGACTGAAAATAACAAAAGTTACAAGCCTGCTCTAGAATTCCCTCTGATAGGAATACAAGATTCAAAACATCGTAGGATACATATACCATTAATTCTAGAAGGACAAGAGTCAATTTAAATGGAAGCTTTATATTCATCTCAAAGTATATAACTTTGTTTCTGTTAAGAACAGATTAAAATGCTCAGAGAAAATAAATTCTTCCAAATAAATAACTTTCTCAAGCCCAGATCTAATAGAACATTTGAAGTCATGATACATTTATTTAATTGATGAAAACATACTGTGAAGAAGGCCAGTTGCCACTGCCTTCAGTATTGAGCTCTCAGTGAAAGTCAGAGGTCCATATTTATCAGCCACTACATGGCTATTTCATTTTTAAAAGGACTTTGTTGCTATAAAGAGATGCAGCAAATACATATATATGCTTAACCGTCTTTTATTTCCTAACTCAGCTTTTTTATTTAAGCATGATTGAAATATTCTGGAGGCAATACATCTGATTTATCAGGATTCTCTCTGAAAAGAAAAAGTTCTGTGAAATGTCCATTTGCAGTACTGTGTGGTCCTGTCAAAGCCTTTATCAAGCACTGATGTTTCCAAAGCGTGCACATATAGACAAATATTTTCCCTATGTCTGTAATACTCTCTGTCTTGTAATAGCATGACACTCACACACACGCACTGCATACTGCATGCAAGGAGAGTGAAAAAAAAAAAAAACCAACTGTTTAAAGAACAGTCTCAGAAATGTGTGAATAAAATGTGACTGAATAAATGAAGTCTGAGTGATTCCAATGACTACGGACCATGGGTATTTAATATATATTTACAATGTGCTAATAACAAGTAAATGAACCATATGTTAAAAGAAGCTGTCTGTGTTAGTAAATACACCAATATAAGACATTAAGTATAATTAGAAAATTTATCCTGCATCTGTAATTAGCAAAGGAAATTTGGGGAAGAAAAAGATGGTATTTGGAAATTTAAAAGTCAAATATTGGAAATACAGCTGGTAGGCTTTAATGAAGGAATGAAAAAATTCTCCATTCCTGTCTACAGCTGTTGAAAATCAGAAGATTTGTTATGCAGAGGGGTTTAATCTGCTGGGGCTTACATCTCCCTAAATTTTACTTTGAGATGCAGATGTGAACAGAAATCTCAAAATAAAATTAATTCAAGACCAGTGAGCTTGAATGAACGCATTTTTGCATAGAAAATACAGGTAAAACTGTTTAAAACTTAGAAGTTGCAAAGCACTGCTGAGTTTTTCAATAGTTCTGTGAAAGTAGATAAATAAAGACAGACCTTAGAGTTGTGTTGGATTGTAATGTACCCCCAATACAAGAAAGACCTCGATACACACCAGGGCAAGTTCAGCAGGGGGCTGCTGGGATGGTTGGGACTATAGCACTTGTGTTAGGAAAGCCTGAGGGACCAGGACTTGCTTAGACTGGAGAAGAGACAAATTTGGGGGGGACCTAATAGCAGCTCCCCAGCCCCTATGGGGAGCTCATCAATGAGATGGATGCAGGCCCTTCACAGCAGTGTGTATTTGGAGGATGAGAGATAATGGGCATAAGTAGGCACAAGACAGCTTGGACTGAATTTAAAGAAAAGCTTTTTCCCCCATGAGGAGAGTCAAGTGGTGGAAGATGTTGCCTGGAGAGGTTGTGCAGGCTTTGTCCTTGGAGGGTTTCATGACCTGACTGGACAAAGCCCTGAGCAACCTGGTCTGACCTCACAGCTGTCCCTGTTTTGAGCAGAATTAGAAAAGTTCTGAGGTCCCTTGCCACGTGAATTGTTCTACAGGCCTATGGTTCCAAAGCACTGCAGTTCCTCAGCAAATTTCTGTGAAAGCCACAGGAAGATTTTAAAGCTCACTGTCTGACTTGTGGAGGATGATGTCACCTTTAGCAGTTAAACTAGTAGTCTGGATAGTAGAAGACTGTACATCTTATCATGTTTCTTTTTCAGTGGAGAGAATAAGTTGGTTTAGAGCACAAATCCTCTCATCTTTTTAGGTAACTATGTTAGGATAAGTTGAATTGCTCAAAAGGAATCGTGCCCATCTCCAACAGGTTTACAGAAACCTGGGAGAACTAGCTTGGATATGTATTTGTATCTGAACACCATGTGTCAGTAAGGCCCCTCTCTAGTAAACATGTTAATATTCCAAGGAAAATTGATGGACATACAGAGGCCTCAAAGATAAATACATTGCTCTATATTTTATGCAAGTAGATGGCTAGGTAGAGAACAGACATTATCACTGATTGATTTATTCTGTCAAATGTGCAGGGTTTGGCTGTTGTCACCAAAATTCTCAGTGTGAGGAGATTTGTTCTTCATGCTGATAGCATTACTGCTCAGTATAACCTTGCTAATTCAATCAGTTCAAGAACACTAATCCAAAAGAAACTAGGCATTGTCAGTTGTGACATTCAGGGAATTACTTGTCTGCCAGACCTTTTCTTTAATTTAGTGCTCAGAAGAGACTCTTCCAAAGAAAAGAAATTGCTGTTGAATTTCTAGGAGTTCAGTAAATGACACCGTTTCCTGAAAGTTAATTTAAAAAAAAAAAGTTACAGAAAAAAAGTTACTCAATAAATGAGATGAGAGAAAATAAATGTCAAAAAATACAATATAGTATTGGAGTTTAGGCAACTGAATGCTGCAGTAGAGCTGAATTTTAGCCATATTTCTACCATGAACTCTTATGCTTGAAATCTTTTAATGGACAAAAGTGGAACACACTTGATACAGGGAGTCAAGAGTTTATTATTGATTTGATTAAGATTTTAACAGTCTAATTGTCCAAATTATTAGTCTACTGTCAGTAACGTTTACTCATAACTCAATTTTATACAAAAAAATGCTTCATTAATAATACAATTAAAATTCTCATATAGAAAAAAACCTTCATGCTATCTACCACTTTTCTGGTGTTAAGCTCAAATTTCCAGTGTTCCTCTGAGTCACAAGGCTGTTGACTTCAGTCAGAGAGGGCTAAAGCCAGTCATCAGCATCCTGTAATCTTTGCCAGGTGAAGTTCATGGTAGGAATTTCTTCTTCCTCTCCAACAGGAAGAGACTGATGTTGATGTTTTCTTCCTCCTCAGTCTTGAGACTGCATGGTTTTATTTTAATGCTGTCTGAAAACAGTACACATACACGCTCTATCTTTTCATTGGTTCTCAATCGTTCTGTTTTTCTACTCCTCTCATCTCTAGAACTGGTTTTACCTAACAATACAAGGCTGTGCTTCTGTAGCCTGGGACCTCTGATATCATCCTACATGCCACATTTTATTCTGGAGTCATAGACAGTTCAGCCCACACAGAATAACTAGTTTTCTTCATAAACTAAAATTAAACTAAAACAAATTTAGAAAATACTTACCTGATTGCTAGAGAACTGTAATTACAGCTAAACAAACTCAAACCAGCTCAGGTCAGGGCAAGTCCAGACAATCCTGACCCTGTAACTGTCAAGTCAGTGCAAAACCTGTGTCCTTCTACTACAGATGATTTGTCTACCAATTTTAAGCACACAGTTCATACGAAAGTGTTAGGAGGAAGCTATAAGATGAGCAGATGTCATTTTCCCAACAAGAAAATCTGATAAACAATTTTCAGTGGTATTTGCAATTATAACCAAAATTACGTATGGCTCTCCTCTTCACCCCAAAAGTACTAAACCCTAGATATTCTAAAGTTGAGCACAGAGTATTAACAGGAGACACCTTGTACTGGGTCTGGCTGGGATTAAGTTAATTTTCTCCATAGCAGCCCATATGGGGGTGTGTTGTGGATTTGCGACTAAACCGCTGTTGGTACACCAGTGTTTTGGCTGTTGCTGAGCAGTGCGTGCACAGCGTCAAGGTCGTCTTTTTCCCACTCTGCCCCGCGAGTAGGCTGGGGGTGTGCAGGAGGTTGGGAGGGGTCACAGCCGGGACGGCTGACCCCAGCTGACCCAAGGGATATCCCAGACCACATAACATCACTCTGGGCAATAAAACTGGGTGTAGGGGGTGTTGTTATCCAAGGTAGCTGTTACTCAGAGATTGGCAGAGCATCAGTCTGCTGGTGGGAGGTGGTGAGTGACTACCTTTGCATGACTTGTTGAATTTTCTATTTTTCCCCTTCACTTATTAAACTGTTTTTATCTCAGCCCACAAGTTATTCTCACCTTTGCCCTTCTGATTCTGTCCCCCATCCCACTGGAGGGGAGGGAATGAGCAACTGGGTGGGGGTTATCTACTGACTAGGTACAACTCACCAATTAAAGTTTTTTGGGTTTGGGATTTTTTTATACGGATTTGTGTGTGTGAGTCAATGTGTGTTTCTGTGTGCATTTACATAATTATGTAACTATAAAATCACCAAACCTTGCTGCCACCAAATTGCAGGACTTGATATTAACTTTGTTATCCAATTTAATAAGTAATTACATTTAATAGGTCTCCACGATGTATTGTCTGAAGTGAAAAAATTGTGATTTTGTTTCCTCATCCTCGTTCCCTGATTTTGGCATTTGTTTCCTATAAAATTCCATTTTATTTACATGAAGTAGACTTGACTTAATCAAACTGAAAACTGATCTTGTGAATAATCCCATCTCAGTGTCTGTTAGTTGGAACTATGTTTGCACAGTTTCATAATAATTCCTTCTGTAATGTGCAATAAACATATACCAGTATAATTTGGCTCAACCTAAGTACTACAGAAGTATTAATCTCATAAGACTCTCTCTTCAAGAGTTTTCCATTTTGCCATTTTTAATTTTTTATAAAATAAAATTTAAAAAAATTTAAAAAATAATTTAAAAAATAATAAGAATAAAATTGTGTGGCACCTATAACACTACTATTCTAAAGAAAATGAAATCAGGAAAGAGGTAAAAAGTTTTCCCTTTCAGGATATCAAAAAAGACAAATTGACATCACTCTTTCCTTATTATGGGGTGCACTGATAGGTTTAAGCAACTTCATTCTGAATGCAGATTCCACTTTCACTTTAGAAAATTATCAAATGTTAGAGACAGCACACAAAGAATATTTAAGAGGCCTGTGATATACTTGCATTAAGTCTTCAAAACAAGCAATATCAACTGGGTTTGCTGAGAAACTAGTCTTGAAGTTGTTCAGGTTTGACAGAGGAATTTATTTATTTATTTATTTGAGAGAGAGATTACCATTTAGGATGTAAGGCTCAGTAGCTCAGTCTACAAGGCTCAGGAGTAAAGTTTTACAATATATTAGATAAGAAAATTAAAATAATATATTGTCTGAGGTTGATGTAGGGAGGGAAAAATGAAGTTATATGTAAGTAATTTTAGAAATGCAGCTAATTTATTTATTTCTAAACCCAATTACTATTACAAAGTTTTCACAGCTCTTGAAGTCCAATGAAAATAGGAAGTATCCCATAGATATGAAAAGAAGGAAGATCACATTCTTAAGAGATTTTCTTCTGTAATTATGACTGTTTCCTTTTGGCAGCTGTGATCTCTTTCCTACTCCATGACACTGAAATGTATCACTACCTACAATTTAATATCTTTTTTTTTCACTCTTGTACTGTTAGCTGCTTTTTTAAAACTTGCATTAAACCCCTTTATGTGTCTGCTGTGGGTTTTTTAAGGTTTGTTTGTTTGTTTTTCTTTATGTCAGGAAAAGCACAAACAGCACTTGTAGTTACCTTTTTTCTTTTCCCCTGTTCTTTTCAGATGCTTTTTTAAATCTGAGGTTAAGTTTTGAGTGAACCACTAGTATTCTGTCTCACTGCCCAACATTTCATTTAGTTTTCTGTGTATGAGCTAATATCTTACTGATATTGTTACCTATTAAGTAGCATTCTGCAATCTTTTATACATTATTATTGTTGTTATTGTTGTCATTATTATGTCCCTCAAGGGTCTGTACTGAGACCAATACTATTTAATATCTTCATTAATGACATAGACAGTGGGACTGAGTGCACCCGCAACAAGTTTGCAGATGACACTAAGCTGAGTGATGCGGCTGATTCACTTGAGGGAAGGGATAACATCCAGAGAGACCCTGACAGGCTTGAGGAGTGGGCTGATGTGAACCTCATGAAATTCAACAAGGCCAAGTGCAAGGTGCTGCACCTGGGTCAAGGCAATCCCAAGCACAAATACAGGCTGGGCAATGAGTGGATTGAGAGCAGCCTTGAGGAGAAGGACTTGGGGGTATTAGTGGATGAAAAACTGAATATGAGCCAGCAATGTGCGCTCATAGCCCAGAAAGACAATTGTACCCTGGGCTGCATAAAAGAAAGCATGGCCAGCAGGTCGAGGGAGGTGATTCTGCCTCTTTAGTATGCTTTTGTGAGACCCCACCTGCAGTACTGCATCCAGCTCTGGAGTCCTGAGTACGAGAAAGACATGGACCTGCTAGAGCAGGTCCAGAGGAGGGCCATGAAGACGATCAGAAGGATGGAACACCTTTCCTATGAAGACAGGCTGAGAGAGTTGGGGTAGTTCAGCTTGGAAAAGAGAAGGCTCCGGGGACATCTTATTGCAGCCTTTCAATTCTTAAAGGGGGCTTATAAGACAGAGAACGTCTTTTTACCAGTGCCTGTAGTGATAGGACAAGGGGTAATGGTTTTAAACTGAAAGAGGGTAGATTTAGATTGGATATAAGGAAGAAATTTTTTATGATGAGGGTGGTGAGACACTGGCACAGGTTGCCCAGAGAAGTTGTAGATGCCCCATCATTGGAAATGTTCAAGGCCAGGTTGGATGGGACTTTGAGCAATCTGATCTAGTGGAAGATCCCCCTGCCTATGGCAGGGGGGTTGGAACCAGATAATGATCTTTAATGCCCTTTCCAACCCAAGCCATTCTATGATTCCCCCAACAGACCTGGTTTCCACTCTGAGATTTTAGTGACTTGTTTAGTTTTCATGCTTAAGTTGCCTTCAGTTATTGGGCAATTATTTGGATAGACAAAAATAAGTAAGTACTTTGCTGGGATTTCAATATCAAAAAGTCATTATGGTTTTTAAGAGCTTGCACTTCCAATAAGCATTAATAATTAAAGTATTTTTATTTTCAACAAGAGTGGTTCAAAGTTAACAACCAAAAATTTCGCAGCCTTTCAAGAATATAATAGACAATTAAAAATATAGTTCAACCTCTCACATACAGAGATATATCTTTTTTTTTTCTTATATTGACCACATATAGGTCCCTGTCTTAACAAGCATAAGGACTGGAAAGCTCAGAAATTCTATTTTTAGTATGGAAAAAAATAATTCTAGACTGGATTACTTTGCCTGATAGATGGGATACAAATTTAAAATGTGGCTAAGTCATAAAACTCAATAGGTTTTTTTTCTTATTCAGTCTACTTAGCCTCCTAAAACTCTTTTATCTTTTCTCAGTCGGCAAGGTTTCTTGATAAAATAATGCAAAACCATTTTCATTGATCAAACCACTTATTTCAAGGCCTTCAATAAATCTATAAAACTATTACAGTCAGTGTCTCCTTAAGTATACTTTACCCTTCTTTTAAGACTGGACTAAAAGTTTTGCCTGAGAAGACATTATTTATCTGTTTATCATTATTTAACTTCTATTACCAGTTGAATCTTAAAGAGCAATGAGCATCTGAAAGTTTAAGCACGTCTAAACTAATCTAAATATCTAAATTAATTAAAACAGTCAGGTATACTTGGACAATATTTTTTGAGGGACAAAAAGGGAGAAGAAAGGAAAAAGCAAGAAAGAAGAAAGCATCCTTCTATCAATAGGATTCAGAAGTTCAGTTACAGTCTTACTTAGAACTGTTCCAAAAATACTGAGGCAAATAGAAGGAGTAACATGACCAGACCTCATAAGCTAGAATTCTTCAAGATTTAGAAATCCCTGTTCAGCTCTCTAGCATTGGGTCTAAATAGTATGGGCATTTATGTAGAATAACTCATTATTTCACTGAAGTTGTTCAGATTATAAAAATAGAGAGACATACTTTATTTTGATAATTATAACTCAAAACCACAATAACTGATTTATAATAGATACGTCCCAGCCATCTTGTTTACTAGTACTACATCTTGCAGAAATTCCTGAGAGATCTGTTAACAATGTTCGCTTGGTAGAGCATGGATGTATACATACACACATATATTCCCGAAAGCTTCAATTCTCCATTTGCTGATTGTAAGAATTATCTTAGAAAAGGAGCGTGATTTCCTAAGACCGATAAAGATTTTCATTTTGGAACAGACCCCAAACAGTATTAGAAGGCCAAAATGAAAGTTTTGTTATGATTACATACACAGTAAGGTATGTGAAAGAGACAAATAACTGCATCAATTTTTCACTGATAGAAAAGCTCTTCAGGCAATCATTTTTTTCTTCCTTGTAGACAAGACTGTAGCCCATACAGCAGACTGAAAAAAAGTATGTTAGCTATAGCCACAGACAGTCACACAGGAAGCAATCAAAATAAAACCACTGTGTCTTGTCACTGCAAGGGTAAAAGGGTGGATGAGAACCAAATAGAAAATCCTGTCCTGAAAAACACCAGCGGAGCTGAGAACATCAGGCAGGGTGAGCATAATGGCATATGAATCTTTCTTCCCAAAATTTGCAATGTAGAACAACTAAGAAACTAAAATGCAGAAAATAAATTACCAGATTTCCAGTTTGCTTCTGTGATGCTACTATTTTGTGCAGTAGATGTGCAGTGGACTTTAAGTAGCCTGCCTGGATTTCTAAAAAGAAACATAAGAGGAGGCAAGAAAGGGAGAAGTACAGGAGGTGGGGAAAAAGCAATCATAGCTATAGAGCTATAATCCACTGGAGGCATATTTTGCAAACGTTACTCACATTGAACATTTATTGAGGTTGGTGAAATCTGACCCAGAAAACGTTGACAGAGTGCTGCTGCATCCAGTCACATTAATTTATAGACACAGCTGGATGCTGAAGTTGTTTCATTATTTTAATGTAACTGCAAAGTCCATGTTTACAAAATAAACGTGTTATCAAGGATTTTTTGATCACCTTGCCTAACTCCATGCTCCCCTTTCAGGAGACCATGTTCCATGATAACACCACTCCCTAAATTAATGTTGCCAGGGAAATGTAGAAGAAAAGCAAGGCAATGTTCACCAACAGATCAGTAGATGAGATTTGGGGAGCTAGGAAGGCAGTACATATAACTTAAGTGTAGTAATGAGTGCAAGAAAATCAATAATAATTCTAAAATAATCAAGCTTCTACAGTCTTTTGTTTTTTAAAGTGCTCTTAAGAAAAGATGAAAATTGCCTGAATAATTAAGAATTAATGAAGACCAGGTCAATATAGCTGTTGATAAAAGTAGGTAAGAAAATATTTGCAGAATTTTAGCATATATAAGTCAACAGGTCAGTATGATATGAAACCCATTGTGTTAAGGGAATTAGTTAATGAACTTGCTGAACCACTTGCAATTATATAGCAGGCTTTATGGAACTACAAGAAAATACTAAAGGATTTTAGTAAAAAAGAGCAATAGCAGTGAAATCTCTAATTAGGCTTTAGTTCAGTATACTAGAGGAAACAGAGGTTTCTCTGCCAGTACAATTTAAATCTCAATTAGAAAGAAACTGAAATTTAGAGTCAAAAGCGAAGTATGCTGAAGTTAATGAGATGGTGGAAACAGCTTGTTTTGATTTCAGTAAGCTTGGTATCAAGCCCACTTTGCAAAAATAATGCTATATTTTAAAAAAGATGGAGAGAGAGATTGCCATGACCAGAGTGGTTCTTGCTCAGTTGTTCTGTGACTATCAAAACAAAAAGGAAGCCAGTGCAGAAATCCAGCAACTCTTTAGTTATCCTCTGACAGGTGCAGAACAAACACAGAAAAAAACCCCAATCATATGTTTACTAAGATTAATAGTCACAATCTCAGTCACAGGCAAGAACAGGATGAGTATTTTAAAACTCATTCATAATGAAGATTAATATAGGAGCTGGAGTTACCAGTTTCTTATATATTAAAGTACTTTTAGAATGCTATTGATTGTCTTTCTCTGAGGAAATTTAACTGAAATTACTTCAAAATAGTTGGATTTCCACAGGCCTCAGGTTCATTATGACTTCCAAGATTTGTATCTGTCATTCCAGAAAAGCAAAGGTGGCCTAATGTAGGAGAAATATGAATTAATGCATTATGTGCTTATCAGCCATCTTGAGATACACAAAATTCCTCATACTGATGCTGAGGTGGTTCTGACTCTCATACTTTGTCTCTGACAATGAGGGCTCTTCTACCAGAGTTCATTTTAATCCTCTTCTCAGAAAAGGATGCTTTTTTTATTAACAGAAAGCACTAGAACAAAAAAAATTTGTTTAGGGCTTGATGGTCATTACTTGTTTATATGGAGATATTAGGACAGCAGGTGGGGCAGAGTCTTTCCAGTTGGAGTAGACAAAAATTACTGAGGTAAAAGCATTTAAAATAGCAGAGAAAATTAAAAAAAGTGAAGCAGGAGTAGATAAAAACAACAGAAATGCAGAACTGGAAGACAGTTATTTAACAGGGAATCTTACAACAGCAAAATCGTAGTTTGGGGATAATTGCATGAAGCACGTGCCTTAGAGCAGGTAAAACAAAAGGAACATTGTGGTAAAACAGTTGAGAAAAGAATTAATCGCAAAACCTCTATAAAATACACTACTTACTATAATTTATTATTTCTGCTACGGAACAGTGGTGTTTTGTTTTGGGTTTTTCCAAATTTCTTGAGAAATGCATAATTTTGTAATAAGTCCCTTTTAAAAGGTATATTTGAGATTTTTTTTTTCCTGTTTTCATCTCAGGAAAACAGAGTGAGAAATCCACTACTTCATTTTTAGAAGTATTAGTCCATATCCTCAGAGTATTACTTCCCCTTCAGAAGTGCATAATTTCCCTCAGTCTCTCAAATGTCAAGCTCATTTCACCCTCTAGGCCCCTCAGTAGACAAACCAATTGAAAACATTGCTTCAGTTCTTCATCTGAAAAATGGGGATAATATTTTCCCACTCAAATTTGTTTCTTTTTTTTTTCTTTCCCCCTTCCCCCAAATCTTAAGCTTTGCGGGGGGGAAGAATTGTCTCTTATCATTACAGGTATGTGAACTAAGGAGTTTTGGCTTTTCTAATGGTTGTTTACAGCAGGAAAAATATTTTACTTTGGATAGAAAAAAATACTTTCACTTAGACATCTTCAGTTTTCTAAAATAAAAAAAATTGAATAAAAATGAAAAATATCAAACCATTTTGTCAGGAATATAAAAATGAAACACTAAATTTAAGTAACTTTTACTAATAATTTTTACTAGAGCAGTTTGTTAAATCATGCACCAAAATTTTCCATGGTTGCTTTAAATGAAACATTTTTAATTAAATCCATTCAGATGTCATGATATATAATTTTTAATCATTAATGACTTTTGTTGTTTAAGCATCTATGATGAAAGTTATCTAGAACCTGTAAGGCCCTATTGCTTTTTACTTGAACATACAGCACAATACTTTTAAAGAAAATAGAAGAACCTCTACGATAACTTACATTTTTAGTGTCTATTTTATAAAACTTATAAATGCACACACATCTTCATAGATCCATGAATATACACAGTCTTAATCCTCGGTGAGATTTCAAAACACATCTTAAAACCAGTGGAAAATACTGAAAATATAATCAGACAACATAGGAGAGGTTGGCTCTGGCAGGTGAAAGGGTCATTTTCCCAGACTGAGAAAAATTTCAAAGGTAGGATTTTAATTACAATATGCACTCTGTGAGGGCTCAGGCTCACAATACAGAGGGTATCCACAGAGCAGAAAAGAAATCCCCAGACCCCAAGAAATACTAGAGAAAGTTCTGTTAGAAATGAATGCCAATGTATTTAAAATGCTTTAGGAGCTGTGATTTTTCTGTTTTAGTAAACGATTTCTAAAAAAAAAAAAAAAAAAGGCTTTCACTGCCTTTTTCTGGAAAAATAAGCTGGGACAGAAATAGAAGTTGAATTTTTTGCTGCCTGCTTAGATACTGTTTCCTCATCTTGTAGTCAAAAGCTGCAAGATACAAATCAAAGGGTAGTAGCTAGACATAAGAAGATAGTTAGGTGGGGTTTCAGGCAGCAGGAGCAATAACAATGTTGAGAGTTAACAGGTTCAACTATGACAACATCTTCCTTTGGTTTTAAACAAGTACATGCATGAGATTTAGTTTTGTGTCCTAATTTAATGTTTGACCCAGAAGTCACAGTGTGCTAGTTTCTTGTGTGCTATAGAGATATAACAACATAGAGGCATATATAATAGTACATATCTGTGTCAACAGATACTAAAAATAAATCTGCATGTGGTGTTTGTGTTGTTTGGGTTTTTTTTGCTAACAAAGAAAGAGCAATAGCAGAGTTTATTTAAAAGGAAACGAGCAGGGGCAAACAGTATTAGGGCATACTCAGAATCCCCCAGAAGACTAATTGTGACATTTCACTTCAAATCATAGAAGTAGTAGTGCTTATTAAATGCATAATGATAAACCCATTATGAATGTGAAATTAATGATATATGCTTTATAGCCCATGTTCACAAACATACTGTGGTGGGTTGACCCTGGCTGGATACCAGGTGCCCACCAAAGCTGTTCTATCACTCCCCCTCCTCAACTGGACAGGGGAGAGAAAAGATAATGAAAGGCTCATGGGTCGAGATAAGGACAGGGACAGATCACTCACCAATTACCATCACAGGCAAAACAGACTCGACTTGGGGAAAATGAATTTAATTTATTACCAATCAAATCAGTAGGATGAGAAATAAAACCAAATCTTAAAAAGACCTTTTCCCCATCTCTCCCTTCTTACCGGGCTTGACTCCACTCCCTATTCTCTCCCTCCTCCCCTCCAGCAGTGCAGGGGATGGGGGTTGGGGTCAGTTCATCACACATTGTCTCTGCCACTCCTTCCTTCTCAGGGGGAGGAGGACTCTGCACTCCTCCCCTGCTCCAGTGTGGAGTCCCTCCCATGGGAGACAGTCCTTCACAAACTTCTCCAACGCAAGTCCTTCCCACAGGCTGCAGTTCTTCACAAACTGCTCCAGCATGAGGCCCTTCCACGGGCTGCAGTCCTTCAGGCACAGACTGCTCCAGTGTGGGGGCCCCACGGGGCCACAGGTCCTCCCAGAAAACCTGTTCCAGTGTGGGCTCCTCTCTCCACGGGGCCACAGGTCCTGCCAGCAGATTGCTCCAGCACAGGCTTCCCATGGGGTCACAGCCTCCTTTGGGCACCCACCTGCTCCGGTGTGGGGTCCTCCCAGGGCTGCAGGTGGAGATCTGCTCCACCGGGGACCTCCCTGGGCTGCAGGGGGACAGCCTGCCTCACCATGGTCTTCCCCACAGGCTGCAGGGGAATCTCTGCTCCAGTGCCTGGAGCACCTCCTCTTCCTTCTTCTTCACTGACCTGGGGGTCTGCAGGGCTGTTTCTCTTGCATGTTCTCACTCCTCTTTCCCAGCTGCTGCTGCACAGGTTCTCCCCGCCCCCCTCCCCCCTTCTTAAATCTGTTATCCCAGAGGCTCTACCACTGTCACTGATGGGCTTGGCTTTGGCCAGTGGCGGGTCTGTCTTGGAGCTGGCTGGCATTGGCTCTATCAGACATAAGGGAAGCTTCTAGCAGCTTCTCACAGAAGCCATCCCTGTAGCCTCCCCCCCCACACTACCAGAACCTTGCCACGCAAACCCAATACACATACATAACAACAGAAAAATACCGCTCCTTTATGTGATAGTAAACCATAATCTATGATTGATTGCCATTAACTTTTAACAGGGAGATGTTGGCTTGGGAGCTGGAACGATACCTAGCATAGCTTTTACTGACTATTCAGGGTTTTGGCAGTGATTAATTACTAGTCAAAAAAAGATCCACTTGCAATCAAATAATCTTAATTGGCCTATTGCTATAATGCTAAAAAAATATATTAAATATTACAAAAATTATATGTCTTGAGAGCTGCCAAGTAGTTGTAACTCCTACAGAAACTATTGTGTTCAGCTGGTTTCAAGACTGTAGCTTGATAAAGCAGGGATGTACAAAAAAATCAAAACTTAAAATGCAGTTCTGGAAGGACCCATGCAATAAGACTCCCTGCAGCTTGACAGCTTGTAATGCAAAGAAATGATAAAAGTTCATTCCAATACAAGCTATGAAAATAAAGAAAACAAGATAAACAATGTTTTTTTCAAGCATATTGTAATTTAAGAACTAACTTCTAAGTTACTAAAAAATACTGGTTCCCATGGAAATGTCAATTCAACTTTTTAAAACCAAAATATATTTTCACTGGAATTTTTTAAAAGGAAAACCACTGTGTGAAATATTAATTACAATACTAAATTTATCTTTATCCTGATGATCCCCTTTGAGTGAAATTATTGCAGATTTTAAAGGTTAAGAAGGTAAAGACTGATAGTGGATTATGTGCAAACTGATTTTAAAGGACTGCTTATGAGAACTTGAGCAGATGACTAATGTCATGCAATAATTTTGTCCTTGAAAGCAAATTACTTGCAGGCATCTCACCCTAAAATTTCATGTAAGTGACCCACTAGTATTTTCAGAACGACCAAAATAACTATAAAAGCTTGATTATTTAATAAAAAGTAACTACTCTTTGTTAATGAATTAAATAAAAATGCATTTAGAATATATAAAAGCTGCTGTTATTTTCATTTATTTTGTCTGGTAAAATCAATGATTTGTGCTCCCTCTACTGGCAGTGAAACAGCAATTCTTTATAACAAGAACTGGCTGCTGAAGATAACCAGGGCACACAAAATAATTAAACACAGAAGAATTTGTAGTACACTGACTTTTGGATGAAGAGCAGGTGCACCAGAGTACACTCACAACACAGAGGAAAATCTTCTCTAGTTAGAGAAGCAGAATACTAACCTGAGGAGAAATATGATCTCTTTCCAAATATTCTAAACTGAGTATTAAAGTCTTGTCTTAAACCCAGGGAATACAAACCCCTTTCAGGTCATCTGGTGACATGAAAACCCCTTTTCCTGGTATTCACAAATCCTGTACATATTTTGTGCAATACCATTTTGTTCCTTCTCATTAAACATACAAATACATATGAGGGGCAATCAGATAATTTTTTAACAAAACGATATGCAAAAATGTTTATTAAAGACTGAAGAATATCTCTGAATACTGCTTTTACTCTACCAACAAGCAGAAACAAATGAGTGATGAATTCTCTCATGCTTTTGGTAAAGAGTGAAAAAGGGAAAAGAAGTAGTACAATCACTCAAAGTGGTATATGATGCTACTGGCTCAGAACTCAATGATTTAAGACCTACATTCCTTACTAAGATTACAGTGAATGAAAGACCTCACAGAAATCAAACCAAATTAACCCTGATCATTGGTAGATCATAAAGGCAAGAGGAGAGCAAATGGAGAAAAATATATGAAATAATTGTAGAGCATTTTGACTATCCAGACATTTATAGCAAAAATATACAGAAAACAGGGACTCTGTGAAAACTACTTCTTACTGACAGTTTGGAATTGATTTCCTTTCATGAACACATTTATGAATCTGAAAGTACTGCTACAACTGACTGATGTAAGATAAGTAACTTACTCCTGGATGTGTGAACAGCAAAGAAACTGGGACACCTAGAAGACAGTTACAGGAATTAAACAGTTGGTTCCCATACTGCTGAGAAACACCAAAATAATATACAAACAAGCCAAACCAGTGATATTAGCTACAGCTGTAGATCAGTGGCTATTCTCATGTTATATTTAAGTACAACTGTCAGAAACAAGCCATTTATACATGAGATACCTTACTCTGAATTTACATTTGCAATTAGATTACAGGTTCTGGAAATCCTAGGCTTTTGCTCTACAGAAGATCAGATAAGACAGTAACAGTGATCTCTCTAGATTTAAAACATAAATATGAATCTTTATGTGACTTTTACATGAAAATGCCATGGATGAGGGACTCGCAGTGCTTTCTTCTGACATCACTGTATCCTACGGTCCAACCCTAATTTATATTTTAGGTTTTGAATTTCAAAAATTCCAGTCAACAAAGCACGGCTGTTTACATAGTCCTTGTTTCAAGGCTCAGTCTTGATTTTTCCTTAATGCTATCACTTCTTATTTTTCTTCCGTAACAATTTTAATATGCTATCGAAGCCTAAGAGGGGCTCACAGAATACCATTTAAAGAAAATGTACAGTCCTATAATTTTGTCTGTGTGTAGAGAAGACATCCGTTTGCCTCTGAATTACAAGTATCTCAGCATGCTATGAAGACACTGTAAATCTGTCAAGTACATTTTAATTTGCTCGGTTTTCTTCACAGGCAAAAATTTGAACACCTATGGCTTCCACTATGTAGAAATCAACTTGCTAAATAAGCAAGCAATCCATGGTGCTCAGAACGTCATGTGGATTCTATGCTCTAGGTATCAAGATTACTATAAAGCTGTTTTTGCAACAGTAGGTAATCTTGAAGCACTATTGTAGTTGACTGTTGCTCTCCTTTTTTTTTTTTGCGCATCATGCCTTAACTCTCTGCTGAAATGCAGTCCAAAAGCTTGTTTGCTCAAAATTATCAGAAAATGGCATAAATGTATTTCATAATTTTTTAGATAAAAGCCAAGTAAACACCCACTAAAGCCTACTAAATATCTAAGGACAGAACACTGTTCTAATTTCTCAGAAAAAAAAAGTCTAAAAAAAAGACCATAGCAATGTTGAAAACTTTGTAAACACTCCACATTATGATTTTTTTAATAATATGGGTAACTTTCAGACACCACATGTTGGAAAATACACCTGCATCCATGAAACATAGTGAAAAATACATACTTTAGCATCTATCTACCTTGGCACTCTATTTAGAGAGTTTTAAACATGACAGAACTCTAAATCAAAGCAAATCGGCTTCTAAGAAGTATGTCAACCAACAGCTTAAAAATTGGCAGTTGAAGCTGAAATAGACAGCTGTTCTCTTTATTTCTGCTGTGTTCTCCTTCAGTAAGGAACTCCCTCTTCTTTACAGGCACAGCTGATGTTACCTAAGGATGTAAAAAACCATCGGCTCTGCTTCTCTGAAAGGGTAGTTTTAACCTTTTTTTTTTTTTTAAAGGAACTGGGTAACAATTCACTATGAACTTTATAGTCAACATAGATGCTAGAAATGGCAGTTGCCCTTTAATCAACCATCTCTCTAGGTGAATAAACACTCTTCAGTAATCTATACCCTGCAATAAAACGTAAGCTCTTAAGAGCTTTTCCTGGAACGGCACCTATCAGCATCTAAAAATGACAACAGATACTAATGACAGTAACAAGCATGAGCAGAGATGCCTTTGATTGCTGTATTTGCAACTTTTCCCTACCATGGTTCTCTGACTAACTCAGTTTTCAGAACTAGTGAGAAAAGGGGACATGCTAATACAAAGCATGTGAGTTATGCACAGTTCTTGATTGTATTCCACAGGTCTTTAATGTTCTTGTTGGGGAGGGGTGGGAGGAAGGTTTCTGCTGCAAGTACAGCAGCTTGAGGAAGGTTATTTGTTCACTTCTCATCCTTTAAATTAATATTTAAATTAGTTTTCTAGTTACTTTATATTCTTCAGTAAGGCTTTGTAGATGCATTTTGTTTCATTTAATTTTGTTCTTCTCTCCTAAATATGAAATCTCAACTCATCCCTTATTATATTTACAACCAGCCCAAGTCATTACAGTTCTATGCATAGATTTCCATTTGTTTTACATGGAGATCAAATATAGACTATAGCTATTAATATGCACTATTGATGCTTAACAATTTTGTTATACTTAGTTAAAATTATGTTTATAATCTAATAGCATGGAAGACTTGAGGCAGGAATTAAGCTGATATTCAGCTCAAGCAGATAAACTGGTCAACTGCTGGGCTAATTTTTTTCTTAATCATTATTTAACATTAGCCTAATGATTTGTTTTACTGGCATTTTAATAAACTCCACTGAGTAAAAGTGTCTGATCTGCCATAGATTTAATGCACCATGACTACTGCTCAATATCTTCTATAGATGTCATAAGATTTTATGCTTACACAGTTAATCTACTTCATGACTTGCTTGCAAAGCTTTAGCATAAAAAGAGTGCAGGGGACATGGTTACCTTTAGATCATTACATTCATTAGCTCACCTCTGATACTGGTTTCCATATTTGTGAGTACTAAAGTCCTTTATCAGTTACCACAGGCATTTTTAACTCCCTTTAGCTTCCACAACTGTAATTTATTTATGTATAACAATTTGAGTAGAATACCAGCTTTTAAAAAAAGCCTGGGTTTGGAAGATTCTTAGCATAGTAAAACTATTGTGACAAGTTCCTGAACAGACATACTTATGCTTGGTGAAGATAATGATTACAGCCATACAGTGTTGATACAGTTTTTCTGTTGTGTAAACGGCAATAAGCATAGTAAGTTTCTCTAAGTCCAACAAAGGGCCATGAAGACGATTAAGGTCCTGGGGCATCTCTCTTGTAAGGACAGGCTGAGGGAGCTAGGACTGTTCAGCTTAGAGAAGTCTCAGGCAAGATCCTATCCATGTATATAAATATCTGAAGGGAGGCTGCAAAATAGATGGAGCCAGGCTCTTTTCAGTGGTGCAGCAGGTGGCTGCAGCAGGTGGCAGGGTTTCTCACAGCGGGAACTGGCGCCAACCCCCCTCAGGAGCCCATGTAACCCGCGGCCACCCTCCCTCCACAAACACACGCTCCAGGCCTCGCTTATCCGGGGATCAGCTCAGGGCGGAGAATGAGGCGAGCCCTCCCGTCGGGCCAGGAGGGGCAGAGCGGCCCCCCGCCCTCCCCAGCCCCCCGCTCCCAGAGGAGCCCGCCGGCGGCTGGAGCCGCTCCCAGGCCCAGACCCGGTCGGCGGTTGGTGTCGGAAGGGGTGAGGTGTGGGGGTTACGGGAAAAGAGAGAGCGCTCACCGGCCCTGGCTCCAGCGCTGCTCCCCTCAGCCCAGGGGCCCCGCTCCACAGGGCACGGGCACGCGGGGCTTCAGTTCGCGCCCTTTTATCCCCTCCCGGCCCCTCCTTCGGGCGGGCACTCGAGCTCATTAGGCTAACGAGGTGTGACGGGCGGTTGGTGCTTCCGGAACCTTCGGGAAAGGGGTCTCGGGGGCCGTGTGGGGGCGACGTCCCCTCGGGCGTGGACCCGAGGGTGGTCGGTCGGATCTCTGGCCGCGGCCGG
>NW_010972497.1:2554723-2586563 GCF_000737465.1 Haliaeetus leucocephalus | reverse complement strand
GCAGAACTTGCCCTGCTGCGATGTTCGAGACATGAACTCTTTCTGTCTCTCACAGGATGTCAGACCAGATAGCCTCCAAATCTGTCTTCCAGTCTCAACCATTCTGTGATTTTTTTGAACAAAGCATACACTCTAGCCTCAGTCTGAGTTTAAAACTGCTTACATTTTTGAAAATTGCTTTATCTGAGATTGAAATTTATCCAGAAAAAACTTTGTAGCCTTAGGACTGTTTATGCTTACTGTTTTGTAGAGAAGTGAGACTGTGGAAATTAATGTTTTTTCCAAGCTTACCTTTTGGAGTTGTACAAGCTGGGCATTGACTGGCTGGTGAGGAGTTCGATAAGGACCTAGGGGACCTGGTGGACAGCAAGCTAGATTTCAGTTAGCAATGTACTTAGGCAGCAAGGGAAGATAAAGCGTACTTACCTGTATCAGCAGGAACATACCCACTAGATTAAGAGAATGAATGTACTGATTGCTTATTCCTCTTCATTTGGCATTCATGAGTCAACATCTGGAATACAGCCAGCTTGGGGCTCCCAAGAAAAAGAAAGATGTTGAGAGTCTTAAAGAAAGTCCCCTACAGGGCCAGAAGCATGGTCAGGGTATGGAGCACATCCCACATAAGAAAAGGTTGAGAAAACTGCTCTATTTCAGCATGGACAGTTGCTGTTGGATGTGATAGAACTTATAGCAGCCTCCAATACTTAAGAAGAAATTACTGAAAATACAGAGGCAGGCTGTTTAAGGAGGTGCACAGAGAGAAGAAACAATGGTAATAAGGTGAAACAAGAGAGGTTCTGACCTGATATTAGGAAAAAAATATATTCATAATGAAAATAGTTGAGCAGTGGAACAGGTTGCCTAGAGGGGTTGTCATTCTCTGTCCTAGGAGGTTTTCAAGACCCAAAAGCAAAAAGCTTTGAGCAACCTGGACTTAATTAATAGTTGATGCTGCTTTGAGCAGAAGGTTGGACTAGAGATCTCCTGAGGTCTCTTTCAACCTGAAGTATTCTATGTAATCAGTGGTCTTTTGAATAAAGACAACAGATTAGAACACATTAGATACAATGAATGAGACAAGAGCATGTACTGAAAGGAAAGATGGAGTTATTTTTAATTTACCACACAGTGATAGCAAAGTCAGATGAATGATGCAACACATTCTTCAGTGAGAATGTCATTACTAAATCCTTTATTGTTCTAGTAGTTAATTAAGAATTAATATCTGCTCTCAGAATATAATGGTTCAACCACTTTCAACTGTGAATTAAAATAACTTCAGAAAAAAAAAATTATTCACCCCTTGGAATCTGCACACTGCTGGCTTTTTTTTCCTTTTTCTTCATATTTTTTTTCTTAAAGTGTATCAAACCATAGCTGAACTTTTAAGATCTTTCACAGATAACTTTTTTGGCTGTCACTGCGTAATACGTAATTGTGGTTTGTTGCAGCAGCAATTTCCAGCTTTGGGAAGATATGACTCTAAAGGTATGAATTTTCAAAATACAGATTACAGAACTGTAAACAGTCACCAAGAGTTTGTTTCAGTTCTGAGGGCAAAATAGGCCTCCTGGTTATATATCAATGCAAAGCTTTTTCAAACTGATATTACTATCTCTTTCTCTCTACTACTATTCCATATACAAGTAGCATGACTCTGGGTAACCAGAGTCATCCACTTTATGCATGTTTCTTTTTCATTCAGTCCTCTGTAGAGGACAGCATGGTGTCTAATGACTCCTGAACAAATACAGACTTTGAATAATAGAGTCAGGAATTTAGGTTATTCTAGAAAGAAATTACAGTGGAGGAGTTCTTAGACCCAGTAAAATGTCAATTCATTAGTTAAAAACTCCAGAGATCACTCTTTGGAAAGCAGGTAAGGACTGCTGAGTATCATTTGAGTCGACGCTTGCTGATAAGTAAGTTTTTCAACAGAATTTATAGAAAAATCTGTAGATTGCAACCACTTAAGATCATTCTCTAGTAAAATTTATTTTATTTCTTTAACAAGTACATTATTTTTTTCCCTCTAAATATAGGAAAAATTATTTCCTTGTTATATTAGCTCACCTTCTTGTTTATGTCTACAGCTTATAGATTTTCACTGCTGGTATTCACCTTTTTATACTTCTGCCTTGTATAGAAGTTGCAAAATTGTATTAAAAAATATAATATTTGTCAAATTAGAATATTTTGGGTTAACATTCTAGACTGAGCAAGTCTCTCTTGAGAGATATGTCAGTTGCAGAATTAAACTTACAGAAGTACAAAGAAGACAAAAAGAGAGTGAAATGAGAATATTCACACTTTGAGATGACCCTTTTCTTGCTCTGTTTCTTTTGCAAATTGAAAGGAAACAAAAAAAAATATATTTTGCCTCAAGAAAGACTGTAAAATTTCTAAAATTTCAAAGTCTTTCCCATAAACTTCTTACAGAGAAATGTAAGCATTACACTGGTATAGTGAAAGCAAATTTATGGTAAATTCTGTTCATTATAGAAATAGTGGTAAGAAAAAGCAATTCAAGAAATTTAATTCTCATTGCTTTTAAGACCGGTAGATTGATTTAAACCATTATCTGCAGTCAAAATACTGCAGCTTAGATCTATTAGCTGACTAAAGGACAGATAAGATAGCAAGAGGATTTGAAATACTGGGTTACAAGAAAGAATATTGGAAAATCTATCCAAAATTGGGGAAAGAGTAGGGATGTGAGCATATACATATATATATATATATATAAAGCAGGTATTTTTTGAAGAAGAGAGTTTTCTCCTCCTCCTCAGGCAGTTACAAGATCAAACATTCCATTGACAAAATCATGATATAACCTAGACTTGTGTGACTGGTATGGTAATGAATTCCTTTACTTCTTTCAGTTCAGAAATTGCTTCCAAACTGGAATGCAAGGAGTATGGGCTATCTAAAAGACATCAAGAGGAAAGTATCTGACTGAGAGGCTGCCAGGTTGAGTGGGTCAAAATGGGAAAAAAAAGTAATGCAAAATGTGGTTTTATTCACTAAAACTGTCTAATTTCTCTAGTTCATGATAACTATCTAGATGTAATGTGGTAGAGAGCTACAGAGCATTCACATTTCAACCACTAACAATGGTCTTACGGAAGTACTACTTTCCATTGCTGAAATCACTTGTGTGACAAGTTTATTTTCTTAGAGGGAGAACAGCCCAGGAGCTGGTTTATGGGCTAAGAAATTTCTAACTGACAATCTCAACATCTGAGCTAGGATGGTGTGGAGAAGGAAGACTAAAGAATCCTCTCTTAGACAGCATATCTTCTGCTAGTTTTCGTATTTCTGCACCTGCATCTATGCTCCTTATGTCCATGGACATCTTTCAGCAAATCACCCACAAAAAAAACCCAAACCAAAAGTTTTTCCCAAGAAGCAATAGGGAGAAGCAGAAGAGAATCGTAATTATTTTATCTCACAGTATGCTATGGCTCTGTAATGGATATGTAGAGATTTTTTTATTTTCTGAAAAGCTGCTAACATGGTTAACCCAAGGGATCTTTATGCCAGTTAAGACAGAGGTTTATGAATGTTTGCAAATAGCAGTCTGCTCATTTTATTTTATACAAACAAAAGCTGTAGAAGTATTCTCAGTACTGAATCAATTAAAGGGCTGCAGCTCTTAATCTGTGAGGAGAGACTGAGGGATCAGGGTGTGTTTGGCCCAGAGAAGAGAAGTTGATTTTACAGGGAATTGCATGCTGTACCTCTGCTAGTAAATCAAACTCTGCCAAGGTGCAAGCTTGAGCACTGGCTCACAGCTGTCCCTAGTCTTCACTTATGGGCATGAAACTTTTGGTTTCAGCCTGTACCAGCTAGTATTCTCCTAAACAAACCTCAAAAACTGTTCAGGAGCTAGTACAGGACAGATCCCATTACTCAACATGGATTTGTCTACTCTATTAGAGAGGAGACAGGAGAGAGTTTCACTATAGAGACATGAGCCATCCAATGTCAGCAGCCCTCAGACAAAGAAGCCTTGTTTGTGTTTAAAGTTTATTTGTATGGATGTACCCACAGATCTATTTTCCTCCTTCCTGAGCTTTTCTCTAATGTTTGCTATCTTGCTTTATTAACGAGTCCTAAATAAAGCTGTGTTATAAGTGGAATGTGTCTTTAATACATTTGTTTCACAAGTTTACCAGTACCTTATTTCTCATCATAACCATGTAACAGTGACGTAAGATGTTCAGGGATTTCTGTAGCAGGAAATTATGGAATAACCTGTCAAAACAGAGAAGTTGCCTTCTGAGCATTGCTTTTTTTCCATCCCTCCATTAGTTTTTGTTCCAGTTAATTTAGCTGTAGAAATCTTCATTATTTATATAAAGTTCTTAACTATTTTGAATATTGTCAGTCTCTTTGCTTGTCAGGTGGATACCATGGGCTGACTACACTTTGTGTATCTATTTGTGGCCTCATTGCCCCATCTATTAAATAATTCTGTGGTCTACTTGTTCATTCTTTGATCTGTTGAAAGAGTTACAGTCTCTTTCAAAACCCAGTTTATGTTGCAAGGAAAACACTAGCCTTGATATGAGCATTTACTTTAACTGATTTCAGGCAGGTCAAGATTTCATACTTTCTTCCTAAAAACAGGACTCTCTCCCTTCTCACTGTCTCATCCACATTGCTGGAGAGTTTTTTTTCCTGTAGTAGATCTTACTCACTTAAAAAATTTCCATGTGTCTTTGTACTCTGTCAGATCTCTGCATATGAACAGATTCGTTCTGGAGATTTGGCTTCTTTAAGGAACTCTTAACATCTAAAGACAGGCTATGTCCCTAGGACAGGAATTACATAATAGCTGAAACTGTTGTGGTATTTTTTTCTGGGGGGTGGGGAAGAATTGGATTTTGATTGTTTGTTTGGTTTTACTCATAAAGAAGCATCTTGCCAAATTTATGAGATCTGTATTTTACGTATACATTGCATTCCTTTAACTTTTTCAGTTTTGTCTGTATTGATGTATTTTTCGGGTAATGTCCAAGCAAAATATCAGTTTGAGGTGCTCTATTTCTATACAGAGAAAGATCAGGAAAATAACAGGGATTCAGAAAATGAGAAAGTCACTGTAGAAAATGAACCATTTCGAAAATAATAGCAGTAGAGTTACTCATTACTTAAGAGTTCTACAGGTACTTGGTTATTGTTACGAATTCTACCAGCACAAACTTTGGTGTACTACTGTGGTGGGTTGGCCAGTTGCCAGACCCCCCTCCCCAGCTGCTCTCTCACTCCCCCTCCCTAACAGGACACAGGGGAGAAAATAAGATGTAAAAGCTCATGGGTCGAGATAAAGACAGGGAGATCACTTACCAACTACCATCACAGGCAAAGCAGACTGGACTCGGGGAAAATTGATTTCATTTATTGCCAATTAAAATAGAGTAGGATGGTGACAAGCGAAGACAAAAACTAAAACACTGCTTCCCCACTCTCCCTTCTGCCCAGGCTCAACTTCACCCTTTAATTCCCAACTCCTCTACCTTACCCCTCCTGAGTGGTGCAAGGGGATGGGGAATGGGGGGTTGTGGTCAGTCCGTAACAGCTCGTCTCTGCTGCTCCTTCCTCCGCATGTTGTTCCCCTGCTCCAATGTCAGTCCTTCCTGCAGGTTTCAGCCCTTCAGTCTGCTCCAGAGTGGGTCCTCCACACACTGCAGTGCTTGTCAGGAAAATCTGTGCCAGCATGGGCTCTCTGCAGGCCACAGCTCCTTCAGGAAACATCCACCTACTCCAGCATGGGGTCCTGCACGGGCTGCAGTGTGGTTATCTGCTCTGGTGTGGTCTTCTCCACAGGCTGCCAGGACTACCTGCTTAACTGTAGTCCTCTCCATAGGCTGCAGGGGAATCATAGATAGGTTAGCAGTGGTGGAGGTGCATTTTATAACAGGTGTAGAGGTATTTAATACCTGTTCCAGACATTATATACTATATTTGCATTGCCTTGTGTTACATTCTTTGGTCTTGACTGCTGAGTTCAGATCCAGTTCTGGGTGTCCTACTACTCCATAATCAAAACTTTCACCTAGATTTTTTTTCATTATTTTCCCTAAACCTTTCTTGCTTATCTATATATGCTATTAGGTTTTGTAATTTTAAAAATTCAGGTATCAATTTGTTAGGTTATTCTATAGAATTGAGAGTTAACTGTGTTTGGGAAGAAGGAATATACAGTAATGTATTCTGTTCTGCTCTACATGAATTTGTGCACAAAAATAAAAGCATTTTATATAGATCACTACCAAAGTCTGTGTGGGCAACAAAAGCACTTGTAGAAAGACAAGTTGAGAAAAAAGTACAAGCAATTCCTTTAGAAACAGTTTATTTGATTACATAGTTATGGCATGATGGCTTGTTTCTAAAGAAATCTAAAGAGAAATCTTTGCAAAATCTAATGGCCTAATTCAACCCTGCTGTGCCTGATAAATTGCACCTTTTTATGTGAGAGATGATTATGTCCAGAGTAGATAAAAGTAGTACAGATTTACTGTCGTGTCCCAGCTTATAGTCAATGACCCGTTAGAGTATACATAAGTATGTTCGGTTTAGTCTCTAGAATTCCTGACAAATGGAAACAAAAAAGTTAGGTGAAATGATGTCTGCACATCATATATTTTCATTTTCTTTCCCTTGAACTTGAGATCAGCTACAGCTATAGAGAATACAACATAATGAAAAGCTGAATTATGCAGCAAAACAGTGCAGTACTAAATGAACAAAACAGTATAAATAGAACAGACATTGAAATGCTTTCTGTTATATGATCTCTAGCATTTTATTCCTCTGAATTACTTGAAATGCAAGCAAACAAGCAGCTGAGGCAGTTGATAGCTGTTAACAGAAGACAAAGCTTTCAGTTTGGGGTTTTTTTTTTTTTATATATTGTTTCCTACATTTTTGTGGAACTTACCACGTTTTATGAATATATCATGCCAAAGGCAGAACAATGATTACATAAGATAGAATGTTAGTGTAATTATTGATATAATATTAAACAAATAAATGTATTTAGCTCCTGCTCACTTAAAAGAGCCCTTTTTTAAAGGAGTTGTGCATTGGTACTAGCTGAACTCTGTTTATGACCCCAGTACTGAAAAGTGACATCATTGTTGCCCATTTCTGGAAATAATTTTTATCTGTTCTTAATGTTCATGTCCATGTTCTCACTGAATTAAGGTACTTAACGTGAATAGACTGGTCTGGAGATGGAGTTCACTGTACTGAAAAGGATATAATTTTATAAATGTAAACTGAAACACTGTAATACTTTTGACAACTTGCTTGGTGAAGAGGAAGATGTGTCACTAACAAGGAACTAACTTGAGGCATCTTGTTTTCGAAAGCAAAGACGTCATTGGCATTTCAACTATTAGATAGGTTTAACGAGGAGAAAGATCTGAGCAAAGCTAATCCATGTTTTGAGCTTTGGACATCTTAAATACCGTTGTCACTGATTGGCAATAAAAAGGACATGTGTATCAATGTCCTGCAAAGAGTAAACAAACTATCACTTAAACAGAGAAGCCTATGTAGAGATTTGAAGTGAAATAAGGGCAAAATAAGCTGGGTGCTTTGCTTAACCTAGAGCTCTAAAAAGCTCTTGTCATCCTGGTGATTTAGTAGATACTGTGGATGTGCTGAACAATACATGGTGCAGCTTGAGGTGGCAGTTAGATGTCCTGTTCAAGCTACAGAGAACATTTATGAAAATCTTCTTATGCTACACTGAATAAGATTCTAACCAGTATATAACCAAAGGTAGGTGAGAAGGAAGTTCCCTTAGAAGCTGGAGAAGGGTCTGGTGGATTATTTGCATTTTTCACCCCCGTTTAACAGAGAGTGAATGAGCATGGTGCAGCATTGGAAAAGGAAGGTAGGAGAGGCTAGCAATATAAATATGCATTAAGAATTAAGCTTAATGCTTAGAAGTAGAGTGAAAATATGATAAAGTCCTTGAATAAATAGTGAATTTATTACTACTGAATTTTTCTTATATATTCTCTGCACCAGTTCCTTTAGCAAAATGCATTTTGTTTTGTGCATTAATGTTAGAATGGAAAGTAGTGTCAAGAGTGCTTAGAAATGTTCCAGTTTCTGGGTATTCAAGAAGTATATGGAAGGTGAAGGGGCTCAAACCAGAGTTTTCTGTGTTTTCGGAACAAACTACATTCAACCATTCTCACTGACAACTCACTTCCATCTCCCTCCCTGCTCCAACAGGCAATGGGAGTTGCATGAAAAAGAGATTCTGTCAGCAAGCCATTTCTGCAGTTAAGGCCCAATCTTGCAGTATTTACAAAATATTTTCATAATTGTGGATCCTTCCCATTGATTTTATGAGTGTAAAATAAAGTCTTAAGTTTCAAACTAAACTGAGCTTCAAAAGTGGGACATGAAGAGAGTGAAAACATACCATAAATGACCAACTACCTAAAGCGAAGAGAGTAGATGAAAATCCAGTGCTCTTGATGCAGTCTTTGTCTTATGGAGGTAAGAAACCAATTGAATCTGTGGCCTGGTCACAGAAGAGTACATCTGCAAGGTTAAATTATAAATTCTAAAAACCTTTGTTAATGAGGTATACTACAGCATGGACATATTAATGTGATGTATATGTGTACATTGTCATAAACCTTTTGAAACTGTAGACCTTTTCAGGATGCTATTAGTGTAATTTAGGAGAATCAACACAATTATTTTGGATTAGGTAATGGAAATTGGCGTGATAAATAAATGTTAGAAGGCTCTTGGGGATATGAAACTGTATTATTAAATTAGAACTTCAGCTCAAATGATAAGGTCTGGTGATTGCGTTTTCATTAGTCGTACATTCTGCAGTGTCACGTAATAGCTCTGTTGATTGTGCATAATTTACAATGCTTTCAAAATGCAACACAATTACATGTATCTTTAAAATAATATTGTTGTACTGGAAAAAAATGGATGGGGCTGGTTGAAGCATTTTGAAGCTTGTAGGAAAAACTGCAACTCTCATCTAGAGTAAGCATAGGAGACATACTCCACATGAAACCTAATATTTTCACCGATAGAAATAGCTATGCAAAGCAAAAATACTACAGAAAATGTTAAAGCAGATAATGTTAGTATTTCCCTAGGAAAAAAAACTTGGTAAATTACTGCCAGACAATGTAAGAGTTTAGGGAAGCAGGGGATTGTAAGAGAAGAAGATACAGAACAGAGAATGAAAAAAAAAGATGAGACAAATTTTTCATCTGAAAAATAAAATATAATCTAAAAGGCACCTGCAACTATGAGTATGAGTCTCTTTTTTGAACCTGGTGTGTTTAGGGGATTACAGTTGTATTCTCCTATAGAGAATCTACAGTTTTGCAACCAAATAATATTTTTACTTCATCACAGATTAAAAAAAAAAATTAAAAATCTAGATCTCAGGTGAACTAAACCAGACAGATGCTGCAGAAAGCATTTCCTTTTTTTAAATGAAAGTGGGTTTTTTGAAGATGAATGAAAAAAACACAACATGTAATAACTAGCAAAGGTTGGTATCATACATAAAACACGTCCACTAGTTTAATTCTTTTAAAATTATTACTACACTGGTTTTATTATTAAATATTGATATATTATTAAATGTATATTGTAAACTATGCTTTAACTGGTGAATTACTATGACCAAAGTGCTGACTTTGTTAAATATTTTAAAACTTATTTTACTGGTTATTATTTATAAATTCCCACTATTAAATATTGATAAATAATTTTTCTTTCTAAGCAACCGATTCATCCTAGAGTACATGATGATGTCACTGTAGTCAGTCTTAAGCCATGTGTCTGTTCTAATTTTTATTTTTCCTTGAATTTTTTGTTTCACCTACCTCTACTTATATTTTTGTGATAAATATCTATATTTATTGAAGAAAATAAATAGGAAAAAAATTATACCAGGCATAGCAGTTGTGGTTTAGACACTGTTTAGACAGTGCAGTAAGCTTACCCCAAATTCAGTAGCTTGTAACAAACAAGGAAAAAAAAAAATCAGATCTGATCTTCTGTTGGAAAGCTTAATTATGTGAATATATTTTCTCTGTGTTGCTGAACTCTCCACCCAGGAGTACATGCTGGAGTACCAAACATGCTGACGTCATCCTGACTATCCCATTTTCCCTTTGGCCAGGAAGTGATACATCAATCCCGGAAGCTCTAGGAGATTTTAGACATTGTATTCTTCAAATGTAGTCCAATTGTTGATGATCAGACTGTCTTAACACTCCATGAAGTACATATCATACTTTGATTTTGATGTCACTAACATATTTACTAGTCTGTAGAAATGTTTGTATCTGTGCTAACCCCAACAGCTTGAGCTTTTAGTCTTGAAAAAGAAAATAAAAAGAAGGTCTGTTTTTTCTAAAGATTACTGGTTTGTAGGTCATCATCTCAGAAGTTACTTAATGCCTGTGTTTAGGCTGCTGAAGAAAGCCCAGGTGCCAGGTTATTGAGCATGTCTTTATAGGCCTGTTTAAAAGCTATGCAAAGTTGAGCATCAAAACAGAAGGCTTCATAAACACAAGTCACTTTTTAAAAACTCAACTGAAAGTATAGACTGAGAAAACAATTTTAACAAAGTGCTTAACCTTGTGGACTTTCCTACAAACTCAACAGTATCTAAATATCCTTGAACTGTGGAAGCCTAAAAACTCTATTATGAAGTTTAAACCCATTCGTGTTTGAATTTAACAAGATTATAATATTCTCAAATAAAAAAATAAATCTCTTTTTTCATATTTGGAAAAGAGATCAAAATGCTTTTCCACTAAAATGAAAAATAAAAACAATAAATGTGATAGCTCTGTCACACACTGGTACAAAAGAGTACAATGGGTTTTCCCACTGTTTTCTGTTCACTGTGGTTTTGGTGAGAAAATAATTCCAGGGAATTTTACATATGATAAACTGATCTCATATGCATTATATAGAGTCCAGATAAATATGCTTTACATATATGCTTTCAAGCTTAATATTAAAAAGATAAATTTTAAAATAACGCAATACTTTTAAAAAAAGAATTAAATAAACTTCTGATATATTTTTAAGCCAGATCTTTGACTATCTTAAATTACTGCAGTTTAGTGGATTTCAAGAGTGCATTGCATACTGCCTAGTTTTCTATTGTAAAAAATTGTGAAGTTTTGCAGTTTTCCTCAGGTTAACCTTTCTACAGTCTTATGTTATTCTCTGTGTTTAAAGATAAACTTGCTTTTTTATGTATTTAATGTATTATTCAACTCCCTGTGACATACCTTATACAATGCTATGGTTCTAAAATAAATATACAATATAACAGTACTCATTAAATTAACAAGCATTTTAACAGTAAATTTAGTAAAGAACCATCACTTTTAGGAAAAAAAATTAAAATCTTTATTTGTCCAGTAAACTCTTTAGGTAAAGTATACTTTCAGGAATCTTGACAGGAAAAGATAGTAAGTACAGAAAATGGGATTTAGGCATAATTTGGGGTACCCTATAAAAATCGTGATATAATAACCTCAGCAGCTCATTTATTCTAGGAAGACTTTGACTGAGTTGTTGGTTTTTTACTAAAAAGTTATGTATTCCCACACAACTCAGTCCATCCATACCAAGAGCTTGTATCACCCGAGCAGAGACATGCCTGCCTCTCTCCTGGGATTCAGTGAGACTGACAAACTAAGCCTAGTAAAAACTATAGTTGTATTTTGACTTCTCTTCTAGTATATGTCCTGGTTTATCTGGATATATCTGATTATCTGGGCTGGGCAATTCATTAGAGTTCTAGCTCAGCTACGACATACAAATCCAAGTCTAGTTTACTTGGAAAGCAATGAGTAAAATGCAGAGGAAACACTTTTTTGCTTAATGTGAAGTGAAAATGAGGCTTGGACTCCCACAGTCCCCAAACATGAAAAGCTCCCAGGCTCCCTAAATTGGATACAGCCTAGGGCTTCTGATAAACGCTGTCCAAAAGCTGTGCTCTGAGCAGGCCTAGCAAGAACTCATCAACAGCAGACCCACAGCAAAACTGTTTGACTTGTTTTATTATTATTAAAATATTATGTTCTGAAAGTGCAAGGAACTCCAGATAGATTACTCTGTCCTGTTGATAATGGTGATGTGTGCCAGCCTCTGCATCAGGTTGCTATCCTTCCTGAGGTTGGCAGTAGTTCTACTTCAAAGTAGAATTATTACATGCACTTGAAGAAGTCCTGGGATCAAAACCTGATTTACAGGAGGCAACAGATGCTAATGACATTTGGACTGGAGTCAATGTGCGGTTCCCAAAAGGGCTAAAACAGAACCCAGAAGGCCATTCTCATTTATCCTGTAAGTTTTGTTTTAGTTTTTTTCTATGTAAACATACATATGTAAGGCAAAAAGTATACAATGACACTTTTTAAGACCTTCCTAAATAAGATGAGAAGTTTCTCATCACAATTTATTTTCTTTTAGTACTGCATCAATTTGAATAACTTATAATGGTTTGTTTGAATATTCAGCATTCTGGATATGGTACACAGATTTTCAAGGGCTTTGATACAATCTAAAGTGGAACATATACCTCCATACCTGCATTTCAGATTTTCTCCAGTAAACTCATTTATGGGAGCTTAATACGGGAATATTGAAACAGTGGTGTCCCTCAACCCCTACATACCTCCAGGTTGATTCAGTATTTTCAGCTAGCACTCATAACAGAAAAATTCTACCAGATAACTGCATTTACATAATCAAAATAAATGGCTGTGGTGAAGTAACTTCTCGTGAAGGCTCAACCTTTTCTTACATCTACAGCACCCTGTGGAAGTTGAATAATCTTCCAGCCATTTTCTTTTTAAAACAATGTTGCTCAGTATCAAAGAAAAGAGAGTTTAAAAGCATGTTATCTCACTCCACAAATGAAAGAAGGAATGTCCCCCTGAGAGGTGGTAAATCTGACTCTTGAGAATATAACCAGAAGCTGAGAGCAGCTTCATAATCAGGTCTCATAACAATCACAGGAAATATACATTAAACTTTCAGTTTAGCTTTTGAAGGATTAAAGTAAAATCAGTAAACAGAACTACCCATTTTCTCCATACCTAAAAAATTATTAACAAACACAGACACTCAGTGTTTGTGATCTACATCTATAGATAAGGAGTTAACAATTTCCTCTGCTCCTTCTGCATCCACCTTTCTTCCATTGGGGTGAAACACACAGCCCATATTGGTGTTAGAAATTGTTCATAGTAGGGCATACTATATTGTTGGTTTGGCTCCAGTTCTCCAGTGTTCAACTGACTTACTTACTTACCTAAAAGCAAAGTTTGGGTAAGCAGAGCTATTTTCATGCTTGGTTTATCTTACTGCTAAATCTTGAGGCTTTGTTAAGCATACTGAACTTCTGATTAGCAGATGGGAATGGATTTACTCCATTGCCCGTAGCTCACAATAAGCCAAGGAAGACAAAGCCAGCTCTATGTTAATCATATTACTATTGCTTCATTAATGTTCTTTTTATTTATATTAAATGTGGAATGCTTTTGCAATAAATATAGTTATTAAAAAGGGAAAAATCATAAAATAAGAAGACTTTGAGTTTACTATATACAATTTTCTATTATTGTATTCTGAAGAACTGTGATTTTAATCTACATTAAAATATATTTTAAGTATTGTGGAGAGAAAAAAGTACCTAAGGTCCCAGTTCCACAATCTGTTTCCTTCAGCGAAACATTTAAAAGCATTTGTTACTCATTTATTTTAATAGGTTTAAAACACGCTTAAACATAATGGACCTAAATATGTAACAAATCAGTGGATTTAAAGCAATTTTTTCTGCTGCATCTATTCTTTTCAGACTTCTGAGCCATTCCCATAACAACAATAAGTGCCAAAAGCACTTACAGGAAGATGTCAGCTTTGTAAGCTCCTATCAGATCTTCCTAAATTTAAGATAGCAGGTGCACTTTTTATTCTAGCTTCTTGCAATGAAATGAAGGTTTTTGGAGTGACCCAAATGAATGAAGTTAGACCCAGTGAATCCACATTGTATTAGCCTGAATGGAATTTATGGTCTAGCTGAAGGAATTGCACTTCTCTGCAATGCACATGGGACTAAATGACCAAAATGATCTTTTTTGCCATAGAAGTCTAAAACTACTGGGGTTTCAGGTTGCAGTTTGACACGAAAGGTCAAACTTTTAATTATTTTTTACTTTAATATCAATAGAAATTGAAATATTTACCTGCAAAAAAGTATAGGCTTCAAAGGACAGTTATGCTTCTGGCCTGACTTCCCACTTAACTAAGGTTACAAAAACCATTTTTAAAGTTTTAGGCAGTTTTTGGTTTGGTTTGGTTTGGTTTTTTTCAAACATGCTGACCATAAGCAAGGGAGAGAGGGATACTAAAATTTCCTTTTTACAAAGTATAATTTGCTGGAATGGAAAGTTCAGATGCCCCTCTTTGTTAGACACATCTTGAAACTCCCATCTCTTTGTAGCACTCTGTAGTATTACACACCAACAGAACTCAGTAGTAATTACAGAAAAAACAGACAACGTGAAACTCGGGACTGAGGAACTGGTGCTGCAACACAGAGAAGTAGAGTGGATAGAAGTGTTAGCAGTTACAGATTCCAAGCTGTATCAGTGGGTCTTATTACTTTTGTAAGATCCTAGTAGTAGTAGCAAGTACTTTTTTGTTTTATCACTCAAATTGTATTAAAAGAAAAGGTAATTTCCAGATTTTCATACAATCTGGAAACAGAACTGTTTGAACAGGTTTTATAATACATTTTCTGTCTCCTCGCAATGCTCATACGGTATAAAGCTCCAGTTCTAGGTAATGCGTTTGCCCATAGCTATCATTTATCCTCCTGTCTTGAAGTTTTGTCCTCTACTGTCTTGATTTGTTGATGATGTTGCCCCAAAGTGAAAGCTAAGGCAGTGTTTTCACAGAAGAGAACAATCCTTAAAGACGTCTTTCTAAAAGTATGCTTAAATTTCCAAAATCTAGGGCAACCTTTGAGTTCATGAAGTTTGCACAATCTGTAATTTCTTTGAATTCATTCTTCCATTCCTAAGTGTTTCTGCAAAAGACTGAATTTGACATCTGGTTGTTTTCCAAATTCTTACTAATAAAAGCTGTCTCCAAAATTATTTTTCTATGTAGAACAAGATAAGTTAAGAGATATTAATCATAGTGAATGTAGTTTAACTGAATATTTAAGAAAAAAAATTATAATTGAAAACCATTTAATTAAAGATCTACTGTGCTAATTATGGAACACATCTTCAGAGATAGGTAAATTAACTGTTTAATTTGCTGATGAAATATTTGCTGTACACGAAATGGGAAAAGTGAATGCTGCTTACTTAATTTGATTTGTTATAAATGTCCTATTACAAAAACAAATAAATGTGAAACATATGAAAACAAAACATTAAGTGAAGATCACTACGTGTAACTTAAACTAAAGCACACTGGCATTGTGGATATTTTATGCAAAGTCTTTCAGACAATAAATGCAATGCAACTGAAAAAAAGAAAAATAAAAACTAGAAAAGGGAGGATAATGTGAAATAGATTCTTTAAATAGTCCTAATCTTTGTAAATGGAGAACAAAGCAAAAACAAAGATCTAACACATTGCATTACAGAACTGTGTAGCACTGTAAATTGCTACTATGGAATGAAGCAAGAAATATGAAACGTTAGTGGGGGTTTTTTTCAAACTCAATTATTGCACAGTAATCTGATCTATAAATTTTTTAATTTTCATGATTAGTAGGAAGACAATAACAATGGTTTAAGAGATGTCTTAGCTACAAGAATGTTGTCTAACTAAAGATCATACTATCAGCATGACCAATCAAGGGCACAAGCAATCCAGGAGGTTCCTGTAGTTCATTGATGATAGCTTCCTCCTCCAAGTGATTGAGAAGCCAATGAGAAGAGATGCTCTGCTGGACCTCATACTCACCAACAAGGAGGGGCTCATTGGAAATGTGAAGATCAAAGGCAACTTTGGCTGCAGTGACCATGAGCTGGTGGAGTTCAGGATCCTGAGGCCAGGGAAGAGGGTGAAAAGCAAGGTCACAACCCTGCACTTTGGGAGAGCATACATTGGCCTCTTCAAAGATCTGCTCATAAGAATTTCCCTGGAGGGAAGAGGGGCCCAGGAAAGATGATTAATATTCAAGGATCATGTCCCTGAAGTTCAAGAGTAGTCCAACCCAATGAACAGGAAGTCTGGCAAAAGTACCAGCAGGCCTGCATGGATGAAGAAACTCAAACATGAAAAGGAAGCCGGCAGAGGGTGGAAGCAAGGACACGTAACCTGGGACAAATACAGAAACATTGACCAAGCATCCAGGGATTAAGTTAGGAAAGCTAAAGCACAAATGGAATTGAATGGCCAGGGATGTCAAAGAAAATGAGAAGGGCTTCTGTAAGTACACAGGAGACAAAAGGAAGACTAAGGAAACGTGGGCCTATTACTCAATGAGATGGGGACCTGGCTGCACAGGACATGGAAAAGGCTGAGGTACTAGATGCCTTCTTTGCCTCAGTCTTCACTAGCAACACCGGCCTTCAGGGTCCCAGAGACCAGGGGGAAAGGCTGGAGCAAGGAAAAATGTATCCTTGGTGGAAAAAGATCAGATCAGGGAATACTTAAGCAAACTGGACATATATAAGTCTATTGGCCCTGATAGGGCAACCGTGAGAAGTGACTGAAGACTGGAGAAAAGAAAATGTCACCCCTGTCTTCAAGAAGGACAAGAAGGAGAACACAGGGAACTACAGGCTGGTCAGCCTCACCTCAATCCCAGGGAACATGAGGAAGCAGCTATTCCTGGAAACAATTTCCAGACACATGATGGACAAGAAAATCATCAGGAGGTCAGCATGGCTTCACCAAGAGGAATCATGCTCGATCAACTTGATAAACTGCTATGATGAAATGACTGGCATGGTACATGAGGGCAGAGTAGTGGATATTCATAGAATCATAGTATCATAGAATGGTTTGGGTTGGAAGAGACCTTAAAGATCACCTCGTTCCAACCTCCCTTCCATGGGCAGGGACCCCTTCCACTAGACCAGGTTGCTCAAAGCCCCATCCAACCTGGCCTTGAACACTTCCAGGGAGGGGGCATCCACAGCTTCTCTGGGCAACGTGTTCCAGTGCCTCACCACCCTTACAGTCAAGAATTTCTTACATCTAATCTAAATCTACCGTCTTTCAGTTTAAAACCATTACCCCTCATCCTATTACTACACTCCTTGATAAAGGGTCCCTCCCCATCTTTCCTGTAAGCCCCCTTTAAGTACTGGAAGGCTGCTATAAGGTCTCCCTGGAACCTCCTCTTCTCCAGGCTAAGTAATCTTAACTCTTTCAGCCTGTTCTCATAGGAGAGGTGCTCCAGCCCCCATCTTTGTGGCCCTCCTCTGGACTTGCTTGAGCAGGTCCACGTCTTTCTTGTACAGGAGTATCCCAGGACTGGATGCAGCACTTCAAGCAACATCTCACAAGAGCGAAGTAGAGGGGGAGAATTGCCTCCCTTCACCTGCTAGTCATACTTCTTTTGATGCAGCCCAGGGTGCAGTTGGCTTTCTGGGCTGCAAGTGCACATTGCTGGCTCATGTTCAGTTTTTCATCCCCCAATACCCACTAAGTTCTCCTCTGCAGGGCTGCTCTCAATCCACTCATCGCCCAGCCTGTATCCACGTTTGGGATTGCTATGACCCAGGTGCAGGACCTTGCATGTGGCCTTTTTGCACTCCATGAGGTTCACACAGGCCCACCTCTCAAGCCTGTCAAGGTCCCTCTGGATGGCATACCTTCCCTCTGAGTGGTGTGGTATTAACCACACCACTCAGCTTGGTGTCATCCACAAACTGGTCCCAATATGGATCCCTGAGGGACACCACTCATCAATGGTCTCCACCCAGACATCAAGACGTTGACTGCAACTCTTTGAGTGTGACCATCCGGCCAATTCCTTATCCACTGAGTGGTCTATCCATGAAATCCATACCTCCATTTTAGAGACACGGATGTTGTGCAGGACAGTGTCAAATGCTTTGCACAAGTCCAGGTAGATGACATCAGTTGCTCTTCCCTTATCCATCAATGCTGTAACCCCATTGTAGAAGGCCACCAGATTTGTCAGGCATGATTTGCCCTTAGTGAAGCCATGTTGGCTGTCATGAATCACCTTGCCGTTTTCCACGTGCTTTAGCATGGTCTCCAGGAGGATCTGCTCCATGGTCTTGCCAGGCACAGAGGTGAGACTGGCCGGCCTGTAGTGCCCCAGGTCTTCCTTTTTTCCCTTTTTAAAAATGGGAGTTATGTTTCGCCTTTTCTATTGTCTATCTGAACTTCAGTAAGGTCTTCAACACTGTCTCCCATAAGATCCTCATAGACAAGATGTTGATGATGAGGTGGACTGAAAACTGGCGGAATGACCAGGCCCAGAGGATGGTTATGAGTGGAACAAAGTCTAGTTGGGGGCTAGTGACTAGTGGTGTACCCTAGGGATCAATAAGGGGTCCAGTCCTGTTTAACATCTTCATTAATGATC
The DNA here is from genome assembly GCF_000737465.1 of Haliaeetus leucocephalus. Lineage (NCBI taxonomy): Eukaryota > Metazoa > Chordata > Aves > Accipitriformes > Accipitridae > Haliaeetus > Haliaeetus leucocephalus. Next base: position 2,567,932 of record NW_010972497.1, on the reverse strand, counting down.
TACATGAAGGAGCAGAGTGTACCCTCAGCAAGTCTGCAGAAGACACCAAACTGGGAGTAGTGGCTGACACACCATAGGGTCGTGCTGCCATCTAGAGGTATCTTGACAGGCTGAAGAAATGGATTGACAGGAACGTCATGAAGATCAGCAAGGGGAACTACAAAGTCCTGTAACCTGGGAAGGAACAATTCCATGCACCAGTATATGCTGGGTGTCACCCAGCTGGGAAGCAACTTGGCAGAAAAGGACCTGGAAGCCCTGGAGGACACCAGGTTGAACATCAGCCAGCAATGTGCTCTTGTGGCAAAGAAGGCCAATGGTATCCTGGGCTGCATTAGGAGGAGTGTTGCGAGGAGGTTGAGAGGAGATCCTTCTCCTCTACTCAGCACTGGTTAAGCCACACCTGGAGTCCTGTGTCCAGTTCCAGGCTTCTCAGTACAAGAGAGATATGGACATATGGGCTCTTCAGTGCAAGAGAGATATGGAGAGAGTCTAACAAAGGCCCACAGGGATGTTTAAGGGACTGGAGTACCTCACATATGAGGAAAGGCTGAGAGAGCTAGGACTGTTTAGCCTGGAGAAGAGAAGGCTTGGGGGGATCTAATCAATGTGTACACATATGGAAAGGGAGGGTGCAAAGAGGATGAAGTCAGGGTCTTTTCAGTCATTCCCAATGAAAGGACCATAGGTAATAGGCACAAGCTGAAACACAGGAGATTTCTTCTGAACATCAAGAAACACTTTTTTACTGTGGGGGTCACTCGAGCACAGGTTGCCCAGGAAGGTTGTGGAGTTTCCCTCCCTGCAGATGTTCAAGAATTGTCTAGACACTGTCCTGGGCAACTGCTTCTAGGTGACTCTGCTTGAGCAAGGGGGTTGTACCAGATGACCTCCAAAGGTCCGTTCCAACCTCAAGCATTCTGTGATAATGAGATATATAAACAACCCATATAAACTTCTAATAAAACAAGCAGCTTTGAAAGTCTGAGATCTCAGTATTCAAATACAGAATAGCTTTAAGTTTCTCCCCTCTCACTTGATTAGGGAGAATTAAGAATAAACAAACAGAAATTTAAGCATTTCCATGTCAGAATAATAGTTTTAAGAATATTTTCTCAACTTGGATGCTTTCCAGAGGTGGCAACCTAAATCTGACATTCAAAAAAACAGTGTAATACAAATTCCAGCAGCATGTATCCAGATTCTCTATTCTGTGCACTTCAAGGCTTAAATTCCTCAGAAATCCAGTCCATAAACCCCTCTATTTTTAGGAGAGAACTCCCTGAAAGTACATTCCATCTTGTAAGCGCAAATTACTGGCTGACAGGGGCAGACCATACCTGAAACTTCAGTCTCCCAGGAGACTGGTCTGTCCAGTAACCTGGAAGTAAATTAATGTGAAACACATTTCATTTCCTGATCCTGTGGGCTATTAGGGAGAAGGCTACATAAAGACTAGGACTGAAGCTTATTGTTTAGGGCATGCAGCAGGAATGGAAGCATCTTGCATTTTTGTTTTCTCAAAACTATTCCATAGAAGACTATTTGTATTAATGAGGAATACAAAATAAATTTTAGAAGTCAGTTACTTCTGGCAACTGGTTGTCTTTGTCATTATTAGCCAAGATAACTAAAACCCTTAGAAGAAAAGCAGAAGTTCTTATCACAAGTTGGTTATACCCAGGAAAGGAACAAAAAGGATTCTTCATCCAGTGTGCAAGATGATCCTCATTCCCTTTAAAGCAAACCAAAAAGAAAAGGAAAAGAAAACAAAAATTGTGATCTGGATTGTATAGCTTATTTTGCTTCTCTGATTTACACTGAAGTAAGCTTGGTACCCAAGACTGTGGAAATCTTTAGTTCTCAGAAGGACAGCAGTTACCTTACATATGGAACAGCATAGCATAACAACAGATCTCATGGTCCCTTAACAGTTTATCCTGTATGGATAATCATTATTAAGCTGTAGTCTTTACTAGACTTCTTTCTTTAACAAACCTTTGTTTTAGAGTACTTTACAAGATAATGATCGCTCATTTGTTAGGTAGTATCTGGACATCTTAAAGATTTTTTGTTGCTATTATTTTATTTTTTAAGAAATGTAAAGGTTTCTGTGCTGTTTACTCTTTCATTGATTACCTATTTTTTACTTATACAGATTCAACTGAATTTGCAAAATTTAGAATTAACTTAGCATTTTTCATTTAAGAGAGATTAGTTTAGGGGAACATCAATGCAATAAAATGTAGCAGGCAGTTGGGACACATTGCAAGTAAATTACATCTTTTCTCTCAGGCTTGTTTTTTCCTCATGATATAATTCATGAAATTGTATTTCTAAAAAAAAAAAACAAAACCAAAAAAAACCTAACCCAAAGAAAGAACCTGCAAACTCTCTACAGGACTCCTGGGAGAAATCAGGACTCATTCCATGGTAAGATATAGCAGAGTTTCACTGACTTCTGTAGGTTTAGGATAGACGCCCACTCCACTCACCCCCAAATTAGGAGATGTCATTTTTCAACAAAGATCATCAACACACACACAACCTAGGCCTCACAGTTAGAGTGACTGATCTCAAAATAGAAATACCAGTAGCAAACTGTTTCACAATATTGTACAAAGAACAAGTAGAATCTATACTTTCACTTAATATAGAAAAGTTTCATAAGATCATAGGGATAATTTTTTAAGTAAATAGGTGAATATTTCAGATAAATATTTCTAGTCATCCCTCTGCTTATTTAGCAGTCTTGTGGGTTTTGGTCACATCTGTGTGTTGAAGGAAACAGAAAGCAACTCCATCCCTATGAAGTTTAGATCCCAATCCACAAATTTTACAGGACAAGTTTAATCACATGAATAAGTTTAGAGTGATTAACCCATGTGTTTTGACGATCTGAAATCTTTAAAATGTTTTCATCTAAATTATTCTTTTCTCAAGAGATATACTCCCACTATTTACTTTTTTTTTTAATGAGGCTTTTCAATGCCTTTGAGTTAAACTGTTTAAAAGAATCATGCCCTTGGCCCCTACACAAGAATTGATGTTGTCATATATCCCTGTTTGCCAGTACTAGCAATGCTCTCAGTAATTTAATTGGCTGTTTGTTCACGAAATAAAGGTCAACTAGTCTTCCACATACAATGCAGCTGATGGAAAGTCACCCTACCTCATACTTTTGTAGTTCAGTTTTTGGTACACTTCACTCATTTTAAAGAGACAACAGAGAACAATTTTGTTGTTTTAATACCACCACATCTTTGCAAGAGTTGATAAATACCAGAAGTTATTATATTGCTGACACTGTTCTTTTTCAATATCTTTTTCCAGCTGCATTTCCTCAGTAATTTTACTAAGCAATTTTTTAAAATGCACTCCAAGCAAACATGTCATGCTTAGCTTGCTAAAAGAAGAATGAAAGTATAATTAACATATTTGTGAAATATTGAAAAGGTATGGCTTTATCATTATTTTTTGCAAAGGGAGGAAATGAAAGAAGGAAAGAAATCATTTATTACTTACCATAATGTATCAAAATTATCTGCCTTTTTAAGTAGTTCTTTGGCCTAGAAATCTATGTTTATAAGAAATACTCTCGAAGGACCTCTAAGGATAGACTGTTATGCTAGGTTCCTGTAAATTCTGAGACAGTACATAGATTACTCAAGACAAAAAAAAAAAAAAAAGAGAGAACAAAATACTGGTAAAGGTAAGATTGTTGAAATAAAAATTCAAGGTTTCAAGAGGAAAAACACTGAAGTGAAGATGTATAGAATTCTAATGGAGGAGGAAATAATTTTGATGCAACAGCAGAGCAGCATCAGAGATCACCTCCATTTCAAGGAGAAGCAGATACTGAATTTTTACCACCTGAGCAATGACTGCCTAGCTGACAAAGATTCATTGGATGCCTTATCGGGAATGTTGAACATACTAATGCTTAGCATAGTAGATCGTTAACCTCAGTTATCTGTGTGTGTATCAGAAAATAAATAATTACTTTGTACTTTGAAATTATGTTTATTCTGCCTGCAGTGTGTCTTTGTGAATGGTAAATTTGCCCAAACAGTGGCACACAGAAGGAGGGTTATACTGCGAAAACTGGAGAAGATAGATGTAGCATCAAGAAAGGAAGAGGGCAAGGTATTTCTGGAGAGAGGCTTGCTGAGTTTGGTGCCTCTAATAAGACAAGAGAGCCAGAGGCACTGATTATATTACTCTCCTGTTCCCAGCAGGAGTCTCTCTATTTTCATACACCCAAATTCCTCTTTCAGCAGTGGCAATCAGAGCAAGCTCTATGACTGAATCCCTAGCAAAAGAGATAGCATGAGTGTTTTGTTGAACTCAATAAACTCTTTTCATAGAAAAACTACATATTTTGCCTATAATTAGTGTTGTCTACAGATAGAGGTATATTTATATTATCCTAAGGTAAGTGTTTGCAGGATCACAATCTATGTTAGCAATTAGTAATAAAATTTTGTGAAAACAGTTGTTTAATAGACTTTCTGCAAGCATTAAAATTTTTGTTGTTGCTGTTGTAAGAAATGGATATACATCCCACACTAAGGATTCATCATTGGCTTGAAGGAGTAGTTTCAGTGCTAAATTCAGAATGAAATGTGGAAAGATAAGAGGCAATGCCTTTTAACATTGCCTTGGGTTTATCTGTCTCAAGTTGAGCAAGGAAAAGATTGCTATCAGAAAAGAGAACAGCTTGCATAAAGGAATAGCTATAAGGCAAAGAGTCAGGGAAACAGAAAAGGAATAGCTCTTTGAGGAATCTGTACACAGTCTGGCTTATGAAAAAAAAAAAAAATCACTGAAAATGGAAGTTGAAGTGTTTTGTTTTTTTTTTTTTGTATTAGCATACCGGAATCTTGCTTCTATGTGAGAGCAAAGTAGTTTTTTAATGCTTCCATTACAAAATCAGGGGATTATAGCTGCCAACAATCTGAAAGAAGGGTTGATGGTGTATCACATGATATAAGAAGGCTCATATTATCTTTGATAAAATGTATTTTTGTGTATTAATGGTTCTAATTATTATTTCTTTCATCTTTTTGTGATATGCATACTAACAGAGCTATTTCTACTCAATGAAGTTGCATGAAGTCTAGTAAATTGTCATTCAATTATTTTTTTGCTTTACATATTTTTCCCATAATATCATTTCTTTTATATGATGATATGATTGTTGTTGACTTGGACTTATATTCTTATTTTCAGTAGAGAGAATAATCAGTAAATGGACAAAACCCCCCACCCTTACATTACCATGAATGACTTTCCAAACCAAGTAGAGTAGGAAGAATAAGAACCATTTTACTTAATTCACTAACGGTCACACTAAGAGTCTCAAATTTGGTGCAGTTAGTGCTCTTTTTAATATTTAAAAATAAATAAATATCTTCATTTATAATACAAAGTAGACCAAGGAAAGAATCCAACTGAGCTAAAGGAGTTTTGGGGTTTTTTTTCCTAGCTTGGTCACACAACAGAAAAATGTACTCCAAGAACTGTTCTGGTCTTACTCAATCCTGTGTTCTGAAAGATTCAGAAAAAGTATCTTTTTTTCTCTGAACCAGTCATCAACATACAAAGTTAATACTTCACCTGCTCAAGAACTTTCCATCTTAAGAGTAGAAAATGTTGATTACCTTTAGTAAATAAACTTCATAGTATTTTTTGGTTAAATACCAAGATATCTATGTGCTCAGATATTATGTATTAATTTCATATAGGTATGAGCTTACAAATGAGGAAAAAAAAGTAGAAGGTACTTAAAGCAATTTATCTGGATTTTTTATACCTTAATTGAAACAGAAGACCTGTGGAAATCTCAGAATTTCTTGTCAAAAGTGTCAGTAAATTTTGTTGTCTATACATCAGTAAGTCTGAAAAGTTCTTTAAACATTTTCTTGGTGAGAAGAGAATTAAAGAGACAATTAAAATACAATAGAGAAACAGTTCTTTCATCTACTTATGCTGCACATTTGTAAGTCCTTATTTCAGGGGATATATCACCTTCTGATTAACGTGTAAGGAAGATACAGTACATTTAAAAATAAGGTTTAAGTGTATTTTGTAAACAAACTTAACAACTATCAAAACTACATTTATGGAAAATCTGTGAATAAACTTCACTAATCAGTAATATCACTATCTATCCAGTACCTATGTAGTAATAGATTCCCCACTCATTCAAGTGAAGCGTAAGTAATTCTTTACCTGACAGGTTATATCCACAACTATATAAATCTAGACTCTTGCATTTTAATGTCTAATGGATGCATTTTATGTTACAAATCATAAACCTCAGCTTTTTTACAAAGGACCTTCACAGATCATTAATCATTATTTGTCTGCCATGCTCTCAGATTGTTTTTATTTTAATCTCTATACACAATTCTGAAGAATCATGTTGAAGTCCTTTCTAAACACCAGAAATAGAAAGTATACCCCAAACATTATTCTTGTGCAGATATACTGAACCAAGTATCTATACCCAGTATCCTAAAGAAGACCTGAACTATACTCAATAAGCATCGAATATTCAAAATAACAAAAATAATAGAAATAATAATAATTTAAAAAAAACTGATTGATGAGGTGATTAGCTCACCAGATACAGTTTTTATTCACTAGTAGTCAGTTCTGCTATTATTGTGGACTCTGTTACAGGTCTGAACATTTGTCCTCTGTTGGCAGAAATCATTACTTTATGAAAAATTGTGACTTGGAGAGAGGGTCTCTCTCTTGCAGCTATAGATTTCCACTAGGCAAACAGTTAGTATGTGTGATGATTGCATTTTTCAGTATACGGTATAATAATGCATTAAAGAGCATACTAAAAGATAATAAAATGCAGAAAGAGTATAAGCAGCATACAAATATTAACCATATAGTTGCCAATATGCTAAACTGTATAAAGAAGTTGTCATGAATTATATTTTGTTACACGGCTTTGGTTTAGCAGCAATTTAGGATTTATTAATATTTTTGAGATAGATCACAAGATTAGGTTGTATAATTTTAACACTACTTAATCATCAGCCAGTTTAACAGAGTGATTCGATAGAATTTGGTGCAAACAAATTTGTGACTTAAAGATTCTAAAATGGCAAGGATCACCTGAAACTTACAGCAGGGTTGCACAAACAGATGGAGGTTAAATCAAATCACACACATGCACAGACAAAACAGTTCTGAACCAGACAGACAGGCAAAATAGTTCTGAACCAAATCACATAGAGACAAATAGTTCCAACCCAAACTGCAAATGAACACTCACAGATACAACAGCTCTGAACAAAATTTTACACACACACATGAGGTTAACCTATGATTAAAATTTCCCTTTCATGAGTTTCATGGATTAGTCACTTTTATGTGCCAGCATTCATCAATGGACAGTCGGCGAACTTCATGAAATCAGGCCTTTAAGTCCTTGTGAAATCATCCACGGATGATCTTTCAATCCTCGCAAAATCTACCCTGAGAGGTGTCCTGGCTCGCGGGAGACACTGGGTCACAGAGCCTGCTGCGGTCCCACAAACTCAGAAGGTTTCTCCTTGGATCGCTATTTATAGAGCCTTGAGATGATTGGCTTTGGTCATTATTTTACATTCCGGCCACAATTCAAGCCCAGTCATTCAGATATACAATTCGGGCAGCAGATGGCCCAGGTGTGGCCAAAGAGTGCCTGACACCCTCTCATGGTTTAACCCCAGCCAGCAACTAAGCACCATGCAGCCACTCACTCACTTTCCCCCCACCCAGTGGGATGGGGGAGAGAATCGGGGAAAAAAGGTAAAACTCCTGGGTTGAGATAAGAACAGCTTAAAAGAACAGAAAGGAAGAAACTAATAATGATAATAATAACAATATTAAAATTACAATAATAATAAAAGGATTGGAATTTACAAAACAAGAGATGCACAACGCAATTGCTCACCACCTGCTGACCGATGCCCAGTTAGTCCCCAAGCAGCGACCCTCTCCAGGCCAACTCCCCCCAGTTTATATACTGGGCATGATGTCACATGGTATGGAATACCCCATTGGCCAGTTGGGGCCAGCTGTCCTGGCTGTGTCCCCTCACAAATTCTTGTGCCCCTCCAGCCTTCTTGTTGGCTGGGCATGAGAAGCTGAAAAATCCTTGGCTTAATCTAAACACTACTTAGCAACAACTGAAAACATCAGTGTGTTATCAACATTCTTCTTATACTGAATCCAAAACAATACACTATACCAGCTACTAGAAAGAAAATCAACTCTATCTCAGCCAAAACCAGGACACGTCCCAAAGTCACTGCAGTTGTAATCAAGGTAACAGCATAACGGGAGATTTTCCCAAAGGATGCAAGGCTTATCCCAAGATCTCAGCGTGGCCCGGGGAGCTGCAGCACCACATAAGTATTGTCCAGACTACTTTCAATATGACCCCACAATTTATACAGCCAAAGCCCAAAGGATCAGAATGAATTTAATTCTTCAGCTTCTTTCCCATGTACTTGCAGTCATAGTTAAATTCTACCTTTTGTTTTGCTGAAAAAGATTCCTTGTTGTACCTGGTATCACAAACTACTGGCTGTGTTCATTCTTTCAGGGGGATTTTGTTAATAGATAGATAGTATGCCTATAAACATTTCAGCAAATATTGTAAATGCTATTTGGTGACAATTCTGTTTTCTTTCTGCTCATAGTGCACAGGCATTTTGTAAAGACAGGAGACTGGAGTAAATGGTTACAGTAAACTGATACCCTCTTGTTTCTGGTTGTCACTTTTCATATAATGGTGAAGGAATAAAGATCAAGTGGATCTGAAAGTAAGTAACCAGAACTCAACATTTGTATCTAGTTTTCTCAATATTTATGGGAAAACAAACCAGATCTGATATAAAGTTGTCTCTGCCCCTATTTGTTTAATATTGGGAAAAATCTCATCTGAGACTCTCAGTCTTTTGGAATGGTTCAATGCAATGTCACGACCCGTGCTGGACAGACCAGGGAGGTGTCGTGGCGAGTTCGGAATTCCCTGGGGCGGAATTCAGGTGAAACGACACCGAACGACCGGTTGGAGGTTTCGTTGGCGGCAGGAGCAGCCTGAAGGCGGGCGGCGTTAACAGCAGGTGGCGGGGTTTCTCACAGCGGGAATTGGCGCCAAACCCCCTCAGGAGCCCGTGTAACCCGCGGCCACCCTCCCTCCACAAACACACGCTCCAGGCCTCGCTTATCCGGGGATCAGCTCAGGGCGGAGAATGAGGCGAGCCCTCCCGTCGGGCCAGGAGGGGCAGAGCGGACCCCCTCGCTTCCCAGACTGCCGCTCCCAGAGGAGCCCGCCGGCGGCTGGAGCCGCTCCCAGGCCCAGACCCGGTCGGCGGTTGGTGTCGGAAGGGGTGAGGTGTGGGGGTTACGGGAAAAAGAGAGTTAGAGAGAAAAAAAGAAAAATTTCACCAGTCCAGCGTTGGTCCAGCCAGCCTAGAGGTCCCACTCTGGAAGGCGCACGTGGGGCTTCTCATGTCTGCGTCTTTTATAGCCTAGCTCCTGCCTTTTTTCATGTCAATCATGCCCCTCTTGGTTTTCTGAGCACCGCCCCTAAGGACTTTCGTAACCCTCAACTTTCTGCACAGGCAACACCATGGGCAGCGGTCGTGCGCCCCTTCCCCACAGAAACCGCGGGTGACCCCTCACCCTGTACGGTGAGATGTCCCGCCCAGCTCCTCAGGACGCGGAACTGCCCATCCTCCGACACGCCTCTGGCGTCCCGTGTCACGTGGTGTTGCTATGCAGAGCTCGTCCCCGGGCAGCGTCCCCTTCCCTCAACGGCAAGGGCCAGGCCCGGTCTCTGACTACGGCGACGGGTGTTTGGGGCATTAACTCCGTCCAGTCTCTCACAGGCAAGGATAGATAAATCCCTAAAATGCTGGCAGATGTATATAGTATCACCTTTCACTTGTCTCTACAAAGCTGATAAATACCACTTTAAGGTTTAATGGGTTAAAATTTAATTTTGTCTATGGAAAGAAATTGCAGAACCTAATTCTTTTTTTAACTGAGTCTCGTGATGGTGATTTAATCTTCAGGTTATTGTAACTATTCAAAAGTCACTAATACCACATTCCTTAAAATTATGATGCCAGAAGATACTATTTCAGTGAAGTGTATATGAATAATGAATTAGAGTTCTCTACAATGCTAATTAGAAATCGTGTCATGCTACTGTGTTATTCATAGGCATGGTCTTGAGAAATGGATCTCAAATGCATTTATTACATGATATCAGAATTCATAATATTTAAAGGTACAATAAAAATACTAACATTCTTTTTATGTTACTCTACTGTCACTCGAATGATAATTTCATCAGATATCTAGGGTGACATGTATGGTCATGTACTGTAACACTTTTTTTTCCCACAACAGAAAGCACAGCGTACTCAAACATTTGCAAATGTGCATTGCTAACTTTGAAACATTACTGGAAATAATTGGCATCTAGATAAAAATAAGAAATCATTGGGAGCATATTGATGTAAAAACTATTGCTTTTGATACTGTACTATTTTTGGCCATTCTTTAAAAATTATGTATGAGAGCTATTTTTACACTTTCCATTGAATTATCCAAATATCATATTCTTCTGACTTTGAAAGATAATAAAGACTATGAACTATAGAGGAGGCAAGATTTAATGTCTTTTTTTTTTCCTGTTGTCAAATGAAGGCAATTTTGAGGCCAATAATTTCTTAAAGGCATGTTTAACAACCTCAATAGCAGAAGAGTCCACAAAAACATCTGTCATGGAAATAGCAAATAAACAATAGCACAGTATGTATCAGAAAACAAAGAACATAGGTATTTGAATTGGTAAATGCAGAAGAAAATATTTCAAATCACTTGTACAGAAAATGATCATAGAATAAAGGACATTCATGACTTCTAACTCAATAGTATTTCAAGACTCAACATGTAAGATTAAAGCTGATGTCAGGAACTCAGCACAGGTAGAAGTTCTTGTCAATGATTATTTTATCACACAGTGAAGTGTGTAGCCTTGTAAACATATAAGTAGTTCATATTTTTTCCCCACCTCAACTCCTTTAAAAATCCTCTGAAAGGAATCCTCTAAAGAAAAAGAAATAGGCAACCTATCCATCTTATCATTAATCTAAAAAAATCTACTTCAGAACAGGAACTGATGTGCAGGAAGATATTTTAATTGAATGTTTTTAGATTACCTTACAGAAAAAAGAACTTAATGGCTTCATTGGCATAAACCCTTTATAAAAATAAACAAACTTTTAAAAATCAATAAATGTGTTTGATGCTCTAAAGATACATTTTTTTAATTCTGTGATTTAAAATTAGAACATTAAAAGAAATATGTGTCAAGACACTGAAAAAGTCAGAGGCAGTGTGTCATATTCTTACTATATAATTATGAGAGATCAGACATATCAAGCTAAACATGCTTCAGAGATGTCAGCTGAGGTATTGAAGCATGATTGCACGTTAGCGTAGTGCCAGACTTAAGCTACTGAGTCCTGTCCAATGTTGTCTCAACAACATGAAAATATTTCTGCTTCTGTATGTAAACTTGAGTGATTCTCTGCACTGTACTCCATTAAGCAGTGGGGACATTTCCTAAGTTGCTTAAATGTCTTAGTGCTTGCAAGGGCAGGGCCAAACATGAAGTAAAACCTTTATTTCTTTAATTATGCATACATTTTACACTAGTTCTTGATCTTTGTTAAGTGTTTTTATCCATGTAGTACTACATTGATTTCGCCATGATATGACTCACACTACAGATGCAGCAGTATTCTGCATGCAGTATTTTACTGTGATCGTGACCAGTATTTTAGTCAGAACTGCTTTTAAAATGCTATTTTTAAAGTAATAATTTAATCTAATATTTGGTACCAGAGTAGTCATTGTTCAAATGACTGATACAAATACTGATAAAAAAATTCACTTTTGCTATTGGTAAAGTGTTTCATTTGTAGTTTCAATTAGAAATAAATAAAAATAAGAATAAACAAGAACTGAAAAGGATCTGTTTTATCAACCTTACTGATGATTTGCTAAAAGTTTGTGATTCCTGACTCAGTATTTCCACATCACCTGTATATAATCTAAAATGACAAACATATTTGTAGCCAGAAGTTGCCCTCAAGATATATTGATGATGACTGTACAATTCTCTGAAAGGACCAATATTCACTTTATAGGACTGTTCAGTTATGGATTGTCATAAAATCAGTATCAATTGACATCTTGAAGCAATTTGTTAGTCTCAAAATGACAAAAAAAAGAGAAATATTTTTTAAAATTTTGGTAACTTGTAAAATGGTAGGAAAAGGGGGGCACAGCAAAACTTTCAGTTTTCTAATAATGAGATAGATACATCATGAATGGAATGTAGTGCTGAAAAAAATTTAGTTTAAAAATTAATTTATTTTCTTAATTGCAAATTGGATGTAGCTCAACATTTCACTAGATATTTGAAATGTCTCATTGAATAAAGGAAAATAATACTTGACTTGAAGATTTTTCACAAGCAATCTGTGAAAATTTTCAGTATGTGAAATGTGGAATTTTCTTAGAGATAACTTACTGATTAGGTGGAGTTATGACTATTGTCTGAAACAAGAAGGTGACTTCTTGATATCAAAATTAGGAAGAGCCACTGTAACAGGAACATACAGCTTCCACTAAAGATGACCACAGAATTTCAGTTTTCCTTCATCATTCATGTAATTTACAATGCACATTATAGAGAAATGTTTAATCTTGATTGGAATACTTTTTGGAGGTTTCAATACATTTTTGGTAAGGTATTCCATGGGTTAGCTCTTGTTGGTAAAATATTGCAAATTTCAATAGTCTGGGTCTGGTGAACAGAAATTTGTTTGCAAACTGGTTCACAAGTCACATGGAAAGAGCTCTCACACTAAGTTCCTAACTTAGGTGCCTATAACAGTGTGTTGTGAAGTTGAGGCTAAAGAAGATATCTGAATGTTAAATCACAAATATAGCCTTATTCAGGCATGTTCAAGGTAGGTAATTTCAGACTAAAAATTTATGTGTGACTTAAAGGGTGTCTAAAGTTTCCTGCATGTTCTTTGCACTGGTAAAAATTAATCTACAATTAATAAGGTAAGAAACTTTGTACTGGAAAAGATCTTCAGGAAGATGAGA
>NW_010972497.1:2534560-2554669 GCF_000737465.1 Haliaeetus leucocephalus | reverse complement strand
TGTCTTATATAAACCTTTTTATTTTATAGATAGATGGTTTTGCTTGTTAACATTATTTTTTGCAATTAAAATGTTTTATGAGGGAACTAGGTTTCCTTATAAGTAACACTTCCAATATTTTTACTGCAGATTTTCTTTGCTTGATGATGGCAATTGTGTAGCAATTAAGTTGTGTGTAAGATTCAGAAAACAGTAACTTTAAATTCTAATTATTTACTGATTTTTAATAATGGACTTGGCTTAATATGCATAATTAGTTATCATTCATTGATCAGTTTGATTCTTTATATTTACAGTGGTAATACTCTGAGGAGGGTCTAAATTTCAACATTCCTTTCCCCAAACATTTTCTTGAAAAACAGCTTGCAAGATGACTGAGAGCTCTATGCCTTTTACCAATAATTCTGTCTTGTCATAACCACCAGACTGCTAAAGTTTTCGTAATATAAATACACTTCAATGTATCTTTCAGCTTTATTTCAAGGCAAGGTGAAAGTTGGTTCAATTCTTGTTCATACCTAGTCATTAGCATAACACCCAGTAATCTTTATGAAAAGCTCACAACTCTGTTGGCAGCAAGTCAAAAGCTACCACTGTCACTAAAGTGATAAGGCATTGAGCCAATTTAATTGTTAGGCATAGTGTGGTGGTATGCTTCCCCCACCCCCAACCTGACCTTTAATTCCCGTAATGCTGCTCAAGTGATAACCACCAGTAGCAGTCATAATGGATGCGCCTGGTTGTGATGGCTGCATCTGGCCCAAAGTGGCTTCAGGAAAGACAGATAACAACACAATAGCCAAGGGCTAATTCGAACATTGCACCCACCTAACCACAGTGCTGGTCAAGGTCCAACTCAAGCCAAGTTTGGAAGAAACTAACACCTGTAGTCAGTACGTAAATATGACTATGTGTCAATTATATTACTCCATAAATACTGGACAGCCCAGGGCCTGCTGAGCTCTCCTGCATGGCAGCGGGCTGCTCGACAGGATCTCCCCCTGAGTAGGGATGTCTCTCAAGGTTACACCTGCTGCAGAGATCCCTTACTCCTCGAGGCTGAGAGAGTCCCTGCCGCAACAGATTCTTGGTAAGTGATTAATAGCATGCTGAACTTTGAAATCTTAGCTAAGTGATATAAAGGATTGATTGTGCATATATAATCCTTTAGACAGAAACCATTGACCAAATCTGGGACTGTCTGGATCCAGCTGCACCTAAACTCCCCTCTGAGAAGGAGTTTAGAACACAAGGGGTCCTTTCTGAACCTCGTGACTCAACAGGAAGGTCTCCCTGACAGTTTTCGCTGACCCTGTCCTCTATGGAGTAAATAGTCAAGTGTACCCTGCCATCGAGTCTTGTTAAACCACTGTCGTGGTTTCAGCCCAGCCGGTAACAAAGCACCATGCAGCCACTCGCTTACTTCGCCCCCACACCCTGGCCCCAGTGGGATGAGGAGAAAATATAAAGAAACGCTCGTGGGTCGAGACAAGGACAGGGAGGGATCACTCACCACTTATGGTCATGGGCAAAAGACAAACTCAACTTGGGGAAGAAACAAAATCAATTTACTACCAATCAAATCAAAACAAAGTATAATGGGAAGTAAACCCACACCTTAGCACCCCTTCCCCCAGCCCTCCCTCCTTCCCGGCTCAGCCCCACTCCCGGTTCTCTCTCCCTCCTCCCCCCGGCGGCGCAGGGGGACGGGAATGGGGGTTGGGGTCAGTCCGTCACACCTTGTCTCTGCCGCTCCTTCCTCCGCAGGGGGAGGAGGACTCTGCGCTCCTCCCCTGCTCTGCCAGGGTGTCCCTCCTGAGGGAGACAGTCCCCCACGAACTTCTCCAGCGTGACTCCTTCCCACAGGAGACAGTCCTCCACGAACTTCTCCAACATGGGTCCTTTCCGCGGGCTGCAGTTCCTCACACACTTCCCCAGCGCGGGTCCCTCCCGCAGGCCACAGTCCTTCAGTCCCAGCCTGCTCCCAGGGAGCGGCGGCCATCTTGTGGGGCCTCCAGCCCCTGCTCCGGCATGGGCTCCTCTCTCCCCGGGCTGCAGGTGGGCATCTGCTCCCCCGCTCCCCTCCGTGGGCTGGGGGGACACAGCCTGCCGCCTGGTCTCCCCACGGGCTGCAGGGGCATCCCCTCCTTCCTCCCTACCCTCGGGATCTGCACAGGGGTTCCTCTCCCATCCCGATCCCCCGACTCCCGGCAGGTTTCCCTTCTGGAATCTGTTCTCCCAGAGGCGGGGGCCGGCCCCCGCCCGGGGAAGCTTCCAGCAGCTTCCAGCAGCAGCCGGCCCTGCCGACCCTCCCTGCTACCAAAAAGAACCGTGCCAGACAAACCCAAAACACTTTGTTAAATCGCTGTTTTATATCAATGAACATATTGCTGCTTCTTTCTTACAAGTGAAGTGCATCATTCCATCTGTGACACATAAGCGGTTCCTGGAAGCTCCAAACCATTTTGTAAAAGCAGTTTGAAAATGGTATTTCAGGAGACAGCAGCAAATACTGTTGTATTTAGATGTAAAATGTTAAAATGTTGCTAAAGAAGGTCCTGGTAAATCAGCATCAAAGGGTCAAAGAGTCTCTGGAGATTCCAAGATTTAAATCTTACTTTGACTGTTGCTTTTTTGTGGGCTTGGATTCAAAATTCAGAATATAATTCCTCTCACCTGAAGTTAGCTATCTAACATTTGATCTGAACTATTCATTTAGAATCTCCCAGGAGTCAAGGGACAATTATTTCCAGGGATGATTCATCATATTTCCCTTCAACATATATTACAATTCAGGATGAACCATTTCCTAGAAATGCCTGTTTGATTTCACTGGCTATTAAGAAAGCCTACATAATAAGTTTAGGTTACATGCCCAACTTTGAGATGGTTAATTCCATTCATAATAGCTGATTCTACTTTCCATTATGTAAAATAAATACTAAAATTAGTAAAAAAATAGTTTTGATTTGCTTTTGTTTTTAAAATATATTTAGTTTGCCTTTTTTTAATTGAAGATAAGCACAGCTGAGCATCTTATATCCTTTATTGCCTGTCAAGTAAATACATAACTAATGCAAAATTTCAAAGGGATTTACTATATTAAAATGTTAAGTAAAAAAAAAAAGGATGGATGTTCAACCCATTAATCTCTATTATTCTTGGACTTGTATGCTGCCTGCCAATTAATAAGTTTGGTAAAGAGTCTGTTTTTATAGTTGTGGATGCTATTGCAATGCAGAAAACTTGAGGAGAAGCAGCTAGGCAGAGTCCTCCGTCTTTGAGTCAAAGCAGATTTACCCAAGGGTAACACCACACCTGATGCAGTTTCTACTCAGGCCATGAGTTCAAAAGGCTTATACAGGCTTGAAAGGTTTGGACTATCTGCTAGAGCCACCTGTACACAATCTTCTTATTTTTGAGATAAATCCTTTTCATGCTGTCACCACAACCAACTTCAATTCAGGAGTGTTTTCAAAACATGTAATCACTGCATAAACAGTGGTTGACCTCAGCAATGGTCAGTGCCTTTTAACAGTGGATGTACTTATAAAAGGAGACAACTGGTAGAATTACTGCATTGTTTCTAATTCTACCTCCTGCATGCCTAAAGAGAGAGAACATGAAAGACCAGGCCAGCCCATTTTTAGTAGCAGTAAATACAAGCACAGCTACATTTGAATGTATTTTCTGAAGCAAAACGACTGGTTTTGATGACTATGGAACTCCTCTCTGAAAAGCTTCTTCCTACAAAATTCTCTTAAAAATGCCACAGTGTTTGTTTTTTGAGTTCTCAGTTATTTTTTCTCCTTGCACAATGCTGTTATACACATAGCCATTACAAGTAACTTCAAAAACAAATGTCACAAGTTTGTAACAGTACAAATAATCATGACATGTCCATGATTTTGCCTGAAAAGAAAACAAAGATCACACACTGTTTTGCCTTTCTCAGAGTTCAGCAGCATATTGCTTATAGCCTGCAACCAGTACTCAGAACATAGCTCTTGAAAAGTAATGTAGCTGTATAAATATATGTAGCATTAAAGGAAAATGCTAATATCTTTCAGTAAAGAGTCTATCAACTAAGAGACAGAAATCGATTGAATACCAGGTAGGTTTTTTTTCTAGACAGAGATTGTGCTTACTATTGTGAAACTGTTTTTTGTAGAGAGGACTGGAAGGTGAGGTGAAACTGAGAAAACCGATTGAGCTAATGTTTTGGCTTATATAGCACTGCGAATGCTCTTAGGCTTTATGGGTTGTGTGAACAGCAGCAAATTTAGCAGACAAAACATCTGGCCTCAGTACAAAATCTGAGCAGCCAGGCACTGTGATGTCCCTAAACGGCTAGAGAATAATGTGAAATACCTACATAAAAAGGGGTAGGGATTTTCTCAAGAAAAAGCAATGTTGTGATTTCATTTAATCTTATTTATAGTAAGCCCTCAAAGGACCTTTTTATTATATTTGTTCTACACAGCATGAGACTCTGGATGAAGACACAAACCCTATTCTATAATTATTTATCAGCAAGTTAACTAAGAAAAATATTTGCTCTGTTAACAGCAAGAATAAATAGTAAAATATCAATTCCCTATTTACAGAATTAGGACCAGATCGATCTCTTCTGTAGCTACACTGCTTTTCTGGAATATTTACCAGAAATGAAATCACTTTTGCAGTAATACTTTTACAGATTATTTCTTTGATAACTGCTTTTACCTCACTACAGTTACTTACGTTGCATATCTACTCTAATAATATGACTTTGGATAACAGTTAGTTTTAATACCTCCCAGGAACCCCAACACTAAACAGGGATGGACTGGACGAGTATAAGAAGAATGTGTAGGGAAAGGACAAGCCACCAATCTGTGAGTGGCAAACAACTGTCATAAATTAAAGATTTCATCTAAGAATTTGTGCTGCTTCTTGAAAGTGAAAAAGATGCTAGCTTAATACCTACTGATGGTAGAAACACAGTATATTTCTCAGACAATTTTACTCTTGTAGAAAACTCTTAAGCTTCTGAAAGGTCTTCCAAAGGGCAAATGCATTAAAGAAGGTCACTTACAAAGGATTTTATAGATGGTGTCCTGGGAAGATTTACACAGTACAGAAATTTACACAGAAAATTTAAAGTAGGAAAATCTTGACCTGCTTCATATGGTCTTACTATACTAGATATAGCCAGCACATTACTATATATTCCATTTTACTGTGTAATGGAAATCAAAGATTTATTCTAAAGACCTAGCTATCTTGCAGTGCCTTGGTATTGAAAATACATGTACTTTTCCAAGGCAAAAGAATAACTCTATGGTGTGCAACTTCTAAAAATATATATATTCATGTCTTCTAGCCAGGCTTAGTCCCCAGAAAACCCAATTGGAAGTCCTGCCTCCCTTATGATTGAGATGGAAGAAATCTGTACCCCTCACATTACTCATTGTGGAGGGAAAGGTAATGCTTGTCTTCCATAGTAATACTAGGGTTGCATCCATGCATGCAGTTGTAAAATCAAATAAATTTCCTTTCATTATTTTGTTCACCAGAGGCAAGAATTTAAATTATTCTATCTAATATCTGTTATCCTATGTGTTTTTTAAATTTAGCTTCTAGAAAACTTTATTTCAGGTCCTCTTCTGCTGACCTTCAAAGCCAATCATTCAATCACTTGTAGATACAAATTGATTTCAATTAATATGTCCATTAAAAAGGAGGTGAACTATATATATTATTCATCCAAATAGAGGTTTTCTGGACCAATGTTACCAAAAGAGTAATAGAATGCATCATTAGTAGTAGTCTGAAATACAAAGCCTTTCTATCCTGGGTTACAAGCTGAATCCAAGGTAGGACTTCCTTCCCATCCCTGTGATCCCCACAGTAGTCCACTTACCTATCCTAGTTGATAAAATATTCCTAACACATCAGTACTAAAGAACTATCATTAACTTGACAATAAAAGTTATTAAAAAGAAAAATCTAGGTGATGTCGAGTAGTACATGTTATATCACAGGGTTCAAAATCTTGCTCCTGTAATTCACTGTTATAGCATGATGAGAAGAAAGGTTATTATAAATTAATTTGAAAAAGTTTTTCAAATTCTTTAAAAGAAATAAAAAAAGGCATTTACTGCAATCTAAGTTTTAGTTCTGTACCACAATGCACAGTCCTTGGAATTGATACAGAGTGTTCATTAAATGATGCGCACTGCAGTACTTCAATAAGTTGCACACCATAAAGAATGTTTTTCCTGCTGACTGCCCCTTGCCAACGAACTCTCAATTACACTGTTTCTAGTGTGAGTGTCTCTAAGCACAGATGGAAATCAGTGGTATAGAAATCTTGTTATAATTCAAGTGTTTGATCAATTGTTTCTGCAGTTCTGCAGTTTGGTCATTTACCTTGGGTGTTTCGATTGTTTTTTATTGGTTATTTTATTGAGTTGTATGTAATCTTGTTTTCACCAGAGACAATCTAGACATTTAAGACAAAATTTAGTTAGCCTGAGAGGCTAAATTTCATTCTTCTGCTTTTCTTCCCCATTCTCTTCCCTATTCCTTTCTCTTCTTCTTTCTAAAATTCCTCTGTTGAGGGAAGATTTGATTGCTTCTTCACTTTGTCACGCACAATCCACTATATTGATGAATAAGTCTTATCAAGACATCACAGTTTGTCTAACTGACAGCTCAGTACTGGAGTTCAATTGCTTGACCTCTATTTACTACTTTACTTAACATTTTGGTACTTTCTTTTGACTTATTGCACATAGGTCAACTTTGTACATTTGAAAGTCTTCTTTTGTTCCTCTGTCTTTTATAGATAATGAATGTTCTTTGTGTCTTGAATAGGCTTTGAATTTAAGTTTTCTAAATTTTAGATCATGGCCCCATTTTATACAATCAACAGACATGCTATATGAACCATGAAGCAGGCCTTTTCTTGCGTCATAATTACTAAGGATCAAGCATAATGATATAATCCCTTTCCTCTTGTTTCCTTCTGCGTTCACAGAGTTATATGCATGCTTTTTGAAAATGCATTTCTAAATTGCCTTGAACTGTTTAGAAAAAAAAACCCTGATTCTTATTTTATTCTTATTTAGTATTTTTCAGAAGTTAATTAAAGGCTTACTTTTCCTGTGTGGTATTTCTTTACAAATTAGCTTTTTGTTTCTTTCTAATAGGTTATTTCTGAATTCTCAATTTTGGTCTACTCCTTGGTACCCACTAATGAAACTTTCAGTTCCTCCATTAACTTTGTTTTAATAATCTTGTTTATTTCAAGATTCACTTTGCAAACACAGCCAGTACTGTGAATTAATGTTTGAAGGATAAACATTCCGTAAGTGGTTTGCAATAAAAGGTAGAAAGAAATGGAGAGGACTTCCAGTTACATCATTTTCTAGACTGGTAAACTAGATATATATTACATATTGGAACTGCTATTAAACTGCTATATATTGTCATCAAGAAAATTAAAATAAATACCTAAAAAGATAAGAGATTTTCTTAAATACTGAAAGGATATACAAAATTCCCTGGCACTACATCTAACACCATGACCAATCAAAATATCACCTCTGAAAGTTTAGAGCAAAAGATTAATCCTACTAAAATCTGTGAGATTATGTACATATTTAAAGATGAAGGTGTTCTTAAACACTGGGCTGGATTTAAGGCCATAGACAGTAATTTTTACAGTACCAGGCAATGTTTCTCTGATTCCTTTTATACACAGCTACAGATACAGTCACAATGTGCCAAATGTTAGAAGAACTTAATGTATTTCTTATGCTCCTCTTTTTCCAGAAAATATGCTTGGGTTTTTGTTTTGTTTTGGTTTGGTTTGGTTTGGTTTGTTTGTTGGTTGGGGTTTTTTTGTTTTGGGTTTTTGTTTTGGTTTTTTTTTGTTGGTGGTGTTTGTTTTGTTTTGGTTTGTTTTGTTTTGTTTTGTTTTTAAAGGCAGGCAATGATTAGTGCTAGACTAACAGCACAGTTTAAGCAGGGAACATGGTCCAGCTCTGAGAAGGGAAACTGTGGGGTTGAAATTCAGAACCTGGAGACCATAAAACGTTACAACTGGAGTTTTACTGCCTTCCAATGCTCAGATTATATCTTGGCTATTTTGGAAGGTCAAGCCAGCCTCAATATATGTCTTCTATGCTTTTGCTGAAATATTTAGTGAAATAGAATACACAAAGGGATATGCTACTTAAAAATAGAGATAAGCCAATCCCCACCCCAAACCTTCACTATTTTATCGATTAGCTTAATTCAGGAAGTAAAATGTGAAGGCAATACATTAGTGCTTTGACAAATACAAACAAACAAAAAGTTCAGCTCAATAACTGCTGTAAAAATGTATTTTGATTCTATGGCATTTGTTAGAAATTAGGTTTAGAATTCTATCATCTCTGGTTAATTTAATGAGTCATCACTTCCATTCAATCCTGTTTTAAAAGAACAATAGTTAGGAAGTAGGAGGGAATAACAAAGGGAATTTTTAAGTCCAAATCAAAATATTTTGTCTGCTTGTCCTTCAAAGTAAAAAGCAACAAAAGAACTTAATATTGTGACCGAAGATTAAATTTTCCCAATCATATATGTACACACACACACACTCCCCCTTATTACACTTTTGTCAATTTTCCAAATAAACTTTTATTTTAAGGAAAAACTCAAATATTTCTTTTTGAAAATATGCAAATATTGAAATTTAACTTTTTACATTATGTAATATAATGATATATCTTTTCAACACAAAATCAGAAATAAGTCCAGTTGACCTGAATGCTTCCTTTTTATTAATAATTTTGTCATAAATAATTTTCCTTGCTCTTTTTCCAAGCCACCACTGCAGAAAGTTTTTCCTTCCATCTCATTCTGTCCTCCCACAGGCAAAAAAAAAAAGTGCAGTGGAACAACAATATTGCCAATGTCTGAAGCAGACATCCTTTTCTAAGAAAGGAGAAAATAGAGTGGAATATGTAGCGTTCGCCGCATATCAAGGTGCCACGATTAGATCACTGATCAACCCCAGACCAGGGAAAGAGACAGATAACACACACAGTGTGAGCGCCAACTTCCGCCTTTTATTGCGCAGTCAATTCCTTTTATACTAACAAGGGTAGGCGGGATTACAGACACATCATAAGGCTGCGACTAACCCTCTAACTTTCCGTGACATCACGAGATCTTCCGAACGCCGAACCCTACAGAATATTTTCATTTAATATGAAGAATATCATCTCACATCTGTAGCACAACTATGCTCTCTCCTCAGTTCTTGAATTCTTCCCATGGCGGTACATAAGACTGTGCCCCTGGCAGTCTGAAATTTTGCATAGATTGCCCTATATTTTGTCTTAAACATACTACAAACAGAAGTGTTTCAAAAGAGGTCAAAAGTAGTTGCTATGACTGAACACTGCTTTTTAGAATTGTATAATTAAAATCTGTTGATAGTTTGAATTGATACCTGAGAACCATAGCTGTAATTCTTTCTGCACATAGAATAAATGTTGTCACTTTGTCACTCTTTTTCCATGCTCCATGGGTTTAGGGGTTTGGGGTTTATTTGTTTTGTTGTTTTATTTTCAGGAACACAGCCAATGTTCCCAAAACATGAACAAATCTGACATCCCAGGGACAAATTCAATGATAATACAGATAGATAGCCATTCAGTGAACTTTCAGCATGCCTTAAATCATTTTGATAAAGCATGTATTACAGATGGTTTTGAGCAGAAAAAAGTAAGGAAGCTCCTACAAATGACTTGAGAAAATTTGGGGTTGGGAAGTTTCAGCTGGGGAGAGTTTCTCCTTTGATGAAACATGGGCTGTGACAAGACAGACAGAAGGTTTTTCTGACTACTCAATTCTCTCCTCATCTTTATACTGACATCAAACATTCCCCAGATATTGTGTCATTCCAGGCTATGTAGACCATGCAGATTTGAAGAATTCACATTTCACAGGCATTTCTTCATTTCATGAAATAATGTGATGTGTAGTCTCTGCAAGTCAGGCTTAGGTAGGGGTCAAAACCAGATGAGTGCAATTTGATTTTAAGGTGTTACCTCATTTATATCCATTTCTCTCTGCCTCTCTCACACACACACACACACTCTCATTCTGTGGCCAAAAATGGGTGTATTCTGTGTTCCATTGCTTCATAAATGTTCCTGGATTATGCAGATGAATTTTAAGGATTCTATAATTTAGAAGCTTTTCACTGAAAAGTAGTGAAGCAGTGAAGTTAACTAGACAGAACTGATTTACACTGTTGTGTAATTAAGTATATTATAATCAAACGTATATGAAAACTCAGCCAGGCAGTATAACTCTAAGTTATATACAGTCTTTTCTACGTTTATTACACAGGCTTCAGTGAAATAAACAAAGAAGTCTAGTTAACTTCTGCTAACTAAAAAAAAAAAAAAAAAAACAGTAAGATGACAAATGTTTTCTCCATTCCGCCATGGTTCACTGAAACCTTGGTTCTCTCTGTTACCTTGTATCCTTTCATATGAATTGTGTATCCTTAGGTATACATAGCTTGAAATGAAGATAATGTAATCAACAGGACTGAAAGAATTCAAAATTATTTAATCACAAGAAGGCAAAGGTGAACTTGGTGTTTTAATACTTTTCTAGATCACATGTAAGTTTATTTTAGCAATCAGTGAAAAATACTTATCTACAAATGTATAAATGAGAACAAATAATGACAACATCAAATTTAATTTGTGTAATGTTAATTCTCTAGTATTAGAGATTTATGGAAGGCAAAAAAAAGTAGTTTCCACTTTGCACATAAAATATTTTAATTAATGAGACTAACATTGCTGTTTTAGTTACAGGGTGATCTATTTTATTCCTCCTAGAATTAAACACCTTTAATTTTTCCACTGGATGTTCTATGTATAGGCCTTGTATACATAACCAGTGACTGACAGAAAACAAAGTGCAGCAATGAATAGTCATTCTCCCTTCAGAGTGAGGTGACCAGTACACTCATAGGAAGCTGGGGTGGAACTTGTCCCACTCAGTATATTTATAACTGATCTATAAAGAAAGGTGTTTTCTGATGAGGTTACTTCATTTAGTATAGCAAAGGTGAAAGTGGATAACAAAGGCTTACAGAACAATCTCAATGGTTCTGAGTCACAAAGAGCAAGGGGAAAATCCTTGGATAAGTAGCTTTCCTGTGAAAAGGACTATAGGGGTCTACATTTTCTGATTTAGACATAAAACTTACCTAAACATGAGTTTTTCATGTCCTAGGACACCAGTTTAGCCTCTGTATCTTCCTTGCCTGATGACTAGAGTATACAAACTAGAAAAAACACAACAGGTAGGCTTATAAAGAAAGAGGTTGTTTGCAAAGTTATTGTACATGTATCTGTAAAAGAATAAACATAAAATGTTCTAAAATACAGGAAAATATTGATTTTTTATTTCATAGAATTTTAGAAATACTGGTTGAAAGGGTCTACCATTTTTTAAAATGCCCTTCAAGCAGTTGCTGGCAGCTTTTAGAACTTTCTTTTTTTTCTTTTTTTCTTTTGGTAATGTTCTGCTCTATTAAAACTGTAATGCAGTAATAAACATAAACTAATCCTATTGAATTTTAACTAAAACATACTTTCTGAAATGTATTTTGTTGTGAAAGTTAGGTGACTGTCTCAAGAAACATGACAGCATTTGCACTGTTGCTAAAGGTACAGGAAAGGACTCTGTATTTCAGACATAATAGTTACCATAATAAAGACATAAATGAGTGCATTTCATTGAAAATAATGCAAAATAAAAAAAAAAAGGAATTATGAATCTGGCTTTCTGGGGTTCTTGTACAAAAAGGAAAGCAAACAAACCAACCGCTTCAGCCCAAAGTGAAATGCTGTGAAAAATAAGTGAAAACAAAGGATATATCCAGTTAGTTAAGTATGCAACAAATGCAAATTGCAGAAAGGCAAAACAAAACAAAAAAACACAAATGACCCCCCCCAAAAAAATCCCCAGCACAATGATCCAGTAAATTGAGTGGTTGTGTAAGATTTGGGAACTCTTGCCTTCAAATACTTTACTGACCAGTATGTCTGTCTGGCCACTGGGACATGGGAAACCAGCAACTGGGGAGACTAAGCCCAGCCCCTGGAGGAATCCACCTTGTATGTGTGTATGTATGTACGTATATGTTCTCACTAGTGGACCTCCATCCTGCTCAGCCAGACAGGGGAGCAGGAGGAGGGCATTAATGCTGTCTGTATTCCTGTGAGGACTCTGAGTGTCCGTGCTATGTGTGCCTGGCCACATATATATGTGTTTATGTTGTGATGCGTGTTCTGTGGGAGTGTGCCTGCTGGGAACACATCTTCAGCCTTGTGACTGGTAGGATCTGGAGGGACATGGCGCTGCAGCATCCTTAGCTGTCTGGGAGTGTTGGATATTTTCCTCTAACATTGTCCAATGGTAATTCATCACCTCATTGCAATGACTCTGGTAGTCTTGTGCAGCCTGGAGCAGTGGCTCCAGGCCTCCTGTACACCTTCATCAGGTCTCAGCTGCTGTGATAACTGCCTCGTTCCTGTTTTCACAATATGTGATCACTGGCACTCCTTAAACATCAGCTAAGTAAGAAAATGGGCCCAGGTCTTTTTCACCTCCCATCCTAAGATCTCCTCCTCAGAGGGCAGCTCCTTCCACTGACTTACGCTTGCATGTTTGAATCACCTCATTAACAGAAGATCCTCTGCATGTTCCTTCTGTCCATGCAGTGCTTCCCATTCTTGGTGCTGTGGTTTATCATGCTAGAAGCTGTGATAGTAGGTGTGAATTGTATGAGGTTTTTGGATAATACACAACTTCCATTAACTTCTTACAGACCATCTAAACGCCCAGTAATCTCTTAGCACTGGTAACTGGTCTGGGGGTGGGGGTGGGGGGAAGCTAATGACACCGGAGATGTTTTTTTTCCTTGCAGGGCTTTATCTAGGCTCTGTCCAAAATGAAAATATGCGTTATATAGTTCTCAATTTATTATATACTTAAACATTATAAATATATGTATTTATTTAGCATTAGTGTGAGTTAAAGCTTTTATAAGATTAAAAATTACCCTCCCCATTTTAATCTCTCCTATGTGTACATACACTCATGGTTTTGCATATGCATATATACACACTCATATGCATAATTAAACAATTTGATACAGATTGTTCATGTGAAAACTGAAATTCAGTTTTAATTATTAGAATGTAAAAGAAGAGATTTCATCCTGAAACGAATGCAAATCAACCTGCAATAGCAGCAAATTTGAATGCAGATTTGGCTATATGGCTCGAAGGATACAACCACTTCAGTTTGCTCAATCACATTTTCATGCTGAAAGTATACAGTGATAGCAAGGGTCAGTAAAAGTACACTTACATTCCCACAGACTAATGTTTCATGCTTTATTTTTGTATAAAACTTGCAAAGATATTATGCTGAAGAAACAAGTTTTTGATGCTTCTTTTAGTTGAAATAAAGGAGCAGAGCTAGGAAGATCAGGAGGACTTGAACTAAAGGAACCGAAGGAGCAGGAAAGAGCTGACAGCTCTTTAAGGACATTTTTCTGAGAGTGCCAGAGCTCTCAATTCCCACATGTAAGAAATCAGGCAAGGAAGACAGAGGACCAGCATGGCTGAGTAAGGACCTCCTGGTCAAAATAAAATGTAGGAAGGAAATGCACAAGCAGTGGAACCAGGGACATGCATCCTGGGAAGAATACAAGGATGCTGTGTAGGGATGGGATTAGGAAAGCTAAGGCACAGCTGGAGCCAAATTTGGCAAGGGATGTAAAGAACAGTAAGAAGGGCTTTTACAGGTACATTGGTCAGAAAGGGAAGATAAAAGAAAATGTATTCCCCCTGGTAAATAAAACAGAACTAGTGACCACCGACATGGAGAAAGCTGAGGACCTCAACAATTTTTTTGCCTGAATTTTCAATGGTAATCTTCCTTCCCACATCTCTCAAGCCCCTGAAAATCAAGGCAGGGACTGGGGCAAGGAAGTCCTTCCCATCATAGGAGATCAGGATAAGACTACTTGAGGAACCTGAACATACACAAGTCCATGGGACCCGATGAGATGCATCCCAGGGTCCTGAGGAAATTGGATGATGTGTTGCTAAGCCACTCTCCATCATATTTGAAAAGTCATGGCAGTCAGGAGAACTTGCTGAGGGTGCACTTAATCCCACTGTCCATGTTGCCAACAAAGATGTTAAACAGCGCCGGTCCCAATACTGCCCCCTGAGGAATGCTACTTGTCACCGGTCTCCAACCAGACATCAAGATGTTGACCACAACTCTTTGAGTGTGACCATCCAGCCAATTCCTTATCCACTGAATGGTCCATCCATCAAATCCATGTCTCTCCTACTTAGAGACAAGGATGTGCAGGACAGCATCAAATGCAAGTCCAATACAAGTCCAGGTAGATGACATCAGTCCCTCTTCCCTTATCCACCAATGCTTTAACCCCATCATAAATGGCCACCAAATCTGTCAGGCACGATTTACCCTTAGTGAAGCCATGTTGGCTGTCACCAGTCACCTCTTTATTTTCCATGTGCGTTAGCATAGTTTCCAGGAAGATCTGCTTCATGATCTTGACAGGCACAGAGGTGAGACTGAGTGGCCTGTGCTTCCCTGGGTCTTTCTTTTTTCCTTTTTTAAATGGGGGTTATGTTTCCCCTTTTCCTGTCAGTGGGAACTTCCCCGGACTGCCATGACTTCTCAAATATGATGGATTGTGGCTTACCCACTTCATCTGCCAGCTCTCTCAGGACCCATGGATGGATCTCATCAGGTCCCGTGAACTTGTACACCTTCAGGTTCCTTAGATGGTCTCGAACTTTATCTTCTTCTACAGTGGGTGGTTCTTCATTCTCCCAGTCCCTGCCTTTGCCTTCTGCATCTTGGGTGATGTGGCTGGAGCCCTTGCTGGTGAAGACCGAGGCAAAAAAGTTGTTGAGGACCTCAGCCTTCTCCATGTCCTGGGTAACTAGGTCTCCCATTTCCTTCCAGACAGGGCCCACATTTTCCCTAGTCTTCCTTTTGTCACTGACGTACCTATAGAAAGCTTTCCTTGTTGCCCTTGACATCCCTGGCCAGATTTAATTCTATCAGGTCTTTGGCCTTCCTAACCTGATCCCTGGCTGCTAGGACAATTTCTCTGTATTCCTCCCAGGCTACCCGTCCTTGCTTCCACCCTCTATAGGCTTCCTTTTTGTGTTTGAGTTTGTCTAGGAGCTCCTACTATCATCATAATAATATTAGCATTTGTAGCTAAATTCCAAACTCATTAGCTATGTTCTACACTTAAGCTAGCAGAATGAGACTTAAATAATTAGTTTAAATTTTTGAAACAACCTTAATATTTTGTTATCCCTTGTTTTATTATTCCTTGAAGATAACAGGTAACTTCTGGGTTCCATTTTATTTGAAAATCAATTATTCTAAGGTTTTCCATAAAAATTTCATTTTCTTAATGAACTAGCCAGAGAATGCCTTTAAGACAGAATTGTCAGCTTTAAAGCTAAGGAGTCATCTGGGATCCAGAAGCAGAACTACATAATTAAATTGCTAATCAAATTAATATGTTTTACAATTTAAGAAATAACTTTAAAACTGAATCATGGAAAGGATAGTATTTCCTATTTCAGTTCTTTGCAATGGCAATACCTTTTTTTTCAGGAAGCATTAGACAGAATATTTTTTATAATGAAAACATTCATTGTGTGTAAGAATTTTGAAAATGGTCTGATCACAGAGGTCAGTGTATTTACAAATATATTCATAAACAGTCACTCAAAGTCGTAGATTCCTCCATGGTCATTTGAGACTGCTCAGATGATGGGGACCTTCTGTGTAAGAGATACACAACCTTGTCCCAGAAAGTTTGTCTTTAAAAGTAGTGACACCCCAGTTACACTGCAGTTTGATGTCTGTAGAAATAGATCACTAAATTAAATAAAGTATTTCTTGTACTTTACTGCAATACATATTCCTTCACCAAAACTTTTGGAACTAGTACCTATACAGTTACAAGAAAGAAACTGAAAAAAATAGGATCAAAACCATACAAAATGTTTGCTGTAAAAATGACACCTAAGAGACTCTTCAGTTATACCATATGATTTACTGACATTATTAGAGAACTCTGGAACGGTTAATAGCAGTCTAAAGTCAATGAGGTCTGGTTTTATTCTTATGGCTCCTTACATATTAAGTCATGAATAAAATAGTTTTACTTCAGTCACATTTCTAGGGTTATTACACTTATGATACATTTAGTCATTCATTTTTCAGATTAAGGAGTTAATCTTTAGAATATTTAAATTAGAAATTAATGATATTAAATCATCATATATCAAATATGAAATTTCACATTCCAAAAATGAAAATAATACACTTAATACATTGCTATTTCTTAAGAACTTGAATTTCACTACTCTTCTGAACACTGAGTAGTAGATCTGATTTTTTAATAGGCCACTGAAATAAACAACTCTAACATAGTGAACATTTGCTTAACAATGTCATTGATTATTATTCAAGCATTACTTAAACATATTTGTGTATTATAAAAATCCCTTACTATAAAAGAGGCAGAAGAAAAAAACCAATGCCCCCTTGTACTAGCTTATATATTCATTAATTTAATTTAAAATAAAAATTTTGGTTTGTTAGTAGCCTGCTTTAATGAAACGAATGAAACATAAAGGAACCGAAACCTATACTCATAAATTAGGTACTTACAGTGAATTTTACTAGGTATTGGATCTTATCTGTTTACAACATTAGTGTTACACAGTCTCAGGCAGTGCTTTGGTTATAACATCTAGCATCATCCCAAGAAACTCCCAAGTGTGGTTCAAGAGTAGCAGACAGTGATCACTGTGCAATAATGAAAAGAACCAAGTTTATTTGAGGCAATGTCTAAAAAAGACAAGAAAATCAACAATGACGAAGAGTACATTTTTCATCAAGCAAGCTTTTCCTATGAGCAAGATATCGAAAACTGGAAGGAAAAAACAAGGCAGTCCCTTTTCCTGAGTTCCATTTGAAAGAATAGGAAAATAAAAGCAAGCAGAAAATAAGAATTACTCTATGACAATCTGTTTATTTTATAGAGGAGGTGGCAGTTTCACCACATCTTAAACTAAGCTAGACTCTGCCTACAAAAATTGTAAAACCATTGTAAGCCTACCTGCAAACCCAACGTATTCCTTGCTTTCCCTCAAAACAGAAGCTTTATTAGGTAGTATAACCTGTCTTGAGTAAGCTCGTGTTGAGATAATGATACCCTGTCAGACCTTTGACTACCCAAACTATCTGTATTATGATGGCTGTTGTGGTTTAACCCTGGTAGGCAGTGAAGCCCCATACAGGCACTTGCTCACTCACTTCCCCCACAGTGGGATGGGGGAGAGAACTGGAAGGGTAAAAGTGAGAAAACTCCTGGGCTGAGATAAAGACAGGTTAATAGGGAAAGCAAAAGCCACACACACAAGCAAAGCAAAACAAGGAATTCATTCCCCACTTCCCATGGGCAGGCAGGTGTTCAGCCATCTCCAGGAAAGCAGCGCTCCATCACGTGTAACGGTTACTTGGGGAGACAAATGCTGTAACTCTGAGCGCTGCAACCCCCCTTCCCTGCCCCCACCTTCTTCTTCCCCCAGCTTTGTATGCTGAGCATGACATCATATGATGTGGGATATCCCTTGGGTCAGTTGGGGTCAGCTGTCCCAGCTTTATCCCCTCCCAACTCCTTGTGCCCCCTCCCAACTCCTTGTGCCCCCCCCCAGCCTACTCGCTGGTGGGGTGGGGTGAGGAGCAGAAAAGGCCTTGGCTCTGTGTAAGCCCTGCTCAGCAGTAATGAAAACATCCCTGTGTTATCAACACTGTTTTCAGCACAAATCCAAAGCATAGCCCCATACAAGCTACTATGAAGAAAATTAACTATCCCATCTAAAAAACAGTGCAAGGGTATATGGGATTGGAAACAAAAGTTGTCATTCTTTTCACTAGTGACCATTAAAAAATACACTTGTGATGAGATTCAACATCAGAAATGGAATTTAGCTCAATGTTAAGACACTTGCATTTAGGTGTCCATATTAGTGATTAGGTGTCCAAGTTCTTGTTATAGTCAGTGGAAATCTGGGCTCAGTTCCATCATCCATAATGCCCTTTCAGATGCCCTAGGGTAACTGAGACATCCTCTTGGGGCTGATATATCAGAGCCTGCAAGGAGACTTGTACCTTTTCCGAGACATAAAGAGTTAAGACAGGTTACTCTATGGCTGTTTGAGTCACTCATCCATTTTGTCACTGGACCCCAAATAGGTCAAATGACCAAATGCTGGGATAGGACACAGATGTCTAAACAAGGACATTAATGCCATTTTAGATTTCATTAGATAATCCCACCTAAGCCCCAGATGATTCTCTGCTAAGACTTATGTCTCCTTCAGGTGCTGTCTTATAACTGACATCCCCAAACACTTGTCTGGGATAACTTAAAACATCTCCAAAACCACTAGACAACATTATTAAGTATCTAAACTGCATCCCAGGTGTCTGTTAGTATGAGATGAGTCCCATGAGGAATTACCAGTCTGCAAATGGGTGAAGTTGAGCACAGCCTTGTGACAGTCTGATGAGGGTTTATAAAGAAAGTTGTCCAGACAAAGCACAAATAAAGATTAGGACACTTGTGCAAGACACCTTTTCTATAGAAGCAGTATGATCGTGGGCCAAGAAAGCTTGCCTGAATTCAGGAATGTCCCTCAAATTCATAAGTGTTTGGACACACACCCAAAACCTCTATGATTTGGGGAGCTGAACTGAAACTAACACTATGCAAATATTTTGTAGAACTCTTCCAAGAGATTCAGATATCTCCTGGTCAATGTTTTACCTCCCCTCTTTTGGATCAATCTGGTCATTTTCAGCCTTGAACAAAGACACTCTGGCAGGAGACTATACTCAACTGAAAAATATAAAGGAATTATTTATTGGTTTACATGCACAAGAGATAGGTAGTATCTAATGAGCTACTAAAGTAAACTTTGGTGTGCTTACCGCTTTTGATAAGACATCTGAGTAACTGTTGGCCTCTACAGCTCCTAGGAATGAGTATTCTGTGTTAGTGAGTTGCCATCTTCCATAAACACCAGCATGGTGATCACAATAATGACTCAATTTTCTGATAACTCAAGCCAATGATCCAGTGACTCCTGGCTTACCTTTGTGTTGGCTTGTTTGGTTTTGTTTGGGTTTTTTTCGTTCATTGGGGTTTTTTTGGTTCATTGGTTTTTAGGATATTATACCTTTCTTTCCTTCTTAAGTCCTTGAGATACTAACAATCCCAGGTCATCTATCAAACCTCTGTCTTTAATTTTGCCTTTCTTATCTCTACAGATTTCCTTGGAGCTCTTTCTCATAATTTCATGTTTTTCTCAGAAGACCAGGCCAGAAGCTTGCAGCAGTGTTGTATCAGATCTAGGCTTTGTATTATTGGAGAAGAGGCAGCTCCATCTCTAGGAGGGAGAAGGAAGGTTTCAGGGGCTCTAAGAGAAAAGAAAGGCTACAGATGGTACCAGGGAGCCAACTGGTTTCTGAAGCTCAAAAATGATAAAGCTGTAACCAAAAAGAAGAGTTCAGAGCTTAAATGCCCAAAGAAATTGTATGTTTATTCTGCAAGGACTGAGTACTTCATGTCATATGAATAGAGTGAAAAGGAGGGGAAATGCAGGATAGCTGAGAAAAAGTATTGGAATAAAAACCAAGCAATGAACTGAGGTCAAGTGGCTTCCATGCTCTGATGCAGAATGATTTGCCCTGTACACTCAATAATGTTTTGGAAGCCAAAAGAAAGAAGAAATGTTAAGGAAGGCAAAAGCTGTCAGTAGAGAAAACAGCATCAAATGAAGATGATGTCATGGAAAGAGCAGACAGATACCATAAAATGTTAAGGATAGTGAAGTCTGTGATCCCATTTTAATAAAAGTTTACTGATTTCTGTCCCCCCCCCCCCCCCTA
>NW_010972497.1:2457762-2534550 GCF_000737465.1 Haliaeetus leucocephalus | reverse complement strand
CCCCCCTTAAGGTACATTGGAAAGAAGAAATTAAAAACACTGGCATAGGATCTTATTCTTAGGAGGTTCTAAGTTTATTGAAACAGAAAGGAGAAGCTGTTGGCCTTACAAACAAAACAGAAGTCAGAGAAAACAATTTATAGATG
This sequence comes from Haliaeetus leucocephalus, assembly GCF_000737465.1. NCBI lineage: Eukaryota > Metazoa > Chordata > Aves > Accipitriformes > Accipitridae > Haliaeetus > Haliaeetus leucocephalus. The sequence goes on along the minus strand of NW_010972497.1, from coordinate 2,534,404 downwards.
ACCTATACCACAGATTAGAGATGCTTTGCAAGTGATATTTTGAGTTTGTAAGAGTCAAAGAAACTGTATGTTTATACTGTAGGAGCTGAATAAATCATGTTTTATATGTTAGAGAAAAGGGTAAATCCTGGATGCATAATTCAAGAACAGTTTCTGTATAGTTGATGAGCTGCAAAGAAAATAAGGTAATTTCATTTTCCTTTTAGAGATGTTTTCCCACCAGCTTTTCTGTATTTATGCATTTGCTTCTGCACATAGATGATAAACCAATGGTAAAACTGTGCGCTTGGGGTCCAGGGAAGAAGAAGGTTAAGATTTTGGCTGGAGAAAAGATCCTGAGAACAAAAAGCTGCATGAAGACTAATGCCAAGGGATGCCCAGGGACCTTGGCTGGTGACACCCAAGACTGGTAACTGTGAGCAGTTCCACAGCAGAAAGTGGCACAACCTTCTGCCTGACCTTCCCAGAGCAGCAGTGATGTCCCTGCAGCAAAGGGAAGTCAAGATCTAGTGAATGTAACGCTGGGAGAGAGAGTGAGCAAGCGAGTGTGTGATTTAACCAAGCAGGGTAAAAGCTTTAATCTTGTTGGTTCTTAATTAAATCTCAGTATTCAGGTCCACTAAAGGTGTTCATTTACTCTGTCTCACTTGTGACGGTAACAGAAGTCACATTCTTAGTATAGTATAATTTCTGAAAATAGCATCTCATTCTCAGAATGTTTAGAAATAAACAAAAAAAATTATAAAAATTAATCTACAAGAAATATCAACTATTAGTGTTACTGGATACTCAAGAGACACATTTTGGTGATTTATTTATCATGACAATTAACAAGATTCACATCTGTTTCCAGTTTCTAATATTTTGTATAATTTTCCATTACAATAATTATGAGACTAAAGAAGAAAAAGAAAAGAAGCAATAGATTATCTAATGGTCTTAGGCAGACCACCAGGAGATATGGTTTACTTTTCATCTTTTTTTTTTTCTTTTACTAACGAAATGTTGATATGAAATACCTGCTAGGGGATATTACTGCTTGTCACCCTTTACCTGTCAGTACCATTCTTTAACAGTAACTGAGAGGAATCTGGTAAATCTTGAAAACTTCCATCATTTTATCTGCAAAGACTGGGCTGCAAGGAGCTGTTAATTCTGGAGAAGGCATACATATTGTTTGCCAATGTAATGTAAACTCCTAAAACCAGACAAGCTTACAAGAGAAAATAGACATTTATTCCATAAAAGCAAAATTACAACTATTTTTCAGCTACAGTGTTACAAGAGAGCAAAATCCAACAATGAAAAGTAATTTTAGAGTGTATCTGACAAAAAAAAAGCTCTTTCCTGTCCACTTAAAGTTTGCTAAGACATCATTCAGTCATGGAAAATGAAGAAACAGCTCAACAGGCAACTATTTTGTAGATGTTTTACTTCTCATAGTAGTAGTGATACAGACATTCCAAATCATGCCTGGAAAGAAACCCCTTTGTTTGAGTGGATATGTCTCAAAAGAGTTTTTTAATTTTGCAGAACTATATACTTTGAGGGGAAAAAAGTAGTTGGAAAATGAAACAACATCATCCTAATTTTTATTTTTTTCTACAAAATTACACCCAGTACTGTCAGTAACTGTCCTAAAAGACAAAAGATGATGGTATAGAAGTGGAAAAAAGTTCATTTGTTCAAGTTGAAGAATATAATTGCAGTGACTTTACTGCCTGTTATATCACAAAAATTATATGCAATAAAAATACCAGGGAATACTCACAAATAATTACAAGACAACGGTATAAATATTGTGTCCCAGGAAAGGTCATACTTATATTAAAACATGCAAGTATTATATTCCATGGCATTATTTATATTCACGTGTTTAAGAGACAGGTAATTCCTCCTAATTTTTTCAAGATATATAATTTAATTATTTCAAAACTATTAACCCATGTCTTTTTATCTTATAACTGTTCAGTTTGATATCAGACAGGCAGCAGTAAAAATTCCAAGAATTTGTAATATGTGAAAAAGGAAGTGTGCTTTAGAATAAATATATATTCAGTTTGCCCAGTTGGCCAAGAAGGCCAACAGCATCCTGGCCTGTATCAGAAATAGTGTGGCCAGCAGGAGCAGGGAGGTGGTTGTTCCCCTGTACTCGGCACTGGTGAGGCTGCATCTCAAGTCCTGTGTTCAGTTTTGGGCCCCTCACTACAGGAAAGACATTGAGGTGCTGGAGCATGTCCAGAGAAGGGCAATCAAGCTGGTGAGGGGCCTGGAGTACAAGTCTGATGAGGAGCAGCTGAGGGAATTGGGGTTGTTTAGCCTGGAGAAAAGAGGGCTGAGGGGAGACCTTATCGCTCCCTATAACTACCTGAAAGGAGGTTGTAGCGAGGTGGGGGTCGGTCTCTTCTCCCAAGTAACAAGTGATAGGACAAGAGGAAATGGCCTCAAGTTGCACCAGGGGAGGCTTAGGTTGGATATTAGGAAAGATTTCTTCACCATAAGGGTTGTCAGACATTAGAACAGGCTGCCCATGGAAATGGTTGAGTCACCATCCCTGGAGGTATTTAAAAGACGTGTACATGTGGCACCTAGGGACATGGTTTAGTGGTGGACTTGGTAGTGTTAGGTTTACAGTTGGACTTGATGATCCCAAGGGTCTTTTCCAACTTAAATGATTCTATGATCCTATGATTCTATGACACTTTCCACCCTCATATCCACACCTTTTTACAATACCTGAGAAGATTGTCTGTCTTGTCAGATCCAACACAGATTCTCCATTCTGTATGACATAACTTAAAATAAAATAAAAAAAAGCTTAAAAGTAAAATTTTCACCAAAAAACCCCAGGGCCTAACTAAATACACTTTATGTCTGATCACCAATGAAGTCAAGCAAAATCAAGTAACTCCTCTAACTACATTACAATGAACTTACATAGTCAAAGAAAAGAAGTACTTATATGACTTACATGATACTTTCCTTCCATACCCTTACATTTTCAATGTAGAAACAACTCATTATTCCATTTTTTCTTCACTTCCTTTTATGCTTCAAACTCAGCTTTTTACTTTTAAACCTTATATGTCAACTGCCAGCTCAATCTTACTTTTGCATTTTTGTGACATTCTAAAAATTTCACTCTCTCTGTAGTTCTTCCACATGTTAATTTTGGAGACTGTCACTTCTTGCAACCATGTGAGATGAACAGCACACAATATGGTTTTAAAAGTGTATTTTCACAAAATAAACCAGTGAAAATCAATCCTAGTGCATTTTTTAGGAATATTTATTTTTAAAAAAGACTAAGATTCCCCATTTTAGTCACTGCATTTTTCTGACATCTCTTTTAGTAAAAAAGCTTTTTGCTGATACATTGATGTTGCAGATTAATTTTCTTTTCTCCTATTTGCTCTTGTCAGAAGAGACCTAGAATAACAAATATCAGAGCTGGAAAAGAAAACATCCCTACCAGTATGCTGATACCTGTATGTAGCACTGAGAGCTCCCATACTTACAGAGACCTAAATTAATGGGCAGGAAAAAATTCTACACATCAAGGAAACCTACTTATGTAGTAAATAAAACAAAACAAAACAAAACCCAACCTATCCCTCCCAAAATACCTAATACATCAAATGACTTGCTGTCAAAAAAGGATCTTAAACAAGATAAACCTTTAGAAAGACCTGATATCCTTAAAAAATAAATCATGAAGAGATAATCTGAATTTTTGATAGAAAAAGTTACAGCACTTGAGTCTTCTGCTAATAAAGAATATATGATATCAGGAGATAGAAAAATTGTGGATGTCTGCCATCTTAATTGATTTCTTAACACAAGCCAGTTATAATTGCAAAGAGCAAGACCAGCATTTTTGCTGTCTAGACTATGAATAATGTACAAATTACAGAATTCCAAGGTTTTTCATGTGAGAAGGAAATAAATTTGTAAGCAAAGCTGACCTACAGTTTCTGAACTTAACAACCGTATATTTATAATTACTTCCTTAATTCATGTCACTTTGATTAGATATATAGGATTTTTTTATCTCCATGTGCTCCATTAAAAATGTATCATGCATTTTTAGTTAATATGAAAAAATGTTTATGCTATTTATACACAAATTATGTCATGCCTTATTGTAAACAGCAAAACCTTGAATTACTATAATCATTATGTTAAAAAAAAAACTAGAGAAAAAAAATGGAACAAAACAGACAACCCCCCTCAAGCATTTAATCCATAGTGCATTACCATTGACCCATTTAGTGCAGGGAGGACATAATAAATCAATGTTTGTTAACATATGCATAAGTAGAAAAAGGCAATTTCATGGGTCAGGCAACATAGTCATGAAACGTCTCTGAGGCAGTGGTGCATCAACTGTTGAGAAGGACGAAGACAAAATGACAAAAATTCTTTTACTTTTGTGTGCATTCTGAATTCCTTTTTGTTATGATTTTGGTCAAACTCTCGCTTTTGTGTCGATAGCAATTGTTAGCAACATATCCATAAAAACTTGGATAAGTGTTTAAAAGATTTGAAGTACTGTTGTTTAAGTGATTGGGGTGGTGAAGAAAGAAAAGAAAATCAACAGCATAAAATACAATACAATCCACAAAATTTTGTTATAGAAAGTTTCATTCTAGGGCTGGATCTGAACCTTCACTGGTCCAAAGAGATAGTTTATTTTCAAAGTCAGTGGAGATCTGGATAGAAAAAAGTCACCATTTTGCCAAATTTGAGATCAACTCTCACCTGATAAAATAGATGGCAGAGAATGAAACAGTGTGTGTATACACGTTAGTATTAGATGTGTCCACAAGATGCATACATTCCTAAAGCACAAAATCAACCATAAAATTGGATCCCTCTCCTGTAAACCAGGAATTACACAAGAAATATATCTGTCTTTAAAATCTCTTCTCTACTATGTTAACTTGATGCAGGTCGAAATCCTCTTTGAAATTTTTCCAGCGCTGTGTTTCTAGTAAGGCTCAGCTGACTACTTAATTCATAATAGAACGTTCTTCAGCTAAAAATATTAAACCTTTTATCCACCTACCTTGACCTTCACATTAGCATGTAGGGAATATGACAGTGAAAAGCAGATGCTGAATGTTTATTAGACATCCTAGCATTTTCAGTTCTGTTAATTTAGAGCTGAACAAAGGTATCAAGAAGTTGCCTTTTTCTATTATTTAGAAGGAATCATTTATGCATTATTAAAATACAGCATATACTGGCAGAATTTTAAAAAAAGGAAAAAAAGGACAAAAGAAAAGGAAAAAAGAAAAAATCTTATGCATGTATGCTCTTTAATGATTTACTGTTAAAAAAAAAAAAAATAAAAATTCACTGCCCCTCTAGTAAAACAAACTAGCTGGGTTTTCCTTCCCAAGTAGAGGGTGTTTAGTTTCATCTCAGACTTTTCAAAAGCATTTAATGGATATTTAAAATGATAATGCCTAAGGTTTGAACTCTTCAATCCTCATTCATATAAATGAATACCATATAAATCATATAAAAGTATAAGTGTTATCAAATTGAGTTAAGTTTGTTGAAGTAAAAAGACAAAAACTTGGCCATATTTTAGTTTTGGCTTTAAATATTAAGTCATATCACAATTAAAGTCTCTTCATAACAGATTTACATTTACTGTTAAAGTGTATTTGTATTTGAATGGTATTTTAAGTTAAGGTTTAATTATGATGTAGTTATTTCTATAATGTTGTTCATGGAAAAGTACATTACTATCGTGATACTGATCTCCAATGAGTAAAGATTACTTCAGGAGCAAACATATACCAACTTGTCTATTAAAGTAACTTCTAATGACTGCATTAACATTGTGTCCAATTTATGGTAGTTATGTCATGCAAATTATAGTGTATGGGAGAGAAAAAAAAGAAAGAAATTAAAATGTGTACTATTTTTTTGGCATTTCCTTTTACATGCTAGAAAAAATTAAAAAACCCCAAACCAACCAATCAACCAACCAGAGCTGGGTAGGCATACTCAAGGTATCTTTCTTTTGGAAGGTGCTTTGGGTTGGTTTCACCCTCTGACAGGCCATTCATTATAGGGTAGACAATCATTCTGTTATGTAGTGGAATATAAGGTAATACAGATTCCTTCAAAGAGCAGCATTAAATAATTGAATGAGGTGAACAATATCAATCTTCTTTCTCCCATGCTCCCTTCTTTTTTTTCCCTCTCAATTACTTTACCACTATCATTCTGTTTTAAGACGAACCACGGCAGGAATAAGTGCAAAAGCAAAAATTCCAAAGACAAGAAGAAATCAGTTTTAGGTAAGCCATTATCAAATCATCTGCACATTTCATAATAGGAGCTTTACACTTCCAGGGCCCATGAGCTATGCAAGCTATGCAGGTAGCACATGATCTAGTTTCTAAAATGGTACAGAAATAGGGTCTTACTGGACACCTGTTTCCGCTTATAGACCAACTCATGTCACTACTTTTTCACTATTGTGTCCTGCTTTATGAAGACATTGCAGATGTTTGTTCAGAAATCAGTACTAAGATTTATTCACATCTCATTGGGTAGAGATAAGCTGGGAAGGGAGAAGCAGCACATTAGATTTCAAACTCAGCACTCTGAAGGGCCTAAAGGAAAGGACAATGGCCTTCATATAGTTAGGGTAGCCCTAGTAGCTAATCTGTGCTCACAAGGATAATTTAAACTATCAGCACAGGCCAATTTCTAATGCATCAAGGCATACATACAGGAATATTTGTTGATTTTTAAGTAGGCTATAGTGTTCTAATTTTGAATGGAATCAATAGTCTCATCAGAAGTAAGGAAACTTAGGCTATCTTATCTCTATTTTTATTTTCTAGTGCATGTTCTAAAATAGGTTCAATACATGATAATTTAATATCTCACTTTATACACAGATTGTAAGAAAATGGGCTTAAACACTAGTCTGTAAACTCCAGATTTTTACAAAGCAATTGCTTTGACTTCTGAAGACAAAAATGTGCATCTAGTAATTAAGCAGTTAAGATGAACAGCACCTGAATTATTCTTAGATAACATCACACCTTGAGGACACTATAAGAGATGAAACAAAGCAGATTTTTTTTTTTCCACTATTGCAGATCTGGTATTAACAGACTCTCTCGATTTTCTAAGATAATGCTAAATTAAAACTATTGCAAGAGATAATTAAAAGTACAAACATATACACATGTACACATACAAACTGCAGCATATAAGAACTCTGTACTATTAATTTAAATAGTTCAAAATCTCTCTGACAACCCTAGTAAGCCTTACTGTCATTAATCACAATTGACCTGATCAAAAAAAACCCAATTCCACCCAAAACACCAAACTGCTACAGTTTTAGTATACACATGCATTAAGCTTTTACTTTTTATACAAAATGGTTATTTGCATTCTAACACTCTGCTGTAGTTGCTTCATCTTATGAATGCTGTTTCAAGTACAACCCCCCTCATTTTATTTATATCTATCTATCTACACACGTATATGTGTATGCGTGTATGTGTGTGCCATGGTTTAAGCCCAGCCAGCAACAAAGCACCAGGAGGCCACTCGCTCACTCCTCCTCCCTCCCCACCCCAACACCCCCACCCACTCTGCCGTTATATACTGGGCATGATGTCACATGGTATGGAATAACCCCTTGGCTAGTGTAGGTCAGCTGTGCTGGCTGTGGCCCCTCCCAGCTTCCTGTGAAAATCGACTCCATCCCAGCTGAACCCAGGACATTATATATGCAAAAGCAGAGACTGAAACCATAATTAATATATCTTTTAATGGGATATATACATATGACTCAATTTGCCTCATTCAATTCTAGCAATACATCCAAGATCGTTAAATTGAGTTCAGTCACCCCCGGCACTTTTAAAGTCAAAGGACAGAAAAAGTAGTGTCTGTCTCTGTTGATTGTAGTCATATTCTGGAGAAACCAGTTCTTAATAGAGGTGTGATGTATCTATGTCTTCGTTTAGTAAAATTACTCAAAATTAGAGTCGGATTACATTATATAATAGTACAGAGAAGTCCATTAGCTATTGCTAAAGAGAAAGATGAGGTACTTAGCAAAAAAATTGCTGGTGCTGCTTGTTTTCTTCTAAAAGAAGAGGAAAAAATTTAAAATGTATTTCAAAGTAAATATTATGGTTCATGAAAATAATTCAGGACTTCAGCTTCTTGGTTTGTGAAGAATAGTATGCCTTTTTTGTTTGTCTGTCCACTGTTCCTATGATATGTTCTATTAAAAGAATTGACCAGGTCATAGAGAGGAAGGTGCTCTCCTGGCTGGTCAAACTCAGATAGAAACCTCTAGAAAGAGAAAAATAGCAAACTCTCCAAGAGTAACTGAATAGCCCAGTTGGAAAACAGGTACATAGTCTTCCAGAGGCACAGAAGAAATGATGCTTTACTCTAGGAACATATGGAGGCCTATTAAAGACTGTGGCCCCCGAAGTGATCCTAAAAATTGCTAGTTTAAGAAAAAAAGGAGAGGTGTCATTCTGCAAGGGGCCAGTGGAATTTTTAGCATGCCCTTGTATTACAGTCTATCTTGACTATATCTAATTTTCTGTGTTAAAAGTTCATTCCAAAGTCCTTAGGGTGTTGTTTGGTTTTGGTTTTGGTTGTTGTGTTGGTTTTTTTTTTCTGGGAGGGAGGAGGGTTTGTTGTTTTGTTTTGTTTTGTTTTCTTATAAATCAGTGTATTTGAGATTAGAAGCCCTTTCAGCACTTCTGACATGCTTACTGAAGACAGATGAGCAGGCATATCCAGATTAAAGATCAGCATGACTTGCAGGCTGGTCACAAAATTCATGTATCTATGAATAACAGCTGTGTGATAGTTAGTACAATGGTTTTAGTAGATATCATCATCACCAGAGCATATGCGGTGTGTTCCAGCCAGAACAAAAATGGCTTGAAGCAGCATCCAGAAGAAAAGTTGAGCTGAATAGTTATGGAAACTTAAAACCATATAAACTCTATAACAACTGTATTTCTGTAGGTCTAGAAATTTTACATAAGCAAGATTTTGTTATGTTGCAGTTTCTATTTTTTGCAAAGCATTAGTGGAAGCTGGAAGCCAAATCAGAGACTAAGAAAAAGAACTTTGGGTGTTTTGCTAATTACAAAGAATTCATGGCCAGCTGGAAGTCAGAGCAATGTGTGCTTAACAGCTCTGAATAGTCTATGTTTTACATGTGGTAGTCTGTGCATATTTGCTCTGATTGCTCAAGGGGAAATAATTACTGTTTATGAAAGATTGTCCATTATTCCCCAATTAGAGAGAAAATACATTCTATAACAGCGAAAATCTGGCTGCTATTCTGTAGACTTTGAGGGAAACCCTTCCTAAATAATCCCAGTTATGTTATTCATGCAAGGTGCTACATAAGCAAGGGGTCAAAATCTGAATTTTTAAATATAACTTGAATCACTATGAACTTACTGCAAAATTGTAATTGAACATAAGACAGCATATGAAGTGTAAGGAATTCTTGTTCAGTTGTGATTTTCTTTCTTCCTTCATAATCTGGGGATCAAAAGGACAGGAACACAAAAAAATACAGTACATGAAAGAATGCAGCCTACTTCTCAGTTTCTGACCCAGAAACAGACCAGACAAGGTTTCAACTTCTCCTTCCCTATCAATTCTTTGTCTTAGGGGGAATATTTGGAAAACAGTATCTATGTCGCACATCCCCCTAGGACTGGTGTCTGCATGGGTCTAGCTGGTTGATTAAAGCAACCTTAGTGCTATTTACAGTTCAGTAAGGCAAAGAGACAATTGCTTCTATTCTTACTTTAATTGGTTAATTATAAAGTTTATATTAAAACTTAATTTAGATGGTAGCATACACAGATTTGGAGTGAGGAAATTCAGCAATATATGAAATCTCTTGCTCCAAGAAAGATCTAACAGAAAATATTTCTTAGTGATGACATTAAAAAAATTGATAAACAACAAACAAGGTCACTATACCATCATCCAGAGGCAATGCTGCAAAAGCATTGTGTCTATTCTGAGACTTAATTAAAGATGAAAGATGCCCCCCAGTTTCTATTAGGAATGGTCTTAAAAGAAGTAGTATTTCTGGGTCTGGTATTTCTGGTATTAATTTTCATTTTACTAATGTTTGTCCTTCATTATTTTACAGATAATAGTATTTTAGTCCAAGGTTTTGAACTCTCCATGGGTCAGTCTGTGCTGTTCACATTGGAGTTGTGTTTGTGGTCTATAGAGGCAAGAATATTTTTTCCTTGACAAAATAGAAGAAACACTATTCCAAGTGTGAACTGTCAATTGTACATTTGTAAGGTCTTTTCCTGTTTGAATAATGCTATGGCCTAACTCAGAGAGCCAAGTCACTTCCCACCTACCCACACTAACTTCATACTGGCTCCAGATTTGGACACAAATGAAGCCAAGATCTGCACCTTGATTTCTACTGAAAAGGAGCCTGTGTATGCAAGTATGCAAGTTGGATCAGTCTCAGGGTACTGCAACCAGCCTGCTGGAAGCCTCAGCGTGCACTGAAAAGTCAATTAAGTTATATTTTAAAAGCCTTTCACTAACTAAAAAACCCAACCCAACCCAACCCCAAAAACCCAACGTATTTTTAAGAAAGATGTTAAGATCAGCTTAAACTATTACATGTCTCCTGTCAATTAAATAGCTATGGAGACAAGCAGATGTCTGCAAGCACATATGATCAAATAAATTTCCACAAAGTTTTCTCTTAAGGGAAAACATATAAATGCAAATTTTTAAGAGTGGGAGATCCTAAACAATCAAATAAAAAAATATTAAGTAGCAGGTACAGGCCTGGTCATATTCTATAGTGTATTGATGTAATTCCATACAACTTCACAAGAGAAGATATAGGTGTTAACCTCAGGTCGCTCAGGCTTGTAAAATTGTACATTTCTCTATCTAAATTATTTTTGCTAGAATTAGTATATATTTTCTTTTTTACATAAAAGATTTGGAATCCAGATATGGAGCTGAAGAAGGGAAAGGGAAACAACAGTAATTTCTTTCAGTTTATAACTGTGAAATACTTATTCTGCTTATCTGACAAGAGTAAAACATGTATTATCCTTGCTGTTCCTCTGGGCTATTTTACTGTTCAGAAATAGTTATTCAGGGTATCTTTCTGTCTTGTTCTGTGATCACTCTATGGTTTACCAGGTTGCATTTCTATGCTAGACATCAAATTTCTAAAGCTTTTTAAAGTATCTGTAGAAATCATTTGCATATGATCCCCAAAGAGAGACAGGAATAAATGTGACATAGCTATATAAACAGTATCTTCTCCATAGGAAGAGATAAGTATTCCTAGGGTATTAGGCCACTGCAGCACAATTTTTCACTCCAGTGTACCTGCATGTGCACTGTGGTCTTTACTGTGTTATCAATACAAGAAAGAGCCTACTTTGCAAATAAATCTTTAACTTCAGGCACATTAACAATCCAATTCATGCTAATAGACCTATTCATGTAACTATACATGTGCAAGTTTGCAGAATTAAAATAAATTCCTCAGATTAAATATTCTACATTTATGTTTGTGAGTTAGTGGACCCTAACAAAAATGAAGTGAGCTTAATTTTCCTTTTGGTTTTAAACAAGATTTTCTTGATCCATGAGGAAAAAAAAAAAAAAGCAGTATAGCAATGATAAAAAAAAATAATCAAGTTAACTTAAAAGACAAAGGGAGAAGAGAGATTTACGTCTGAGTGCTAGATACATATCTGAACTCTTCAGGGTCATGAAATCTATGCCAGCACTGATATGTTCTTTGGCTGAAAGCACAGCACATTACTTTAGTACTGTCTCTCAGTCTATTAAAAATCCAACTGTGAAAAAAAGGTCAAATGAGAGCTGACAAAATGACTTAGATGCTTCATTTAATGTTGCAGTTGTTTCTTTAGTTCAACTATTATTTTTTATCACCTCGGTTTCATGGTCCAATTATTTTGGTAACAGTGGTAGAAAATAATAAGTATATCATAATACTAGGCTCGTTTTGTAAACTCAGTGTAGGGTGAATGTGCTACATTATTACAAGGGGTTTTTTTTAATAATTAAACTAAAACCAGGACAAGATCTCAGTTCCCTGAATTTCAGGTGCCTGAAGCCTGCTGGAATGGCTAAAAGCAGAGCTCAAACAGTACTGGACTAGCACTTATATTAAGAACCCAGATTCCATATCATTTCTGTCCACCTCCAATACCTGTATTGTATCCAATCCCAGTGCAGTCGATTATTCTCAGACTTTCTCCAAGGGCACGAAGTATGGGTATTGGAGCCTTCCTAATTTCTAGCTCCACAGAAGACAAGTCCACAAATACCTCTTCTATGTTCTCTCACGACTGTAGACATGAGCCAGCTTCCTTTCCATCACTGAGGCTGAGACTCCACCTCAGATTCTGTCAAAAAATGTTCAGGCTGCCAATTTTAGAAAAGACAAGAGATTCCAGCTGCCGTAACTTTTTGGATTCCTTGCCGCACAGAGATAAGGACAGTTATGCTGACTGTCAAGTGCAAATTATTTTTTTTTTTCTGTTTTGCTGACGTTGCTTTGCCTGGGAGAGAAATAGATAACCACATGATAATCAGACTGACTTTCTGCAATGTGAATTCTTGCATTACCATTTTATAATTACATTAATTAATTCTGAGGTCTTTTTCCTATACAGTGGGTTTTTTTGTGTGAGTTTTCTTCATTATCTCTAAGCTGAAGCCGCTTGACTTTGATAAACAATATAATAAGCAAACAGAACTGGAGACAGGTGACATTATGACAGCCATGTTGCTTAGTCTCTTGCACTTCCCATCAGAAGCTGTTATACTGTAAAGGAGGTAGATGTGCCTCCCTGCAAATTAGGCTGTCCTGCCGCTGGTCCTGCAACCCTACAAGAGCATGCTCAGGCTCTGAACTTGCCCAGGTCTCACTCTGACCTCTGGTCAGCTTGTGGCCAAGGTCTCCTCAGACCTGGGAGCTGCAAAGCTCTTCCAGCTCCAGGGTTCAGACATGGATATGGACTTAAGCAGGTGGCTGAGGTTTCCTTGAGTTTGAGTGTTCTTTCTTCTGGCACAGTTCTATCTTAGTGTTTCAGATATTCCAGTATCCCTTTTCTCACTTCTGAAGCCATATTCACTGATCCAAGAGGAAAACTGACATGGGTTCCATGATCCTGTAAGTGATAAGACTGATCTCAAATTTACAAAATTTACCAAAAAAAAAAAAAGAAAAAAAAGAAGTATATCTAGAAAAAAGGCAGATGTGATACAAGTGTTATCGTGACATTTCTCCTGGGAAAGTATATTTTGTTCTTTGAGGCACTAGGTCCCTTGACCGTGGCAGGAGTCTGAGGAATACTTTGAAGAGGTGTTACTTGCTGAAGCCATTTATGCCAGGATCATCAAATATTTTAGTTGTTTGCAGCTTAAACATCATATCAGCCAGGACAATCTCCAGAGGAAATATTCATTGATCTGAATCATCCTCTGGAGATGCCTCTTTTTCTTAATTAACTAGTGAGTTGTGGATGCCAGTGAGTATATTAGGTCCCTACTTCCCTCTCCCCTACTTCTCTCCCCCCTGCCCTGTGGCACCATGGCCATGGTAGGGGCAAGACAGGGCTCTCTCAGGGGGCCAGGATGGCCTTGGCAGGTTGGAGTCAGTCCCCTCTGCTCCCACTCTCCTGTGACTGTTGCTGTTGTGGATTAATGTACATATAGGTGAGAAAAAAAGAAACTGGTGAAATCTGAATAGTAAGTGTAAAGAAGCAGAAGGAATCAGAACACTGGTGAACAAAAGCATTAAAACCCCCTTCCTCCTATGGATTAAGGCTGTGGAAGAAGAGTAAGGAGGCAAGAGCAATTGCATGAATAGAGAGAGCGCAAGTAATTCTTCATTCTGTTATGAAGGCTACTGGAATTAAACTGCAGTGGCAAATGTATGCAGTTATTTCCTCCTGGAAATACAGGGTGGCAAGACGTCTTAGCAGTTTCTTGAATTTTAGAGAGACAGCTTCTTTTCTTTCTTTAATCAGTGCTACCTGAGCAATAGTCTGTTCTGGTTCTCCCCTTCTCACTCTTTCTCCCACTTCCTGAGGGGTAGAGGAAAAAAAAAAGGAAAAAAAAAAAAAGAAAAGTAGTAGACTTGAGTAACGAAAAAGATTGGCTCCAGTGATCCAATATACTGTTTTTATGGAAACTGGCTATCTCTTAAGGTTTTCACAGAGCTATTCACTGAAAACCCCAAATCTGTATTGCAGGGCATATAACCACATCATAAGAAACCGTGGTCTTCTGCTAGTGATATATCATAGAATCCTTTTCTTGGCAGGCACTTTGATGTGTTGTCTTACAAGAAAGATTGAGTAGGATAAAAGTCTTCAGTCTTTATGCAGCCATGGGAGACTGATTTCCATCTCATATGGAAAAAATAATTTTATGCCTCACAGGTCTATTTCAACATAAGCCATAATGCCACACAGTAAAGAGAGTTTTTAATTTTAATACTTTAAAGCTGTAATTTTGGGGTTTGCTTTGTTTAGGTTATCATCCTTCTAGCATATTTCTGGATCAGTTTCAATATCAAAAGCAAAAGCTGCTTTAATAACCAGAGGACAAAATCAGCTATGCAGTTCTTCATGTGCAATGCCATTAAACAAATGTAGGCAAACCTAATTTATATAAAGTCTAAACCACCTACATGGTAGACAGAATAGTCTACAAGAAAGTTGAAAGAGTTTGACCCTGCTTACAGACCTCCACTACAGTAGCTGCACAGAATTAATTGGAGGCTCAGTACTCATGGTTTGTTTGAAACATTTTGGAGTTTCTTTTCTCCTCCCTGAAACCAAAATATGCTTTTTGTTTAAGACTTAATTATAGAAGACCATTTCAGTGCAAGCCTGCTAGGAGACAAAACACAGAAAATATCACATTTTAAAAATACAAATATTTCAGGCTGAAAATTAAGAGATCAGGCTCATTTGCTTTTGACATATACTTCTTACAATACCTTGAGTAACGTCCTCAATTTATCTGATACATTTACCCCATTAAATCTGCAAGACAATAGCAAGTATTTTCTTTGCCTTTTCCTCCTCAGTATCCTTCCTATAACATTCCAGTCTTCTTTTTAAAACTGCTTTCTGAATTAGTTATATTAATATCTTTTTCTATCTATAGGAAAAACATCACAGCCTTTCAGTAATTTCCCTGGTCTCCTTTTATCTCTTTCACCCCTGCACATACAGAGACACAATCACACACACTATTTTTTTTTAGCTGGAAAATGTGAAAATATGTCATAAAATCAGAAAGCTTTATACCCAGTATGCAGTGCTGTAACAAGTAAAGTGTTGCCCAGTTAAGAAACAGGTTCCATAGTCCTCTTCTGTGGTTTCTTTGCATTTTCATCATAAATCTAATCCACAGTGAAAGTCATCATGTATAATTTGGAAGAATGTTCTCATTTGGGAGCTCTTACTGTTGTGGACAGGGAAACTGGAATGATAGATGACTTTGGCAGTGAATCCAAGGAACAGTTGTGCTTGTTTCTTGGAAGATATACATTCACATACAGTTGAAAATATTCCTATTAGATACTTCATAAATGCCATAGCTTCCAAAAAAGGATATACAGCTCAGTAGCTGCAAGAATATTTAAGCTATGACCCCTATGAAATAGATTTTTTCCCCAAATGATCCTACTAATGAACACTAAATAGATCTGGATATTTTCAAGTCTTTCATCAAGTGCATTATTTTGCACTTTGCAGCACTGTTATTTTTGAATATGTATTTAAACTTTTTCATTCAGCTCTTTAAGGATGCTGAATAATATGGGAAAAAATAATAATTTAGCTTACTTCAGTAAGTATGTTGTTTGATAAATATTCTACAGTCATCTCTGAACACCTCAAAAATTAAAGAAAAAATCTGAAATCTTCTCCAGATGTCTGATATTTCATCTAAACCAGTCATTAGAAGTATTTTCCTTCTATGTGTTCTGAAGCTTAAGACCAGTTACCATGATTGGATCGACACATTTATACTTGATACATTTACACTATTTATCTTGAAGAATTGTTTGTTGTCTGACAAATAATAGATACTGTGAAACAACAGATATAAATAAATAAATACTGTAAAATCGCCTTTTGTCACAAAATAAGGTATGTTTTGAAGATTAATGTTTAAGACATTCTTCACTGCATACCGAAGGTGCTTAAGGATAAAAAGAACAGTCATGTAGTATATTAGTCAAATCTACTTGACCATAAATGATATAATTTTGATCAGATACTCTATTCTTCATGCAATTAAAAAGAGCACTTTTTAGAGAAGAACTACTTAACATAGCTGATAGCATGAGAGATTTTGTGTTGTATTTGTTTTGATGGGAGAAGCTTGTCTTAAATGAGCTTATCAGTAGATTGATATGGACCATTTATGAAATACATTCTTGATATATTTTCAAGTCAAGTTGAAGATAGTGAATCATTAAATCTGTTATTTCACCTGCATGTAGTGATTATGAACTTTGGAATGACAGCATTGTACACTTTTGATCTGACAGTCTAGGTGAGCAGCTAAAAAAGATGAACAATTCTTTGTACTGAGGGAGACATCAAATGCAAATACAAATTCACGCAATCTTGCTATTACAACAAGGACTTTAAAAGTATTGGTTATCTTGTCCAATGCTTTTAAAATTCTGCTTTGATTTCTGGTGGAAAATATTAGTCAACTCTAAATCATAGAAGAATAAATATATGGAAAAATACATGCAATGGGACAGCATTATTAAATTTGTGCAAAGATTTTGATGTTAGTCTTCATAGGCAATTACAAGAGTACCTCTGTTACTCATATAATTGTATGGAGCATTTCTTTAAATGAAGCAAAACAAAATACCCACCAAAACTAAGCTAAGGAAAATTCCATAGATCAAAAAAAAAAAATCCACCTTTATCTACACTAAACTGAGGAAGCGTTTCTTATGCAAAAAATAAAGTAAATTATGTAGAATAGTTATTCCATTCTCTTTTTTAATTCATGGTCAAAAAGCACAGAGAAAGATTGCCTTTTTAAGACTTTTCAGAAAATGTTAGCAGAAAACTCAAAGTTGCTGTATTTACATGTAGCATATTTGCTGGGTTACTTGTTCTGACTTGCCTTGTGATCAAGAGAGCACAGCTATGTGTTATTATATGCATATTTGCATTTCATAATAAGAAAACAAGTAATTTACATTGTAATAGAACTATTCTTGTAATCTTTTTAAAATAAAAGCTTCTTACTCGGACGTAGACTTAATTTTCCCAGTCTTTTAAAATACTAACTGGCTTTACATTGAAAATTATTGCAGGGATGATACACTCTTAACACAAAATGTTAGCATAACATTAATACTCCAATTTAAAGGTACCATTAATGTTCTCTTGTTCTGGTTTTCTTTAGAGTTATTACTTATGTTTGGACTATCAGATAACCTCACTCGTAATACTAGATAGCTATCTTCTAGTAGATATTTAAGCAGTAAAGAAAAAGACGGTTCTTTTCCAGGGAATTTTGAAACTGCCTTGTTTCATTCTGTGATCCACTTACTGCATTAAGTTATCTCTAGTCTTCATGTGCTGGATGACAACAGTATTATTTACCCATATACAAACATTTGAGTCATAACCAAAAGCTGAAAGGTTGCCTACTTCCCATTCATTGTTTTGCTCTCATTAACTTGCTGAGAAACTCTGTTGCAAGTTTTTGTACACTGGGACACTAAATTATTCAGAGTTGGAGATATCTGTATGCCTTTTTGTTATATGGTACTAAACTGTTTTCTGAAATTCAGCTTATGTCAAATGAAGAATATACAACCACTCATACAGTAAATATATATATATATAAAACAATAATAACAACAACAAGTTAACCTAGTAAGCAGTCATGCCTTTGTATATCTTTGTTTTCAACATTTAGAATGAGGAATTAGCTAGATCAGGTGATACACTGTATCCTACTTATGTTGCTACACTTCTTTACCAGTCTGAATTTTCATGGCGTGCCATGTATTACATTAGACACAGGGGTAATATAACCTCCTTATCTTGAAAGGACATTGCACCACTTCCTGGATACAGTATCATAATAACAAATTCTACTCTTCTCCAACCCACTGTTTATCTTTCTCTTTTGACTTAGGCAAATAAAGATTGCACAACAGAATGGCATGTGTTGTACACAGCACCTTCAAAGTGATTGTGATTATATTATTTTGAATTTGTCCTTGCAGAAAAATAATCTTACTGGGAAAATTTTTAAGTACTGATGCAACTATGCTGCAAAAGAATTTATAGAGATTGCAATAATTGTTTTGTCTTTCAAACCCTCTTGGTATAAGAACAACACTGCACTTATTGCTTTCCTTTAGAAAGTGTGAAGATGCAATTCAGTCACAGAAGGAATGCTAAACAACTAAAAATGTTTTTGTCAGATTTTGTTCTCAATGAACACCTAGTGTTTTTCTTTCATAATTACATTGCCCTCAATATCTGTAGTGTTTTTCAGAAATGGAAGAGGAGTATTTTTAGTTACTTCAAATTAATGGTGCAATAGAGACAGCTACTTAAAATTCTGGAAATATCTGCTGAGCTGCTACTTTGCCAGACAAAAGTAAATAGGGGGGAGATGGTTTTAGACAAACTGGTGTAAAGGACTTTTCCATTAAACTAAATCTGTATCTTGGGAACAAAGCCATATTGGTGCTCACATGCACTAACAATCTAAAATTATTTTCTGAATAGGAAGGAGTCACTTGTCTAAATGTTTGGAAGTATCCACTCACTTTATTTTCTTACAACCATGAGGTTACAGTCTATTAGTATTTAATTATGAAAGCAAGTCAGAATCTGATGCCTGATTATCAATGTGACTGTGATCTGAGACCCACACTAAATCAGAGCAGATGTCTCTTAGCCATTCTGATATGGCCTTATGATACGGGCCACACATGCATTTCAGTCAGCACTTTAGTTTTGTAGAGTCTTATTCTAATTTGCATTTATTTAGTTGACCACAAGTTGGGAGAAAGTTGAGTCTAGATGTCAGTGAATCACACAGCTAATCACACCATCCTTGTTTCCTCTACCTTGCCCAACCAAGGAGAGCGGGATTTAAATAGGCAAGGTGGTGTCCTTTGGGTTTGGTACACCCAGCCTGGCCTCACTGCCCCCTTGCAGCCTGTTAAAAGAGACAGTAAGGAAGTGTAAGAGGTCATCTGCATCTGACTCCTGTGGTAGGTACCCACAACTACTCACATAAACAGTGATGCAGACAAGCACCAAAGTCTCTGGGACTTACCAAATGAGAACCGCTAAAAATAGATTTGGCTACTGCTGTTCCATTCACCAGCAGTTCTCACACCCTGAAAAGAACATCACTGTTAACAAAACATTGGGTAGTCTCACAGCCACAGGTATAAGTGACTGTACCTATGATTCTTTATAAAGGAAATATGAAGAAACTCAATAAAATGTGCATGCAAATGAAATTAAATAGGTGTAGCTGCTAGTTCACATAAGCAAGTACATGAATCAGACATTGCTATGGAAGTCTGTTCAAAATGTCTTTGATTCTGAGAATTTCCATTTAATTTTTTTTCAAGACAGAACTTTCCTGTAGTGACATTTAATTTTGACTTAATTTTCCAAATGGATATAGAATGTCTCTCTTTGTTTTGGTATTTTTTCAGGTGAAAAATATATGTAGTAGAACCTCTTCCTGTGTTAAGATATTCTAAAACAAATGAAAATGCAAATAGCTACAATGCAGCTGTCAGCAATACCCTTAGGCTGGTGTTCAGCAAACTGCATAGGAACCCAGTGATATTTAGTTGGAATTTAATTTTTGTATTGGAGAAGTGATTCAGGAAACTCCTGTGTAAGCAGACAACTGAAGTTTTAGGGACAAATGCTGCTGGGCCCCAGCAGTGGTGCTATGGGGCTGTTCAGTACTATGTAAGACTTTTAATAAATATTGGAGAACAGACAAAGTAAAGACTTAGAGATTTTATAGAAAATAAAGTGAAAAACCAAAGATAATCATACTTGGTTTTGATAATGACTTCCCCAGAGAAAGGAACTACAGCAGACCATATATCTCTGTTAGAAAAAAATAGTGGAGACAGCACTATGTAACCATTAGTTGAACTGGAAAAAAAAAAAAAAAAAAAAAAAGAAAGAAGGGATGATCATTATGATGTGAAGAAAAACATGACTTGTATAAAAATGAAAATGTTTTAGATGGTTGGAACGATGTGGTGTTTTTTTTCCAAGGGGTGGGCTTCAAATTGATCTTGTTTTATGTTTTCCTCCTGTTATCTTCATGTAAAATGCAGGGCTTTGCTGGTGAAGTTGAAACACAAATAGCATAGACAAGAAACAGAATATCACATAGGAAGAACAAAAATAATATAAATAAGACAAAATACAGAAACTCTTACAGAGTAATACCAACCATCTGTTCTCTAAGCTAGAACCTAACTATAAGTGTCTAAATAAAAGGATTATCATTTGATCACAGAACAAGTGTTAAACAGCAGTGTCAGAGAGCTTTTGAAAAAGCCAGCTGATGGCCAGGATATATCAGTGAGGTATTTCTGGTAAGGACCACTAAGCTGTAAGTGGAAGTAACACAGCCTCCTGGGCTGCATTAGAACAGTGTTGCAAGCAGCTCAAGGGACATGATCCTGTGTACTCAGCGCTGATGAGACCATGTCTGGAATACTGTGCCCAGTTCTGGGCTCCTCGGTACAAGGGAGATGTACATACCAGACCAATTCCATGAAGATAAGGGATTGGAGAATCTGTCATACAAGGAGAGGCTAAGAGAGCTGGGACTGTTCAGCCTGGAAAGAAGGCGGCTAAGGGGGGATATCTTAACAGTTTCTATAAATATCCAATGACAGGGAAAAAGGAAGATAGAGTCAAACTCTTCTTAGTGTTGCCCACTGACAGGACAAGGGGCAATCAGCACAAATTGAAATGCAGGAAATTCTGTTTAAACATATATTTAAAAAAAAAACCTATTGTGATAATGGTCAAGCACTGGAACGGCTTGCCCAGGAAGGTTATGGAGTCCCCACAGCTGGAGATAATCAAAACCTACTGGACAAGGCTCTGAGGTAGCTTCTATAGCTGACCTGCTCTGACATGCACAGCTGGCCTACGTGACCTCCAAAGATGCCTTGCTACCTCAACAGTTCTGTGGTTCTGGGAAACTGTGAATAATTGGAAGTGGAAAACTATAAGAAGGTTTTGAATCTTCAGTAGAGTGATTTGTGACATGACGGGGATGAATGCAATGGTCCACAAATTCCCATTCAGTTGTATTTTTTACTTTCCCATAAAGGAGCTATCTAGTTTTGAAAATTCTTAGTTTGTTACATACTGGTACCTTCAGCTGGCTTCTGGAGTCTGAAAAGAATATGTTTTTAGCCTTTTATATGCTTACTGTTCCAGCCTTGAGCCTTCAAACTACCTATGAAATCTTTAACTTAAATAAATATCTTTTCTCTTAAATGTTGCAGCCATATTCTTCCAGGATGTTTTGATCAGCTTCTGAGGTTGTGTCCTTTGTAGTAATTTGGATGTGTCCTGGACTGTTTCCTGACAATGAGACCAGCTGTTATAGAACGCCTTATATCTATAATACTGAATTCTCTGACCCTCCAAAACAGATTGGCTGTTACTAAACTGCCTGTTGAGAATGGTCTGTTCTCCATGATACACTTTAAACCATGGCACAGGCAATAGTTAAATGAATAGTTAAAAGAATATGATGCAGGACATCATATTCTTTCATTCCTGTTTATCTGTTGGCCAGTTTAGTTTACCAACACAGACGTAGCCACAGCATCTCTAATCTTCTTTCTTAACAGAAACACCCATTCTGAGTTTTGCTTTATTCACTATATCACAATATCATTTTAGGGATAGGCAACAGCTTCTGCACTTGATAATCCTGGAACAATGTTTACATATTCCAAATTGCCTGTAATCTAAGTGGGAAATGGGACAATGCTGGGCTATATAAGTGTCTTAAAGTGCCACTATAGTTGCTAAAGCTTCTGTAATGCTTCTGTTGAGATGTAGGGACAGAGAGAAAAGGAGACAATAAACAATACTGAGCTTCGTAACTATACCAGAGGTAAGAATTCTTCCTCGATTATATTATGTTTGTTATATACAATATGGGCTTTTTCACCTCTATTTTGATTAAACATTTATTTAGTGGGGACAGGAGGAGGTGTATTTTGGCAATTCTCTTCTGATTACACAATTTCTTTTTGTCAGCAGAGATTTCTTCTGTTCCAGGTCTTCCCTTCAGATAGTGGATGCTATACCTTTTCAGCTAGATGTTTTTTGTTTCTACTACTTGTTTTCTTTTATTTTTAAGTTTAGATAAATTTAATTTGATTATATTGCTCTATAAAATTTCATAATTCATGCATGTCATCATATCGGTAAAATTTGTTGTTAAAGTTCACATGTCTTAAAAGATAAAATTTTCTGATTTTATATATATTTAGGATTGATTTCTTATTTGTTTTCTTAGTCTCACTCACACTTTTTTCTTTTTTCTTTTCTCAGCCTAATGTCTGTTATTAAATTTTTATTTGACATTAAATTTTTCTGTAGTTATGGAAGTCTTAACATTCATCATTCCAAATACTTCTGTTTTTATCATATTCTGTTTGCTCTTTTAATATTTTGCCCTATGTGGTGGGTTGACCCTGGCTGGATGCCAGGTGCCCACCAAAGTTGTTCTATCACTCCCCCTCCTCAACTGGACAGGGAAGAGAAAAATATAGCAAAGGGCTTGTGGGTCAAGATAAGGAGAGGGAGAGATCACTCACCAATTACTGTCACGGGCAAAACAGACTCAACTTGGGGAAAATTAACTCAATTTATTGCCAATCAACCAGAGTAGGGTAATAAGAAAAAAAAACCAAACCAAATTTCAAAACACCTTCCCTCCACCCCTCCCTTCTTCCCAGGCACAACTTCACTCCTGGATTCTCTACCTATCCCCCCCAGTGGCGCAGGGGGATGGGGAATGGGGTTTATGGTCAGTTTGTCACATGTTATCTCTGCCGCTTCATCCTCTTCAGGGACAGAACTCATCACACTCTTCCCCTGCTCCAGCGTGGGGTCCCTCCCACGGGAGACAGTCCTCTATGAACTGCTCCAGCGTGGGTCCCTTCCACAGGCTGCAGTCCTTCAGGCACACACTGCTCCAGCATGGGTCCCCTGTGGGGTCACAAGTCCTGCCAGCAAACCTGCTCCACCGTGGGCTCCTCTCTCCATGGGGGCCACAGGTCCTGCCAGGAGCCTGCTCCAGCACCGGCTTCCCACAGGGTCACAGCCTCCTTCAGGCACCCACCTGCTCCAGCGTGGGGCCCTCCCCGGGCTGCAGGTGGAGATCTGCTCCACCATGGACCTCCATGGACTGCAGGGGGACAGCCTGCCTCACCATGGTCTTCACCACAGGCTGCAGGGGAACCTCTGCTCTGGCACCTGGAGCACCTTCTTCCCCTCCTTCTGCACTGACCTTGGTGTCTGCAGGGTTGTTTCTCTTGCATGTTTTCACTCCTTTCTCCGGTTGCCATTTCTGTGTGCCCCGCAACTTTTTTTCCTTCTTAATTATGTTATCACAGAGGCGCTACCACTATCACTGATGGGCTCGGCCTTGGCTGGTGGCGGGTGCGTCTTGGAGCCACGTGGTATTGGCTCTGTCGGACATAGGGGAATCTTCCAGCAGCTTCTCACAGAAGCCACCCCTGTACCCCCCCCACTACCAAAACCTTGCCACACAAACCCAATATAACCTATGAAAAAAATATTTTTAAAATTACTATATTAATGTTCATATATTTTAATATGAGAGAGAAATCCACTAAGGGAATGGAAAAAATTTAGCAACCTTAGTTGAAATAAATTATTGTTAACTTGTCAGTTTGAAGAGCAACATAGGAAAATCATATTAAAAAATCCATCACTTCAGCCATGATTACATATAAAGCAGACATGTAATATACCATTCAATTGTTTAAAAAGTATTAGCAAGTCTAGTAATCATGTTTAGCCCAAAAAGTTGCAATCATTTCTTCAACCAGAAAAAAAAAAACAACACACAAAGCAAAGAAAAAAATGCTTAGGCTTTGAGTACAGCTCATTGCTAATTTTGTTCTTGCATATAATTCATTAGGATTTATTGATAAATCTGGTCAATAAGTTCTCAGAAATGAATATCTCAAATTTTGCCAAGATGTACTCTTGGCTTTCACCACAAAAATGTGTATTTTTTTTCACTCTTATTTTCTTGATTTTAATTCACTTAAAGATAGCTAAGTCTTGTCTTGTTTTAACAGCTCAGTTTTCCATCTCTGAACTCAAGGTGATTTACTGTTTATTTATTGGAACCCTAAGCTTTGAAGTTTTCAATCTGGTGTTTTACCCGAATATTTATTGTGCATAAAAAAGTGCCTTGGAAAACAAAAGTCAACTGTTCAAGAATACCAAAATTAAAAGTAAGAAAAAATACTACCATTTAATAATGTGATAATGCCTAAATATCTAAAAAGGTGAGTTTTCCTATCATCTTTTCCTCTCAAAGCCTTTTTCTACTCCAGATACTTAATCCCCATCAGCACTTTTTTTTTATCCAATCAGAAAAAACTGAATTATCTTTTTGTGCCATTCTATGGAAAAATTCCACTTTATTCTCACATTGAACACAGGAATCTGCATGAGTCCAAGGTTTACTTTGCCATACGTTTATTACTGATATTTGTTAATATCTTAATGCGATTCAGGTCTACAAATTAGATTTTTAAAAGAGATAGTCATTGAACTAATACCACTGCTATTGATGTTAATATCAACTGCAAATTAATATAGACAACTCAACAATAAGGTTAAAAATTCACTAACGTAGTTAATGAGACATAGTTTAATAGACATTAAATGGGTAAAATAATGGTTGTAAATAATGTTACTGATAGTTGATATTTTGTTTTCTAATGGTGGGCAACATTGATCTCACTGTACCTCCATTCATTGACTGAACATTACTAGGATAGGATTTTTTGTTGAGATGTGTTAACACACTGCCATAACTTAATTCTATCTATTAAAGTTATACAGCTTATTTTACTGACAGATACTACCAAGATCAGCCTCACCACCTTTATCACGTTAAATCATACGTACATTCATATGTCAGGAACCTCAGATATAAGATACAGTTTGTAAAGTCTGCTAGTTAAATTGAGTCAGAAATAAAGTGGACAAGCTGGGAGTTAACTGTATATTATCTTTGGTGGCATTCAAATTATTTCTGTGCCATTAACCATTTTTCTAATTTCAATTGCTCTTTATTATTTAGAAAAAAAAAAAGGAGCTAGAGTTTATGTCCAAATGGTTTTCCATTTCACTTAGACCCAGCATCATTTTACCTTTTGTTATCCATGATGTACTGGCATTTCAAGCATGAAATTATGAAGCTAAATGTACAGGAAACTTTCTTTGTGTTGAATATATTCCCCTCCCCCGCCAACATGAATTGCCCTTTCTGTACTTCTTTTTGTTTGGGTACTTAGTATGAAATTCTGACACTTTTTATACAGTACAGTGAATAGGTCACTAACTGTGTACCCTGACTTCTCCAAAGTACTGTGGCTTCTCTCAAGATTAAATCCATTCACACTTTGAATTAATCAATCTAATTACTTCAGAAAGCTATTTTTTTTCCCCACAGTTGTCACTTCAGAAAGGCAATTAGGTATACTTACCTAGTGATCAATTGCTACAGAAATCCTTTATAAATTTGTTAAAAAGTCATTCTTGCGCACAAGTAGCTAAACTTAGCTAGATAAAACCATTTTATATTTTACATGGTAACTTATTTCAAATGTTACAACTGTCCAATACCTTTCAAAACATCTAGAGCCTATTAAATTACATTTCACTCCATATTTTCTGTAACTTTTGAGTTAGCTTAGTTTACATTATCCTTTACCATCTTTATGTGCACAAGCATAAAAAGTCTGAGTAAATTGATGGCTTTTCTTTCTCTTATTGAGTACACTTTAGAGCCCTCTGTGTTTGACTAACAATACTAGAATTTTATTTCACAACCTGCTCCTATATTTGGGGTTTAGCTTTTGCTGTTATATACATCAATCTTTTAACAGTAGTCAGTGTCACTTATCCTTGGACTGTTGTATAGATATCCCAGACTTCTGTGAAGTGGATGAAGCAGCTTGGATCTAGCTGCTTTTGAAGTCAAACTCTGGGATTGAATTCAATTAAGTTCTGTTAGAGAGGGATTCTTTAGATTTTCCACTTCAGATTGTACAGATTGAACTCTCTACAACTTTGCTTTGATCTTTAAAGGGCAATCTGGTGAATATTCTAAATTAATAGAATTTTTTGCCAGAGAAATTTATTTAAGTCTAATTCTGGAGGTCAAATAAATGCAATAGATTTATCTGAATTTATATGGCCTATAACTATCATTAAATAAATGTCTGCACGAAATGGTTTGTATCTCTTAGTGGTCAACAACTGAAGCTGAAAAGCCTAGCTCAAGTTCTTGATCATTGTTCATATTTTGCAAAATTCAGGTCAAACCTTCAGATAACACTTTGTACCTAGACTGAGAAAAGGTATGCTTGAGAATAGTATAGAATAAGAAGCACAGATATTTTCTGCAGTGTAAACTATTCCTAGATTTATTGTTTGATATCTGTGAACTAAAAGCAAACCAAAGTTTTTTCCATGCAGTGGAAATAAACCTTTCAAACTAAGGTACAGTTTAAACAGTAGTCTCATTATTTTTATTTTGTTTGCCTGTTTGTCTCAACCATCTACTACAGAAAAGAGAGTGAGTAAACCTTCTTTTTGTAATTTTATTTATTCAATACTTCATAACTCATCTCCGGAAAAACCACTCTGCTGTCTTTTATTACTTTTTAGATATTATTTGCACGTATGCAAATATTTACATGCTCACTGTGTATCAAAAGCAGAGACCAATGACCTGCTATATTCCATGGCCATATTTTGCAATAACCATGTCTAAGGAAGTGAAAATAAAACAAAAATAATATTTTAATTAAGAAACAGACTGTCTCCTAGATAAGGAAGAAATAGAATGCATTTCACTGTGAAAGACTAAATCTCTCTGGGCTTCAGAGGACACTGTAATGGACACACGATGGGCCGTAAGACCTAGTTGACTCCAGAAGCAGACCAAAGGATAACATAAGATCCGTCCAAAGGAGCATACTGAACAGTGCTCAATAAGGTGTGAAACTTTCTCAAATAAGGGAGTTGTCTAATGGCAGATGCTGAAAGGCTCTGGGCAGACCATCTCAAAGGTCACCAGAGGCAGATGGTACGCATACAGACAGATTACCTCCTCACAAGGAACAAGGTGAAGGGGGGGGGGATATTTCTGGTCTAAATGTAGTGTAAACACACTAAACAAATTATTTTTTTTTAATATCACTTACATCCTCAACAACTATTCATAACAGTGTTCTGTATCTCTATATGTTGATATCTATCTATCTACCTACCTACCTATATTGGGTGTATGTGTTAAGGTGTTGGTATTACAGGGGAGAGCGGGGCTGCGGGGTGGCCTCTGTGAGGAGCGGCCGGGGCTGCCCCGTGCCGGACACGGCCGGTTCCAGCCGGTTCCAGCTGGCTCCAACCCGCCCACCCCAGGGCACTGCTCAGCCCCGCAGCCAAGGTGCTGGTGCCTTGGGGAAACATATTTAAGAAAGGGCAGAAAGCCCTACAAAAAGAGGAGAAGGGAACAAAAAGAGTGAGAAAGAGCAAAGGGAAGACCAATGTGAGAGAACAAGGCGGAGGAGGCAGTGCTCCATGGTGCTAGAGCAGAGATTCCCCTGTGGTCCACAGAGGGCTTGTGCTGGAGCAGATAGATAGTTCCAAAGCAACTGCCACCAGTAGAGAGCCCACCTGGAACAGAAGAAAAGTTTGGGAAGGAAGGAGTGACAGAGAGAAATTGTTATATACCCATTGTAAACACCCCCCCCATCCCCCACCGCATCTCCTGGGGAGGGATGACAGGAGTCTTGAGTGACGGAGTGAAGTTGAGCTTGGGAAAGGGAAAGAGGAAAGCTGTTGTTTTAATGTTTGTCTTTTTGTTTTCCATGAACCAAAATATTTATTTTATATAGCAATAAATTTAATTAATTTCACCAGGTGAAGTCTGTTTTGCCTGCAATAGTAATTGGTAAATGATCTCCCTGTCTTCATCTTGACCCACAAGCTTTCTTGTCCCTCTTCTTCCTATTTTCTCTCCCCTCCCACTGAATGGGGAGGAGTGTGCAAGCAGCCAGGTAGGTGTTTGGCTGCTAGCCAAGAGTAACCCACCACTCACACTATCACCTATCTATCCATCTATCAGTTGTCTTAAGTAAGACTTAAGAATAAATGGATAACATCAAGCCATTCCTCCTTTACATTTGAGGGGACATGCCCATGGAAGTGGGACTGCAATATCATTGTCATGACCGATCTCATTATTTGCCTGGTGCCTTAACATTTTCTACTGGTAACAGATCTAGGCTCTCATTTCAGCTACACACACAGATACGGTGCCTCAAAGACCAGAGGAAAGGCATCATTTTGGATTTGGTTTTGTTTGTTTCTTTGTTTTTGTTTTTTTCCCACAAGGACTCTTACTAAGACAGAAGGCTCTCTGTTACCCAAAAAATGTCCTAATTCCACAGGAAATAAGTGACAGTGTAAAATCAAAATAAAGAAAGCACCCTGTTAATGTATTTGAAGACATATGAAACTAAGTTTAAAGTAGCATTTAGTTATCAATGAATTCTAAATTTAATGTTAAAATAAGGTTTTAGTTAGAGAAAATAAACTGTTTCCTCCAAGTCTACAACATGTATTTTTCCATCTTTTATTTATACATCAATAACAAAGAGTAGATCCACTGCACTAATGACTAGAAACTGAATGGATGGTCATTAATATCTAAAAAAGCTGGGCTCACAGTCCAGATGTACTGAAGCTAAATCAGCTTAGTTTTACCCGTATTTTGACATTGATCAGATTTCTTGGCAGCAATAGCAAAGTTCATGAAAAACACATCAATTACATGACAACAAGTGTTTTACATGACAGCTGAAAATAGATGTCATTTTGCAAGATGTGAAAATATCTGTGGAGGAGAAACTAGATTTATCTCTAGAAATCAAACTCACTGAAGAACTAATAAAATCAAAGAACTATTAACTAATAACGAACTGTTAACAATCAAATAACTAATAATAAATAGAAAAATATTCCCTGTTTCCACAATTTCAAGCATTACAGAAATTATTTTAAAAATATGCTTTTTTTTTTTGAGAAATAACAGGGAAATAAAGGGAACAAAATTAGGAAAAAAGATGGGTTTATGGTCAAGATTTGGGCCAGGATTACAGTTTCTTGGGGAAAAAAAAACCAGAATATGCCTCACTACATTTGATGCTTGAAGTGATGTCTGGGCTAGGATGAAGGACACTGGGATTCATGTTAAAAACAGGAATCCAAACAGGGTCATCAAGGTCAGCCCTGTACCTCCCTCTCAAGATCAGTGCCTAAGCGTAGGGTTAAAGTAGGGTTAGAACTATGGGAAAGAAGACTAGATGAATGGTGTCTCTTGTGAAATTTTCCAACAGTCTTAGGCTCAAAACAAGGCCATCATTCCCAGGTGTTTCAGCTAACCCTGGCACCCTTGGATGCAGCCTATGCCTACTGTTCTTGAAGATAATATGCCTGAGAAATTAGATGCAAGGCAAGTGACATGGATGGTGCTGCTTTCAGCATCAGCAAGAAGAGAAGTGGCCAGGGACAGGGTCTGACTGATCTGTAGGCTTTCTAGTGGTGCAGCTGAGGAGCAAGTTAGGGTCAGCAGAAAGAGACCTTGGAGAGTGTTAGCAGTTGCAGCCTTGTTAAGTTCTTCTGTAGCTCAGCTGAGAGCGGAGTTTACTTACTTTGCCACCATCTTTTAGCTTGAAGGGGGGGAGGGCAGAGAAAGAGGGGGAGAGATGGTGAGAGAGCAGGGGAAGAGAGAGGGAAGGAGGGAGGAAGAGGGAGGATTGGGTAAAAAGCAAGACTGAAGCAGGAAACTAAAAAGAAGGTAAGGTGTGTAACTTCCTCCTACATGTTCTGCTCTGTGTGATCCAAGGCTCAGCATTGATGGGGCACATCCATATAACCTGGATTCAGACTTCTAAGAAAACTGCTAGATTATAAGAAAAATCTGTGAGAAATTCTCTATAGTATACCTATGCCAAGTAAGAAAGGTAAGATTTCAGGCAGTTAAGGTCATTGATAACAAGGATCACTAACATTTCAAAGAGCAAAGAGAGAAAATACAAACATGAGAGGTATAAATTCTTAAAAGAAAGAACAGGGACTCAGAACATGGCAAATGAACAACACTTATAATCAACCTATTCTAAGGAGCAGTAGAAACCTTTCCTCTCCTGGTTGATGACTAATGGTCAGCAAAGTTTCTTTATGGAATTATAAAAATATTAATGTTTTGCCTAGCTTGTTAATGTCTCTCTGATGTGTTAACCAATAAATAATAGGTTTGTTTTGGTTTTGTTTTTTTTTTACTTTTCAGTCATGTACATTTTACTTGCAGAATCTCTCAGTGCGTGACAAAAATTGCCTAAACAAAGTGACTAGGAGAAGGTGTGTCACAGCTTGGTGGAAAATGAGAGCAGCTCAGGTCTTTTTGATGGGGCTCTGGGAATCCCAGGTGCTTTGGGATTCTGCAGAATGGGAACTGCAGCCAGAGACTATGAAAGTAGAATGGAATAGTAAGGAAAATTGAAAACACATATTCAATATTTCACCGTGTTGACTGTGGTGATCTGAGACTTCTTGGTAGGATTTTAGAGATGGTTGCTATCAGATTTACAGATGACCACTTTCCCCCTCCAGGGTAGGTAGGGAAATGACCTTCTCTCATCCAAAGGAAAGTTTAGGGATGTGGGTCATCC
The DNA here is from genome assembly GCF_000737465.1 of Haliaeetus leucocephalus. Taxonomy (NCBI): domain Eukaryota; kingdom Metazoa; phylum Chordata; class Aves; order Accipitriformes; family Accipitridae; genus Haliaeetus; species Haliaeetus leucocephalus. The sequence continues at coordinate 2,503,236 of NW_010972497.1, read as the reverse complement.
AGAAGGTACTTTGTCTATGGTCAGCACACTTCCTAAACAATGAATATTGGTAGATAAATAGTTAATTTTGTGGTTACATGACAAGCTAAGACACATCTGCCATACACAGGTCAATTGTTAATAACTCGTATTTGGGGAGTGGGCATTGTGAGCCAGTCTGATCAGAAATACCTTTAGCAATTCTGAGTGAAAACTGTCTCTTGTAGAGATCCAGCAGGTATTTTATTAGTATAGCTTGTCATATGTATTCTTTCAGGGTATTCTTTCACCCTGGAATAATAATCAGATAAACAAATAACTGTGTATATCAGTACACATTGGTATTTATCAAGATGCCATATTAATGAAGATCTTTAGAGAACATAGAACATTTCTATCTTTCTTCCACTTTTCCAAATACATGACTTCTTCATTCCTAAAGGAAAGGTAATATATTTGTGTATTTTGCTGAGTAACTTAAACTCACTTTGGTAAGAAAATCACTATGTCATCTTGATATTTTCAGGTACAAATATCATATTATGGAGCAATACAGTTTTATCTGTATGTTGCAGGGAAGTTTGTGGTTTTATACTCAACAGCTGTTCTGTCACTTCTTTTCTAGCATTATAAAAACATTATTAATTTGGTCAGTAACCTAGCACAGTTGACAAGGACAAAAAAGGAACACTTCTTCCTGTCACATAAAACATCATCATTTTATTAGCTGACAGCAGCTCCTCAAGGTCACATCAAACACAGCTGACACAACAGATGCATTTCTTTACTGAGACGGTGGTCAAAGACTAGAACAGGCTTCTTAGAGAGGAACAGTGCCTTTAACGTGCTTCAACTTTTGGTCAGCCCTGAATTGGTCAGGCACTTGGCCTAGATGATCGTTGTAGGTCCCTTCCAACTGAAATAGTCCATTCTATTCTAGTGATGCTAAATTAATAACTTAAAGGACTTCCCCCCTGCCCCTTAAATACAGTATTAGTTACATATTATAGAGGTTTTGTGTTTGGGTCTTTTTAATAATGACCTTTCTTCAAAGAAAGATATTTTCTTCTAGTATTTACTTTCATGTCTGAAAAATATTACCCTATTATACCCTGCTTCTTTTGTCATTGTTATTAATGTGCTATGGGCATTAATGTAACGTTTTGTTTTCTAATATTAGGTTCTTTTGACTGCTTTAAGAATGTAACGAAAATAATTGTTAATGACTGATAATGTGAAACAACTATTAGCATGATGATGTTGCAAGACCAGGTAAGGAGAGGACTGAGGTCATAATATATTTTAAACAAGCACTTTACATATTCTTCTGGTCAATAAGGTCAATAATGTTATAGGTTAGTTTTGAATTAGTAACCGAGAGATGAAAGGCTCCCAACATTATTATATTCCTCCATCCTTCATCTATTATTCAGAGTGGTCTTTACATCTTCAAAAGGAAGATGCTGCAGCTGCTCAGTTTTCAGCATCTTTGAAACTGCTTGGCTTTGCTGAATTCCTCACAGTTAAAATGTTAATAAAACATTAAAATTCCTTCATACGATGTTTTCTAGACTCTACAGATCTAAGACTCCATGGGTTTTCATGTTCATTATTCTGCCCATAATGAGAAGAATAAATGGCTGCTGAAATATTGTTTTGAAGACAAAATCCAACAAAAGAGGAAGGGAAGGCATAGGGTCTCATTTAAAGAGCCTCTCAACTTCTACAGTGCGGCAAAGGGACTACAAGAGGGGACTGTGTGGACTTGGAACAACTGCTACATGTAAAATAAGGTTCAGAGTAGAAAAGTGAAGCACAACATAGCTACAAAAATCTTTGAAGTATATATGCTATATACCACATTAAAAAGATATGAAGAAATTACTGTAGGAGGAGATATTAAGAAAATTTTCAGCTTGAAATAGTGTATTCTAACTGTTCCCCAAGAGTTTCCCTAGCTGTAAGATAATTTTCAAGGAAGATTAAGGCATTATTTTCCTAAATTATTTTGGCCCTGCTGGGCTTTAATATTATGGAAAATAATACATGCAGAACTGCAATGCAATAAAGGAACTAGGCCCTCAAACATTATGTATTCGAAAAATCTCTGCCTTGGGAAGTGGTATCCACCTTATGATGGAAAGTGCATTATAACTCCAGAGGAGTGATAGACAAATTGCTATACTTATTTACAGAAAGCAAGAAGCTGTGAAGACTTAGGAGAGATTTCAAGGACAATTCTACTTTGAAATCTCAGAAAGTTATTCAAAGCTGAAGCACCTGGCTCATATATAAGGAGCAAGAGCTGTTATTCTCTCCAGAAGTCCTTATGGTTATTCATTGGGAAAACAGCATGAAGATTTTTAATTTAAGAGGTAATGCTGATAGTTTTATTTCATAGGGTTGTGCTTGTAACCTTTCTTATTCTTTCCCCTCAGAAAGAAAATGCTTTAAACAGACATTAGCTAAATATATAAGCAAACACCTGAGTAGGAATCCTGAATCCAGGAGTGCCTCTTTCTGCTATATGGTGTAACTATTAAGTTAAATAGCTATGCTTTCTTTCATTTACTTTGCCTCCTCAAGATTTTGTGTTCTTTTTCTCCATTACAGCTCAGCTTCACCAGAATACTGGAGAGACTTGAGATTTCATGGTCTGTGAAAAGCTTTCTATGAAGGTGCTTCCAATGGAAAGGAATCCAGGCTTGCTCTTTATACATAAAGACATGATAGCAACAAACCAAGTGTCAGAGTTTAACACTCTCCAGCCAGATTCTTTCAGACATTCCTCATATGGAGGGTTTAAAGTTTAATACCAAATTTACTTGCTTGAAGATATTTGATGTTACATAGGATTTTGATTTAGCAGAGCAATACAGCAACGTACTTAAATCACAATACAAGCACAAGTTACACTTAGTGGAGTATAGCAATTGCAGTGTACATTTGAGTTACCATATAAACGTGATTGTCGTTGTCATTCTCTATAATATACTCACCATTACAATGCTGGGTATCCCCAAAATCTGGGAAGGAATGTATGTGTTTAAACCAGCTCAAGCCCATTGTTCTCTTCCACATTCTTTTGATGATTGTTCATTTTCTATACTGCACATTTGACTAAGCCATATATACAATCTCCCTCACCATCCTGGTCTGATTAACTCAGAAAGACATTTATAATATTTTGGCTAACTCAGGGACAAACAGCAACACAACTGGCTGACTCATTCAGCTGATATAACTGCTTGATGTGGTCAGCTAATATAGCCAGTTGATCTACTTAACTGTTGTAGCCACTTATCTAAAATGAAAGCCACCATGGGTTCTCTTTGTGCTGAGATAATTTCAGCTTTATTTGCAACAGATGTGGTCAGTCATTCCCTACAATTTTCCCTGAGCTTCACGGCCACTCTTGTTCTTGTCTTTCTTCCACTGTAGGGGTTTATTGATCAGTCACACCAAGAAAGCACAGTGTACTGGGAAATTGTAACTTGGCTGAAATTTATGAAAAAGGAATTATCCATTTGAGGCCAGCTATTCTAATAGATAATCCTTCATATTTTTAAAACAAAGAACTTATACTGAGAAATACTTTCACATTTCACTGCCAGTCACACTGCTATCTGTGAATTTACTTGAAATGAAATGTCCCCAAATCTAACATTTTTCTAGAAAGAAACAAGGGAAATACCTGGCCTATATAGCTCCAAAATGAGTTCTATGATGGATTCCAGGCTAAATTACAGATTTATTTTTTTTTCATGGCATTTCATTTTTGGTATTTGTGTGGAAACACAGATACTACCTTGAGTCTTGCATAACACTGCCTTTCCTACTTACTATTTCCATTTTCGCAAGCGTGCCAGGAGTTCTTAGCAGCTCCATCAATGAGTGAACTAAGTCACGTAGCCTAAAGCTTTCATCAAGGAAAACAGTTTGCTGTGCAGCTCTTGATTCCATGATTCCTTCGCAGTTATTTCAGCATTCAAGAGCCCCAGATAACGAAAGAGTTCATATGACTGTGCCAAAGTTATTTTCAATAGAGTTCACCGTATCATTGCAAAATATATTTCTAAGTCCTTACTTTTAAACTGTAATTGAGCTAACTGGGATAAGTTAAGATCCAATACTCTCAATGCCAAGGTATGAGTAAATGATTTGGGGCATCATTAGTAGCTTAGCATTAAGGTTTTCACTGCTACCATTAGTAAATACAGGTTTCTCTGTCTTAAGTAAATGAAGTAGTGCTGGGGGTAAACATATATCAACATTTAATAGTCAACCTGACAGATGAAAAGGAACATGGGAGTAAAAACTTCAGATAATAAATCACTGACAATCTGAAATCCTGGTAAAAGATGTCTTTTTGTAAAATGTCACAGTATTGTACCTAGAGGCAACATTTGCTCTGTGTTATAGAAAGGATCTATTCCCATTTGTTCTGTGACAGGAGACTTAAGGGATATAATATCAGAGGGTCTGAAGGACAGGTTGTTTTAGGTGGGTGACACAGTTTTGATCTTGTATCTTCTTACATCATAATGTTATTTGAAAAAATCTTCTACACAAAAGACTGATCCCCACACTTGTATACATATAGGAGCATACACACAGGCAAAAATCTTTTTTTTCTAAAGTTTATTTATACCAAAAAATTCCATATGAAGCAAAAGCAAAATTAGACGCAGAAAACTATATCTTCTCTCCACAAGATCCTAACAGGATAGCTGGCTAAGAAAGCTAAGCCACTCAACAAAGAGGATGGCAAGATCTGAAAGTCTACTGAAAGAAGCACACAGCGCCTTTTTTTAAGAACCAATATATTAGTATGTCTTCTCATAAAAAAAAATAAAAATTCATAGCTTAAGTAGGTGGTGTTGTTTAACCCCAGCCAGCAACTAAGCAGCACACAGCCACTCACTCACTCCCCCCCAGCAGGATGGGGGGAGAGAATTGGAAGGGTAAAAGTGAGAAAACTCATGGATTGAGATAAAAAAGTTTAATAAATGGAATAATAATAATAATAAGAAGAAGAAGAAGAAGAAAAATGTAATAAAAAGGAAAATAACAAAGAGAAAGAAATAAAACCCAAGAAAGACAAATGATGCAAAAGAAAACAATTGGTTGCCACCAACCGACTGATGTCTAGCCAGTCCCCATGCAGCGGCCCCCCTGCCAACCTCCCCCCTAGTTTTATTGCTGAGCATGACGTCATATGGTCTGGACTATCCCTTGGGTCAGTCGGGGTCAGCTGTCCCAGCTGTGTCCCCTCCCAACCTCTTGTGCCCCCCCAGCCTCCTCGCTGGTGGGGTGGGGTGAGAAGCAGAAAAGGCCTTGACTCTGTGTAAGCCCTGCTCAGCAGTAACAAAAACATCCCTGTGTTATCAACACTGTTTCCAGCACAAATCCAAAACATAGCCCCATACCAGCTACTGTGAAGAAAATTAACTCTATCCCAGCCAAACCCAGCACAGTAGGTCAATATTTGTTCAAAGTAACACCACCTATGATTATGGTTACATTCAACATTATACATCACAAAGCTAGTTTGATTATTAATATAATGTTTCAAAATAGGAATTGTATAAGAGCAGAACCTAACATAAGCATGAAGTGACTTTATATTTTGTTAAACCAAAAAGAAATTACATTTCTCTGACAGAATGTTTATTTGTAAATTCATGTTGTTGAAATTTGCCTAATGAGTGGTTTGAACAAAGATGTAGCAGGTGGAAACATGTTTTAAGTCTCCAGCTAGCACATGAAGAATGGACGTTGTCTCAGGTTGGTCCATCACCTGGAATCCATCCATTTCTTCACTAATGCAGAGACAAACTGGGGAGCTCCTGGGCCACCCAGGAATTAATGACTTCAGTGCACCTGGTTTTAGTCTGAATCCAGCAGCACCACGATTTTAGCTGTAGGACAAAGTGGACTTTCATCCTTAAATCTCACACATAACTTAAATTCCACAGCTCTTGCCACAATGCAAGAATATAATTCTCTTTACTGATGGTAAGACCCAGCATGGTGCCCTGTGGCTGGAGGACAGTGTCCCTCTCAGGTGAGGCAGTACACCAGGTTGGGCCCATGGCAAATCCCTCTGGCAGGGTCTGGGTGCCATTACCATCCCTTGGCGCTGCCACAAGCCCCAACCTGCAGAGCTTCCAAGGGGAGTCTGGTTGAGGTGGGGAAGTGCTGGCTCTTCAGGGCCATTTGTAAGGATTTTGTGGCCAATGTTGTAGTCGGGAGTGGCCTGGCCATTATTCTGGCCCAGTCTGGTCTGACCAGCTGCTGCTTTCAGGAGCTGGAGAGGTGTGGGATGAGGCAGTCTGGCTGGCTGTGCTGGTGCTGGCCAGCTCTGACTGTGTGCTGGGGGCTGCCAAGTGAGGCAGGAAGGTCAGCAGTACAGTCCCACGCAGGCAGGAGAGGCCAGAGTGGTGCCCCCAGCCCTCCCGTGGGCAGAGAGAGTCTGCCAACCCCACCCGAGGCACCCATTGCCAGACCTTGCCTGACCACTGGGTCTAGCCTCGGAGGCTCTGACTGGACCCAAGTCTCTCCTTACTGGTGCCCAGGCCAGCACAGTGGTCACACTTCTACAGGACAGCAGTGCCCCTCAAGGCAGAGCAGCACCAGTGGGTGCCTTTGGCACCACAGGAAGAACAAAGAAGGAGGTGCTGTGGCCTGGAGAAGCAAAGAGGCTGCTGGCCACAGCAGCTGAGGCTGACAGTGATGCCAAAGGAGGTAACCAAGGGCAAATGGACCTAAGTAAGAGAGCATCTGGCAGAGGTCTCTGACATGACCGCAGATGGCAGCCGCCCAGCTTGGCACTGAGTGCCAAGAGTCCTTGCCATGAGAGATCTTTGTGAGGTGAGGAGCATGGTCAGAGCCCCGGCACATCCTCTGTTGCTCAGAGGACCACTTGGCCAGTGCTAGCAGGAGTCACCCTCCCTCCTGTTCATGCAGCATCCCCATGTTCTTTTCCCTGTCCCTTATCCCCTGGAGGTGTCCCTTTTACATCTTGGTAAGACCTTCAGAGATCTGTCAGACCATGACTAGGGCACCTGCAGCCACACAGTCAGCAAGGAAATTTCTGCTTTGGTGACTTATCTTGCTTCTTCCACCTGTTCCCTGCCTCAAGCATAATGGCATTGGCCAGCATCACACCAGCTAGCCTCTGACAGAGGTCTGTGAAAGCACCATCTGCCTCTGGTGCCACTACTCTGCAGGTGAGCCTCTCCTGCTCCTAGGCAAAAGCAGATCCAGGACATCCCTGCCCTTCAAGAACTGATAGTTTATCATTAAATGTTTTTTTCCCACATATAGAACCTGGATCAAGATCTGATGTCAGCTGACATCTCTATTACAACCAAGTTCTGATTAGCCAATGCAGTAGTCCTTGTTAAATACGATCAGGGCAGTCAGTGAAAGAGTATTCAGACTATTATCTACGAGTGAAATAAATGCTTTTTTCCATTACTGGACAGGTTTATTTCTGTCTGTCCTATCAACTGCAAGTGTTGCTTCCCTTTCCTCTCAAACTTTTTTCCAGTTTGTCATGGATAAAAAGTGGTAATGTAAGGTGAATGATGAAGAATGAGAAAGTGGGAAGGCCTACCATAAAGCTCAGCTGATCCCTATAAACAGAGAGGGACAGTATAAAGGTTTAATCAAATTGGAATTTAGAGATGAAATGATTGGATAGAGGGAACTGAATTGTAATCTTCATTTGTAATACTGGGCCAGGAAAGTGGAAATTTTACCATACTATACTGGTGAAACACTGAGGGGCAACACTAGGAGCTTGGTAATCTTTTGAGAAGAAAACTTATGCATCATAAAATGTGGCTTTCATTTTTTTGCCAGCAGGTATCAAAATACAACAATGCATTAGAAAATCGATGCCCAGAAATCTATTGGTATGTCTGGAAAGTGAATGTGAACACGTGGGGGAAAAATATCAATGGGATAAGGGTTATAAAAATGTCATGTGTTGCTAACATTTACAGTAGCAGGTCAAGAAGACCCTAGCACACTGCTACCTGCAATTGTTCAGGACAACAAGATCTGAAGCAGAGACAGGGACTAAATCCTGACGACTCACAGAGGTGGGGAAAGATAGAGAGATAAATCACTGTCAGCTCCTAAAGGGTATGATGAGACACATCCAAAACCAGCATGGCCCCAGGAGGAACCCGGGAAGTGTGGGAAGGGGCTCAACACCTGACATCCCTGCTCCTCCATGTTATTGCAAGCAACCCTGCACAGACTACCTGGATAATCACCTTAGTACCTGCACGCTCGCAGACTGCTTACACGTATCCTGGGGCTTGTGGGTATGAGCACGTGAGAGACTGAAATAGGTTATGTTTTAAAAACGCATTCATCTTTCCTTCCTATGAGGTTTTCCACTGAGCTACGTTGCTGCTACAGTGTTGGAACATTATTTCCTTCAGGGCTGTCTGGAAATTTTTATGTTTTCCAGAGTCTGTAAGAGATATGTATACTGCCGTAAGCAATTCAACATTTGTTCATGTAATTACAACCTGTGAGATTAAAGGCTTCGTCTGTCAAAACATGGGTTCATCTTTAGTGTTAAAGTGCAAAAGAAAACCAGCATTTTTAGGGCTGGGTTCATTTCATTCTGACACAGAGTTCAAAAATAGTTCAGATGAATTGAATCCTCTAGAGGACAGAACTGAATTCCTGATAGTATTTCTCCGTATCAGACTATATACAACTAAATTTAGATGTATCAATGTAGAAAAGCAATTAAAATGCCTAAACATATATATTTAGAGCAATTTTAGATGCCCTAGAATACTTGAGATATTTGCATAGACCTGGCATTGCTGACACAGCATCTATGGGAGATCTGTGAAGTTGCATCTTGAAATCAGGAAGGATACCCTATGACATCTAAAATGCCTCTAGACACCTAACTTCAAACACTTAAATTACTCTGCACAGAGAGCTTTCAGATACCTACACAACAATGTTCAGTGTCATGTGGGAGTTCATGGGGCATCTGAGACATCCAGACAGAGCAGGCACATGCTCTCCACCTGGAGATGATGTTGACCATTGCAACACAGATGTCTGTCACCATCCGTCCAGCAGCTGACCATTCTGTTTGAGAAAGCTGATTCCCCATGCGAAAATCCCAATCAATTACTTTTTAAACAAACACTCTGCCTGTGAATACCTGTGTAATAGTGTCCAGTCCATTGGTTTGTTGATTCTGTCTCGTTGTCTGGTTTCCCATCCTTGAAAATAGCCTGGTTGTTATCCAGACTCAACAGTTGCTTAGTTTTAGTATGTCTTTGGCAGTACCAAGCATTCAAAAATCTTATTCTTACAGCAAACGGTAATTTGACAGGATCCATGGAAATGTCCTAATGTCCTCTACTCATGATATATTTATTGTGTGATGGGCCAGCTGACTGTTGTCATAAACCCACTGTATTTTATTTTACAAACCTTCTGATATATCTTGATGATTCATAATTAACATGGTCCATAAAAAGTCTGAGGTCTTTTGTGGGAACAAGGACCACATAGCTGTTCATTTTAAATTAATGAAGTGACATACTTGCATATAAGTGTATTCAGTACACATGGGGTTAGCAATTTATTAAACATGTTTAACAATGAGGTTTAAGCGTCTGTCCTTTATAAAGTCTTAGCAAAGAGTTCAGGCTATGCAAAGAGGTCACTGTGCTTGTCAAAACTGGATTCTTGTTATCACTGCCAGGAGTGCATCCTCTGGCTGTTTCTATACTTCATAAGTATCGGTGTTCTCTATAATTGGTGTTCCATCCTCCTTCTCCTACATGCAAAGGTTCAACCAGTGGGTGCACCTGGCTGAAGGTTTTTTCATCTTTACCCTGACAACAAAATAATTTACCAGAGTGATATGGGAGATACTCGGAAATACAACCACCATATTGACAGTGTCAAAGATTTTAAAAATCCTTCTACAAAACTGGGACTTTGGTTTAGTTTGTTACAAAGATCTTAAAATCCAATGCTGAGTTGAATCATCAGTACCTTGTAGGTGTGGGAATTGAATGAATGAATAAAGCCAGAAAGTTAATATTTCGATGTTAAGATATTAACAATCACCAACTCATAGCCTCTCCTACAGAAAGAAAAAAGTGGGATCTGAATTTAATCATCAAATCAAGCATTAATTACAATTAGTGAAAATGTCAGACCAATAGATGTATAGGTACTCAAGATAAGCACAGTGACAGAAAAGTTGTCTTCACATTTCTACAGCAGTAAAGACTCATTTAATTTTGAAGATAATTTTTTTGTCCCTGGTGTAAGGAAATATGAGGATAATAGCATATAATAAATTAACTTTAGTCAGTCTACAATACAACAGTAAGAGAGAGGCACCCACATAAGATTGTACAACCTATCTTAAAATAGTTCCTTAATTTTATATGTAGGATTATTTGCCCTTTGGAGGAATGTTTGTGTCTCCATTGTCTATGGAAGGAGACTGGATGACTACGAAATAATGAGTAACTTTTAGATGGTAGCCATTGAGATTCATCCATCTTTTAGTAAGGATTCCCTCTGCTTTTCTGTGACAGAACCTTTTGACCTACTACCAGAAACGTCCTGTGGACACAATTCATTACATTCAGGAGAGAAAGAAGAGTTTTATGCTATGTTTCAGTGATGTTGCGTAGCAGTTCACTGCAACATGAGGTGTCACTAGAGGGATCAGCGTGCATCATTGTGGCCTGCTTGCAGCCAAGAGAAAATTCTTGCCTGAAGGCTGGTTGTGAATCCTCTGTGTTCAAATGTGAATGACAGTAAGGGTGGAGGTTGATTGTGTCCCCTGCACATAGTGATCTAGTGCCCTCTGTGTTTTCCTGAAGTACCTCATCTATCCTCCAGTCCTCGTCCAGGGGTAGCATAGGTTTTCCAAAGTCCTTCCAGGCCTGTTGCAACAGCATCTCAAAGTCTGCTATACATTTCAGCAGATGCATCAAGCCTGATGTTGCTGGCAAATGAGAGGGAAAATAAAACTGGAACCCTAATTACCCACAGAATAAAGCACTTAAGCGTGACAAGAATGTAGGTGTGCATTTTCAATGGCTTCAATGTGTGTGATTCACAACCTAAAGGAGGGGCTTACACGTTCTGATAGACTGACGTCCTCTGGCCAATCTGGCCCATTCCATATTAGTGTAATTACTTCCTCTAGGAAACCATAATGTGTGGCTGCTGCAATATAATAAGGGACATTTAGTTTCTGTGAGGATAAATTGGGCTTCAGTTTTCATATGAAATTTTCATTGTGTAAAGAACACAGAAAATTAATTGAATGTGATAATGTATATCCTATGTGCAAAAGGTAAAAGCAACCTTTCATGACAGCCAAAACTCCTGAGCTTCTGAAGTTTTACATTTTGATTAAAATATTTTTACTTCTGATGTTTGCATTTTATTGCAACCTCATTCTTTTATTTATATCAAATTACAGCACAGTGTTTTGTCCTCATTGTTATGCTTTTCTCTGCTCCTAAACTTGATAATCAATAATAATAATAATAATAATAATTTTCCTCCCATCCTTTTAGCTAGTTAATTTCTTTTTATTCTGCATTTTAAAGTTTCTTGATTTAAGAGATGATGAGGCTTAAGCTCATAAATATGCTAACTGAAGATTGTTGAGGGTATTAAAGACTGTTTTGTGATTTCAGTCTTTTGAACTCACATCTTTTGCCTCTAGAAATTTAACAACGTATTCTTTTTGCAAAGGAAAGCAGCTTTCTCATTTTTAATACCATTCAGCATGTTATTAATTAGAGGTGGATACAACTACAGTTTTCAAGTCCAAATGTGTACTAAATTTATAATGATCTGTGGTAACTTGAAATATATTTTGTCTTTTTCCTTTTTTTGTTTTAAATAGTTTTTCATAACCAAAATGTGTTTCTTAGTAAACAAAAATAATTGGCCTTTTCTCTAGACCATGTTATCTTTAAGGTTAATACATGACTTGCAGTTATCGTCTTCTTTTCAAACCCTGACTGTGTATTTCAGGGCTATCCACTTAAAATGTACTTTTCATAAATTCCACACTTTTTAAAGTCTGTCAGGTAGCTGTTAGATCCCCAGCATTTCAACATTTAGGTACCTCACTATCTTCTGTTGTATATTTGTTTTCAAAACATGTCTGTGGGAATACTTGAAGTGTGATTAACTCATTATGATGTACATACATATTTTTGCAGTGACCTATATGTTGAAACTGAGAACCCATGGCTCTCAGAAATGAAGCACTTAAGGAATTATTTTCTGTTTAGTGATGTCAATAAAAGATGCATCTCCATTAGGGCTAATTGTGGGAACATAATGGAGGTCAGTCTGCATATCTATCTTGCTAATGAAGGAAAAAAAAGAGAAAAAAAAAAAGTATTAGGTAGCTCAATCCAAAACATTGTCAGGATATGAGCTAACAACTGTGCAGTGCGGACAGCCTGTGATCTAGTGTTCAATTTCATTCTCTGGCCCACTTTTTCATAGCCTTGTAGACATACGCTAATGGCCTTTCTCCTCTTATTTACTGCAATGGTGGCAATTTCCATGTTGAGGCCAAGAACGGCTCCAGCTGTGTACTATACCTCATCTATGCCAATACTGCAGGATTCAGAGCAAGCAAAGAAACTAAAAGTCCAACATGCTAGAGTCTCCAACTGAAACAGTCTGGGAGACTGAAAAGTGATATTTTACAGAAAGAGAGGGCTTCTTGGGGCATTTAGAGACATTGTAGAGGCACTGTACAAAAGAAGATACACACAATAATTCTTAGGACTTCAAGGTGTTCAGCTCCCACACAGATTTTAAATCTCTGTGTAAGGTACCCTGTGTGAGTGAGGTTCATCTTGTACCACTTGAAAGACAGAATTAAACTCCACCCTTTGGTAACTAGAGGTATGCATATAGGTATGAGCTAGGGGTGTGATTCATTTACCAACACACAGGCATTTAACGATGCTTGTAATGCTGTTCAGCTGACCAAATGTAGAGCTGGGATTCAACTACCTAAACATATATATACACACACACATATATATTCCTATGCTTCTGAGGAGCTAGGTAGCTTTCAGAGTATACAATCCACTCTTTGAAATCACGAACAGGAGAATTGCTGGTCTGAACACACGACTTGGCAACCTGACAACCAGGAAACTTACAGCTTAGACGAGGTGGCAAGAAAGCTCTTTAGAAGAAACAAGATGATTGTGGCAGACATGGGTGCGCAATGGCAGGCAGACTGTGCCTGGGCCTTTGGTCTAAAAGGCAAAACAAGCTTTCAAGGTGCAGGGACTTTTAAAACTATTTTAAAATAAATAATAAAAATTTAAATAAAATTATATAAATAAAAAACATTTATAGATAACTTGTGCATCTTGTGGACCATCCAATCTCACAAAATCTGTTCAAATTTGAAACAGCCAACGGTGTGTTTTTTTCTTCAGGTGAAGATTACCATTCTTTTAAGACATGGTCTTTTACTAATGTTTTGCCATGTATGGTTCAAGATAACTTTAATACATTCTGAGTCACACATACATTCTTACTCTGGAGTTCCCAGATTTTTCAAGGTCCCTGGAAATTTGAATTATGTAGCAACTGTACATAAATACACATACACACACACACACACACTCACAAACATATAAATATTTTTATGCATACGTACATGCATGTGTATATATTTACATACACACATTCACACGTGTATGCAGGTATTTTTCTAAACTGCTTCTTATTAACATTTTCACACATATCTAATGATGACAAAGTTAATGGCAGTAATGCAACTTGTTTACTTAAATCTGTTTCTTTTTAGACTCTAACATGACTTATCATCAGCCATTTCAATGTCTTTTTTGAGAAGCCAGAACTTTGGGTATATAGATTGCCTTGAAAAAGATCCTGAGATGCTGAATAGTTCAAATTATATGCCTAGAAGTGACAAAATGGTGCAGCAGTCCAAAGAACATAAAGAAATCTGGTTTCAGAATCTCAGTATTTTGAACCTAAAACTGAGATCACTGAACAGTTTATCATTCTGAGGTACCTATCCAAATGGAGTATTATTAAACTTCAAAAATAATTTTAATAATAAATCTGAATGTAATGAACATACTGTAGTGGAAGTTATACAAAGGAGTACTCTGTAATATGAAGCTACAGTTGGGCATTTATTAATTTACAAATATTACTTCTCAAGGTAAACTCTAATGCAAACTGTAATATTTATTAAAATTGGATTTTAAAATGTCTCCTTAGAGAACTAAGAAAAGATTGTTTACAAATATTAGAAAGAGTAATTAGTCAAAATAATATTGCACCTATATTCTTGACATCCATTAAGACTCTGACAGTGCTATTTGTAATACAAAAATGGCACAGATTAGCAAAGATATGTTTCCTGTCTTGAAGTCCTTACCGTCCAATTAAAATGAAGATTCAGCTATCACACACTAAAGACTAATGGACACATTTAAGACAAAAGAATAGTACCTAGAACAGCATTATGTGATTATGCCAGCTAGTCATATGCATCAGGCAATTATTCTGGATGGTTTCTTCTTTCTCTTTCAACTCAGGATTTCAAAAACTTTTAGAGTTTACATGGATTTATTCCAGTTGGAATTTATAGCAAAATTTGAACTGACTTTAATATGGGCATAACTGAGTGCTAAACAAAATGTAAGCTTAAAGATACAAGTTTAGTAATAAACGAAATTGTATCAGCTCTTTTCTGAGCATTAAAGTCTCTCTAGTGCCCAGGTTGGTAGTTAAAGTGATGAAATAAATTGCTATGGAGTCCTTGTTGACTGTGCAGGATCATCTCACTTTTTGAGCTTTGGAAATCTGCACTTTAATTTCAATCATATTAGCCAAAAATTGCAACCATAAAAAAGTATTATTTCTATTCTTTTCCATTCTTGACTTATGAATAGACTAAAATTTATTACTATTCGTATTCATGTTGCTATTTTTAAATTCAATAGTAAAATTACATTTATATTTTTTCCTGTTATAAATTAGTAAAAAAAACTGAAAAAAAGAGTCAATAACTTGTGTTAAAGTAGATAGGAAAAGTTCATCACAGATTCATATATAACAAAACTTTGGTTTATGATTGAACAGTTAAATTTTTCTTATGGTTCTATCTTAAACCTACCATTGAAGGTAAGGGTTTCATTTTGCCAGACATCACACTTAAACAGGAAAAAAGAGAATCTCTTTTGAAAAAAACTGTGCAATCCAAATAGACAAGATGCAAAAAACATAGGTAAAGTTAAATTATTTTTGTAATAGGCCTAAGGTGAAGAAGTGTTACCAGTCTTTTCCCATTCCTGATGAGAAATCTGTGGCAGAGTTAGAATGAAGCACAGGACAATCTGAGTTCACCAGCTTTATCAGAAAGGAATAATAGCTCTGTGGTTATCTTTGACCAATACAAAGATACACATATGTGTGATTAACATCAGTCTGTAAATAGCTTTAAACAAATAGTTAACTTCTACTGGTGACTCAAAATACCATTTGCAAGCTTTCCAAACCCAATACTTAAAAGTACAGCAAAGCATAAGCACTTCATTAGCAAACAAGTGTCTGAAAACCTTTTGTTTCAGTAAGACACATGGAAATGCAAATAGTGTATTACATCAAGAAAAAAAAATGTGTTTGCATCTCACTGTATGTCAACATATGGCAGCAGTTAAATACTTTCTATTGCCAAAGAAAAAAAATACTTCCACCCAACCGGGTATTAGATCACAGTATTTGAATACGTGCCTTAAGAACACAAAAAGGTGGTTAACAGAGGTGCTACAACAAAGTTCCTTTGTCTCAGAATTACTTCACTTTATCTGCTATGAACTTTTTTAAACCTCAGTGTATATCTTGTAATAGGCAACATTTAGTGACATACACTATACTTACCATCAATTTCCTTCTATTTCAGGACACAGAATTCTATGAATGAGTGCACATTTAAAGGTCATAAGCAAAAGCTGAATAACTTTTTATCCTTATTGCAGCTCTCAGCTGAACCAACCTAGAGTATTGTACTGGTTTTGGCTCAGGTAGAGTTAATTTTCTTCATAGTGGCTAGTATGGGGCTGTGTTTTGGAATTGTGCTGAAAATAGTGTTGATAACACAGGGATGTTTTAGCTATTGCTGAGCAGGGCTTACACAGAGCCAAGGTCTTTTCTGCTTCTCACCCCACCCTACTAGCGAGGAGGCTGGGGGGGCACAAGAGGTTGGGAGGGGACACGGCTGGGACAGCTGACCCCAACTGACCAGAAGGATATTCCAGACCATATGACATCATGCTCAGCAATAAAAAAGAGGGGGGAAAGAAGAAGGAAGGGGGAACATTCGGAGTGATGGCGTTTGTCTTCCCAAGTAACTGTTACACATGATGGAGCCCTGCTTTCCTGGAGATGGCTGAACACTGCCTGCCGATGGGAAGTGGTGAATGAATTCCTTGTTTTGCTTTGCTTGTGCGCTTGGCTTTTACTTTACCTATTAAACTGTCTTTATCTCAGCCCACGAGTTTTCTCACTTTTACCCTTCCGATTTTCTCCCACATCCCACCAGTGGGGGAGTGAGCGAGTGGCTGTGTGGTGCTGAGCTGCCAGCTGAGGTTAAACCATAACAAGTATTTTAACCCACACCCTGGAGAAATAAAAAGTTGCCATATACCTGAAGAAGACTGTCTAAGACAGAAACTTACTCTCTTTCATGAGTTTAGTAAGTCAAAATACTGAGGAACACTGTACTCAAGTAATTTTCCATCCAGCAATTTGTTCATACTTCCAACTAATGAAGGCTTAAAAAGTATTGGAGATGAAAATAAATAATGAGGTACTTTGTTGACTTTGGTATATATTCACTCGGGGGAAAAATTCAGATGCCATAATAGTCTAGGAATATTTTAATTTTGTTTTTAAAGTAGAAGTGATTTAAACTGATGGGACTCAAAATCTCATTCAGTTTCTTAAATGAACTTCATTATCAGACTGTGGAATATGGTAATCAGGATCTTGGAAATGAAGCATACTAAATTCCCTAAATAGCAGATGGGTTCCTAGAATTAGTCCTTAAAAATGAATACTCCTTCCAATGAAATAAATAGTTTAGACTCAAAAAATAATGATCTTCTAAGGTATTTGTAATATTTAAAATTTTCCAAATAAGGATTATTCTTCTGTGTTAGGATAACACAACATTATCACATGAAAAGTGAATTGATTCCAACAGAGGACAGGTCTGCAAAATGAAGCCTGCAGGAGGTCGTCATGGTAAACTCAGCTTCTGTTGTGTCCTGAAAGTGATACACTTCTGTACCCTCACCAGAAAGATGGGTGTCTGGGTCAAATAGGAAGCAATAGACAAAATGACTTCTCTCTCCATCTGTTCAAGGAGCCAGGTAGCATAAGACTTTTAGATTATGCTTATACTACATAAATTATGCATCCTGAAATAAAATATATCTTAAACTTCTTATAAAGAGACCATACCATGCCTGGCCTGAAGTCGGTTCTCTTGGTGGTTTTGCCCCTTTTTTTGTTAACAAAGTTGCTGCCTCTAAAATATTCTGTCTTGAAGCTTTGCTGATTGTATGTTCCATTGTTTATGTGTACTTCCTGGTATAGAACTGCTGCTCAGATCAGTTTTAAAATTATTGTGCTCAGTAAGTATTTTAGTTCTCATCCCCTTCTTGGTCCCTACAAGTCTTTAAGCACTCTCCCTCA
This sequence comes from Haliaeetus leucocephalus, assembly GCF_000737465.1. Taxonomy (NCBI): domain Eukaryota; kingdom Metazoa; phylum Chordata; class Aves; order Accipitriformes; family Accipitridae; genus Haliaeetus; species Haliaeetus leucocephalus. The sequence continues at coordinate 2,485,449 of NW_010972497.1, read as the reverse complement.
AAGCTACACAAGTGTCTTCTCCTCTGTCTTCCTTCTATCCTTCTCACTATGTCCACACAGCTATGTGTTCTTAGCCATAGTCTAACAGGTAAATATAAGGAACCAGGGTCCATTCTATAACCCTGAAATCAAGCCATATGGTGTGGCTTGACTCCTATACTTATTTTTTTTTTTCTCTCAAAAAGCAAAGTGGTTTCATCAGTACTTCTCCACCCCATTTTATCCCCTGAAGCGTGCCAAAGTGTTACGTAGGGCTACTGCAACTCTGAACTGCAGGAATGATTACTGACTCATCACCAGCAGGCATGCTAACAGGTAATGGACTCACCAGTGCTTAATCCTGTGTCTTGCCTACTGTAAAACTATTGCTAATTAGTGCTGAGTCTAAGTGGTATGTGTGGTTAACATTCACGCTGTTTAGGACTGCCTTCCTCTGGGACAGATCTGTGTTAGAGAGTGAGTTGGACTGGTCTGGAAACAGGGAATGAGTTAATTTTTAATTACAATTATGGAAAATCAGTGATCTACCACTTAAATTCATCTGGGCTCCCTCTTCATTTTAGTCATACCATTTGGAGTCTCCTATCTAGGAGGATATGACACATTAACTAAAAAAACATATTCGTAAACATATGTCCATACATGTATGTTTATTTATTTTCTCATACACAGGGGAAATGTCTACAAAAGACTATGCACATTTTTGGAAGTCTTTTAGAGAACAATATTCATGACAGGACAGATATACTTCAAAAATAAAATTAATTTGCCAGATTTGACAAGACAACTGAGATATTCTTTACTGGTTACAGTAACTGATGCAAAGGATGAGAAAATTGAAAGAAAATAACTTTGCATTTTAGCCAAACTTCTAAGTATGAAGTATGAATCAGGAGCTCTAAGAAGATTAACATTTTTCTTTTCTGATTTTGATTAAAACCATCTGAACCGTAGAGGCATCAAATATTCTTAGAATATGTATCAGTTATAAGTCATCATAGCCCTCTTTTTGCTCACATAATCGGAGGTCACACACTCATGCCGCTCTTTTCTTAATAACAGCCAGGATTTCAGTAATCAGTTCTTCCCGATGTTAGTTCCTCCAAAGGGAACTAGAGGCAAGAGGACATGAACATCACGTATCTTGGGGCATTACTCACTTTGATAAAAAGTCTCAAGCCATAAATACAAAGGGATGTTCAGTGAAATGATTTGTCCATTTTGAGTGCTATGGTCTAACTGTATTGAAATGAAGTGCATCTCCCACACTTGGGTATACCACCTTAAGGTATTTTACCCATAATACATGCACCTACTCAAAATCATGCTTGTTTTCATTGACCATTTAGGCCCTGGACAGTTATTCTGAATTATATAAGCAGACTCTTCCTTTGCTTTTCAAAAACAGGATTTCTAGAATTACTACTTTGGTTTGAGTTTGAATCAAACTTTTAAAAATAATTAAGAACCTCTTAAATCTAAGAGTTTTGGAGAACTTTGCTTAAGAATTTTAATTTTACTAATTTTCAGATGAATATTTTTCTGTGGGACCACATTTAGTGCAATTGTTCCAAGACCAGAAACCATCAACTTTTAAGGTCCCCAACTGTATTTAAGACTTGTTAGTCCAGCTTCATCCAACTATCCCTCAGGTTGCTGTAATCTACCTTTTGTATTAGGCTCTGTATATCTGGGGAGCAGCCGTGCTGAAAGGGAACTGAGGGTCCTGGTGGTCAACAAGCTGGACATGAGTTAGCAATGCGCCACAGCAGCAACAAAGGCAAATCAGATCCTGGGCTGCATCCACAAGGGCATCACTAGCAGAGATAGAGACATGATCATCCCACTCTACTCAGCGCTTGTCAGGCCGCACCTGAAGCACTGTGTCCATTTCTAGTTCCCACAATTAGAGAAAGACACAGCCAGACTGGAAAGGGTCCAAAGGAGGGCCACAAAGATGATCAAAGGTCTGGAGACCCTGCCTTATGAGGAAAGACTGAAGGAGCTAGGTCTTTTCTCCCTGGAGAAGGCTCAGGGGGGAACTCATCACATTATTCCAGTACTTAAAAGGGCATCTACAAAGACAACGGAGGCTCTTTCTTTGCAAGGAGCCACATGGAGAAGACAAGGGGCAATGGATACCAGCTGCAGCGGGAGAGGTTTCGTCCTGATATAAGAAATAATTTTTTTTTACAGTGAGAACAACTATTCACCAGAGCAACATTACTGGGGATGTGGTAGAGTCCCCATCACTGAAGGTTTTTGAGATGCAACTGGACAGGTTACTAGATAATCTTATCTAGAGAGGTAATCTCTATGGACCAGATAATCTTTTTAAATCCCTTCCAACCTGAGCTATTCTATGATGATTCTAGTATACCTACTGAGAATCCAAAAAGGATTTTCTCAGAACCTATCTTAGATTAGGCTTAAAATATGTCTTGAATGATACTCGCTGAGATCAGTGAATTACTGAATTACTGTTTGCAACAAAAGGATTTACAGTTTTTTTCTGAGAAAAAATTCTGAAGTCTCTTGTTCACATAGGTGTAATTTCAGAGATCCAAATTTAATCTGAACCAAGAGTAGCTTCTAGATAGTATTAGGAAGGGAGCAATCTCTGTCTCACTTTTTAAGAAGTGATGAGCTAGTGATTCCCTATACACTTCTTCTAAATGCATACGGGTAGTAGTGTGGGCAACAGTGGTGACTGATACTTTTCCACAGATGGTGTCCTCAATGGGAAGATAGGCAGATTCAGTAGACTTCCTTTTCCAATGTGGTGTTGTACAGGCTTTAGTGATAGTCTGCATGGACTGCATGTGCAGTCCATGCTTAGTGCAAGAGGGAAATAAAACTCAGGAAAATTTCACTGGTCTTGTAACATTCTGGTGGGCCCAGGCTCCCCTAGCCCCTAGGCAAGAGCTGCCTGTAATGCAAAATACCACATGCAGATCCATGACACACCAGCAAAGCTGCAATTTAGCTGAGTGAAGGGAAGACAATATTTGGCCTGGAAGAGTTTTGGATGAACCTGTCCAAATCTTTTCTTTAACAGAGATTGCTGCAGCACTCTGTTCCTTGCAGAAACTGCTTTCCCTGAGCGGATATGCAGCAACAACTGGGAAAGAAGGCAGGGCATAATGTTCCTGCAGTGTGCTTGGATTAGAGTGAGTAGGAAAATTTATGAGGTAAGTATGACTGTAGATGCACTGAGAAAAAAAGTTTAAGTCCTGGCAGACTTTTTTTTGGCAGTGATGCTTAACAATGCTCTAGCGGTGACTCTCAGTGGTATGCTTTGCCTGCAAAGTCAAACATGAACAAGAACACAGGTTTTCTTAGTTTAGGCTCAGCCAGCAACTAAGTACCATGCGGCTGCTCACTCACTCCTCCACCCCTCCACTCCCCTGGTGGGATGGGGAGGAGAATCAGAAGAAAGAGGTAAAAACTCGTGGGTTGAGTTAAGGACAGTTTAATAGGACAACACAAAGAGAGAAGAAATAATAATAACAATAATACTAATAAAAGAGTATATGAGGCGAGTGATGTACAAAGCGATTGCTCACCACCCGGAACCCGATGCCCAGCCAGCTCCCGAGCCATAATCCCTCCTCACCCCAGCCAGCTCCCCCAGTTTATATACTGAGCATGATGTCATATGGTATGAAATATCCCCTTGGCTAGTTTGGGTCAGCTATGCTGGCTGTGTCCCCTCTCATCTTCTTATGAAAATTAACGCTATCCCAGCCAAACCCAGGGCACAGGTGTTTGTCACATACCTAATAAGTGTCATCAGCAAAATGATGTCTTCTAATTTTTATGGTGAAAAACTGTTGAAAACAGTTGTGTTGTGTTTTTTTTTTTCCACTGACATATCTGCATATGCAGTCTTTCCTCTTCAGCACAAACATATGACATTTGTCATAATATCATAACTGAAAGGAAAGTCTTTAGTCTTGAAGGGCCATTAGCAAATTTTATTTTGTCCTATGCATTTTTTATATATAATTAATCGCAGAAGAACATCCTGCCAAGCATTACCTGACCTGTGTAGGAGAACAAAAGGCACAGTTCCCAAGGTAAGGCACAATGGATTGATTTTGGACTGTGCACATTGGCATGGGAGTAGAGGTAAAAAGACTGAATTACCTTCTAATGCAACTACTACTTTGAGATTTTACCAGGGCTACACTGTACAAAACAGATATGTTAGCTTATTCTAGAATAACTTCAGGGTCTCTAACATACTGATGCATTCTGCCATCAAGAAATGGCCTTATACATCTAAATCCATCTGGCTTTCAGATGTAATAAAGAGATATTTTATAAAAATTACTCTCTAAATCATCTATGCCGTTATTCAGTTCTAATTTTTGCAATAAAAATGCAGAAAGCATGTATGATTTCTTTACTATTACAGACTACACACGTCCACTGGCATTCAGGGCTTCAAGCATGGAGCAACTACGCATGATGATTTATAAGGCTGAATCTTATGACAACAGTAATCAAATTTTTATATTAACAAAAACTTGGTGATTAAATATATATCTCAAGCACAGATTCAACAGGGAATGAGGGGACATTAACCCCCCTATGCCCTTTTAATGCCGAGTATTTCTCCACTCTGCTTCTTCCATCCCTAGAAATTACTGAAGGATATATATGAATGGTTGGTTTTCTGGAATTTCTACTTAAGCAAATATGACATTTTAAGGCTTGCTTAAAGCCACAGGAGCTACTAATCATCTTCCTAAAATTTATCATCAGAAAATAAGCAGCTCCTCTAGTAATTTGCAGGAATCAATCCTCAGCATCCTAGGCACATTTTTCTTCAGGGTACATGCATGTCCTTTCTTGATGAGATTTAATACCTCTTCTGGAGTAGCAATTTCTAGATTCACTGTGGATTCAATGTTTTTCAGTTTCATTTTGCCCTCATGGTACAGAACTGTCTCAATAGTATAGAAAAGATTTATTTTTTGGTGGTTAAGGGCAGACATCTATGCTACAAAGTTGAAACAACAGGTCAAGCTTTTTGCTGTGTAAGCGAAAACAACACAAACAAAGAAAATACCAAGCCAGAACCCTAGTCTGGTTTCCCCACAGCTTACATTGCTAGTGTTACTTATCTTGTGTCTGTGTGTATCTCAGAGATTGCATTTCTTCATGCAGTTTACATCTGCTGAATACCTCCCTCAGCACTCACAGCACTACTGATTTTTAGTCTCAGCATGAAGGGCTGGTAACACATCCTTTGGGATCTGGACCTCTTCCCCCACCTCTTCTGTCTGTGGCATACAGGAGCTTTGAGGTCTGATGGCCTCATTTTACTGCTACAGGAACATTCTCTAGTCCTAGTGCAGTTTTCTCTCTCATTTCTTTCCAGTTGGTTTTCTCTATTGTTAGCTAGCAGAAATACAGATAACTTTGTCAGATCCTGAGTTTCTTAGAGAAATTTGGGCTATTGTCCATGACATTCAACCTCCTTTTTACCTACTCCCACTCCAGGCAGAACATTTAGCACAAACCACAGGCCCTGTGGATCTACCAATACCAAAGAAGAAAAATAAAACAAGTGTTATCTCCTAAGAAAGTTCATGACATTAGTTACATTATTAACTTTCTGAAGCCATGATATATTACCAAGGCAGGTGACGGATTTTGTGATGAAGTATTTAATACAACCTGCTTCTCCACAATGTAGTACTGTTTTAAGGGCCCTGATGTTGCAGTGTAACACCTACAATATAAGATCGTAAGCCCCTGGAACACTGCTTTTTGGAGAGGAATTTATTTATTTATTTATTTTTCTAGCTTGGATTTTAGCTTAAGTAATAGAGATCTCTATCTATACCTCTCTTGTTGCTTGCATTTCTAATTACTAGCACAACACAGCGGGGAATCCACTGTGAAGTCTACTAATAGCCTTATGGCAATAAAGGATAAAGCTTAGGAAAAGTGTTTCTTAGAACTTCCTTCTACATACATTTGCTCTTTCTGCTTTACGGTGGTGGGAATGGTAACATCTGTTGGTGGGAGATTTTTTCTGTATATTCTCTCCAATAGATATATACATATAGAGCCTTAGGAAACTGGAGAATGGATTGCTTAATTTTCCTTAGAATTCAGCTATCTAGTCTGTCCAGGCACTAGATATTTTTTCTCTTGATGGTAAACTATTTTTATTAAGGTAAGTATTGAAGATGGCATTGATAGTACTTGAATGTCTCTGTAGAATTAACTGGAACTTTGACTATCACAGTTACAATGTACTTTTTTTAATTGTTTGTATCTACAGTCCCAGCTTAACAAGTATAATTTTTAACTGCAAATTACAGTAACTGCTAAGCCTAAAAACCTCTTAGAAACACACCATCAATTAAGCTGAAAAATAATTGTCTTTCATTTTAAAGTTGTTAAACTTCCAAGTGGTTATCTTTAAACTGGTCCAAACTTATATAGATAGTATTAATATTCATGTCCATAACTTTACATATTCATTAATTTTCTTTAATTTTCTATTCTAAGCAGCAGGTTTTTGAACTTTAAAATGTCAGGATGGTTCATTAGAATTAATTCTCTAATAGTGTCTACCACAAGGTCAAAGTCATCAGCTGTTTTTGTGTCATTTATCCTGAATATCTAAAGAACTTTTTTTGAAAACCAAAAGGAATCACAGTATTGCTTCCAAGAAGTTTATAACAAATTCTCTGCAAAGCAGTTTAAACTGATGTTCAAAAATAGCTTAAAAAAAAAAAGTCACAGAGAATTAACAGGAAAGGAGCAAAAACAAATGAAGAGAAGCCACTATTTCACTCCAAGTCACAATGTAGCTGCAAGTTAAGTATCATATTCAGTTACTGTTCCCCTGTTCTCAAAAAAGATTTAACAGACATAGAGTAGGCAGAAAAAGTCACTGATAGGGCAAGAAGAACATAGAATTATTTCCATTCAAGGACCAACTAATAGACTAAGTGTCTTCAGCCTGGAAAAGAGACAACTGACTGGAAAGATGATCAAAGTTTTTAAATTGCAAGTGGCCTAGAGAGTCTGGTTAAGGAAGGTTTGTTTATTGTCTGCAGTACAAGAACATGAAAAAGACTCGGGATGCTGGGTTAGAACAAGTAAGATGATGCATTTCCTTACACAGCAGTGCTCAGATATCTGCTTTCCATAAGGAATAGGAACAGCTTTCTGTAAGATGTTTTCGATATAAAAATTTTGCATGGGTTCAAAAGGTTATTGAATGAAATCTCATAGTAAAATACAACATTTGGCTTCTGCTGTTTCTGAGCCACAGAAAGCTGTCCCAAGACTGGCAGAGTGTACAGTTACACATTAGAAGCCTGCCTTGATCTTACATTCCTCCTCAGGTGTCACTGCTAATCCATGTCAGAAATGGGACACAGATTTAGGTCTTTTAGTCTGATGTGGTAAAAAAAAAAATTATATTCTTATGCAATGTGTAAGCAGAGCATACAGCAGATATTTCTGTTTGTTAAAACTGTGGTTAAAAGCTAAGGTCATTATACATAACATTTTTCTTCTTCCCTCAATTGTCTAAGAACTGTACATTAAACTTATTTACTTTAACATATTGGATCCTACTTTTTCAAGTCTTGTTTTCTAAATGTGTATTGTAAGACATACTTTTTCCCCTCTTCTTTTGTCTCTATAATTTGCATTGATTTGCCAATGACACATAAACTGCACAGTAATGTTATAGTAAAATGTTAAATGTTCCACTCTGGCATTTTTTCAATGAAATTGTATTATATTATTCTCTGGAGATGAGCAAAAATAAATAACTGAAAGTCTATTTTCCTAGGAAAATCTGATTTGTTGTTTTTTCTTCACATTTATAGTTTCATCAGCAGTAGTTCATACCCAGATGGTCAGAGAGGAAATCTGAAAATAATCTGTCTCTGAACATGCTTAGAGTACCATGGGTCAAAGCAGTTATGAGACCTGATCCAGAGAAAAAAATAGAAAAAACCTAAACCGAAACCCCACATAGATTCATGTTTAGCTTTGTCTATGTGTATAGTCTGAAATACTTACACAAGAGACAGAAACAGGGATTTAAGTCTTTACAGAATCAGAATTATAGTGCATCCTACTCCATAAACATTTTTGGAATGGCTAAGAAAAATAAAAAAAATTTAAAAAAATTACAGTAAAGGAAATACAGCTCCATCCAGATATATATAAGATTTGAATGTGACAAAAAAAAGGAAAATAAGTATAGTACAGTTTAAAACATCGTTATACAAAATCATTTGATTTCCAGTTCCTATTCCTGCTTCTCTGAATGTACAAATGCAAATTCTAAAAAGAAGCAAAATATTTGGTAAAAAGGTCAGACAGAAATGGGAATAACTAAGAGTATCTCTTCAGGCTGTTGTGCAACAAATAGTGCTGTTGAATCTATGTGATCTTGCCAGAACATATTTGAATCTTCTCAGTGAATGTATAGTTACGTGGCTGAGCTGCAAACAGTCACTGAATTAGTAAAACTGTGAGGCTGTGACTGGATGCTGGATGAGGCACTGGCATGACCTCTTAGTCCAGTATCCTAGCCAGTGCTGTACCCTCCCATAAATAGTAGAATATCATCCTTGTTGCTATGCAGGAATATTTCTGCAGCTTCTCTATTCCCAAGGTTAGCACCATCCTCATTAGTAAGCTTTTGCTGGACATAGACTCTTTTGTCAGAGCAACATGTCTTTTGTTTCCCACATGGTCAGCCAGAATTAGCACTTCTCTTTGCTTGGTCATGGTACAAGGACGATCACCCACACATCCTTAGAAAGAGAATGGGGGAAGAAACTTTTTCTCTGGCAAAGACTAATGGTGTACCCAGAAATTAACACTGCACAAAAACATGACTAAATAAACAAATATATAAGCTCATCAGAAGGACTTCTTACATGGCCCAGCAGCTTTCCGCTCTTCATCTTGGTACTAGGAAAATTTGATCCTCCTTAATCAGCAAATATCTGTAATATTCATTATTTAACACAAATGCATATATATTTAAACTCCTATCAAGCATTAAATAATTCTCTATAGAAAAGAGCTAGGTTTATTTACTGGATCTAAACATTTTGCAAAAAGCTAAAATTGTAATGATAATATTCCTCAACACCATGGCATGAATTTTTTTTTAAAGCCTAGTAGCCAATAAAAATATCCTTCATGTTGTCTATAATTAATGCAGTTACATCACCTAATGGATTTTTTCTACCTTTAGTAGAGGCAAACTGATCATGTTTTCAATGCAAATCAAATAATTAAATAATGAAAATTTTAGGGATGCAATATGCTTAGGTGTCTAAAATGGCACTAGTTGCCCCTGTTTAGGCAGCTGACTAACTCCAGATCTTTTTAATAGTCTGTAGCACCTGGACTTTTCACTGCACAGTTAACTTAGCTCTGAACACAAGCATGTTTAGGTGTTTACCTTTTTTCAGTGTGAATTTGCTAAGTATAGGAAATTGAGTTATGTGTGCTCTCTAATGCAAATAATGGTCAAAGCCACCTCTAAAACTAAAAAAGACATCTCAGTGACTATCACTTACTGTTAGGTCTTCCTATTGTCCTATTCCATGTTGTTCCAATTGAAATCCCCAGTTAAATTTTTAGGGAAATTCCACCACCATTTTATTAATTTGGTAATGATATTAATAGAATAGAACGGGGAGAGGAAAAAAAAGAATAAAAAGACTGGAAAAATACAATTTGGAATTTGAAATTTGAATGGGGATTTAAGTTCATTCAGCTTCAGCTTTGCTCCCCACTCCAACTGCAACATTATTTATATTTTCTTTTTCCTGAAGTATCAAGCCATTTATGACTAAACAATATGAAAGCCTGAGGAAGGTGTTCAACACTAATGCATCTAAATCTATCTGACAGTATTCAGTAGGATGCTAGCTACTGAATCTTTTTTTTTTTTGGTTTGTTTTGTGTTTTTTACTAAAATGTTTACTTGATTTTATTAGGAGTTATCCACATATATACCAGAGAGAATATATAACAAACAAAATACTTCAATTCAGACTTTTAAGACCTCTATATATGGTTATTAAATCCATTGTAGGTATCATATTCTCATCAGGAAATTCTAGATTTAAAATATTCTAATCTTTTGGCAGGTATAAGTATCACAGTATAACAGTTTTTGTACTGACCACTTCCATAAAGGGGTGTTCCTGGCTTCTGCATTAGAGGACTCATTCCATTACAAATTTTTCTTGTGGATATACTTCTTTTTTTTTTCTTTTTGTTTCTTTTTTTTTTAACAAAGAACAAAATGAATCCATCAATGAATTTGCCTGTTTAAATCACAAACGTTGGCAGTGTTGAAAACAGTGTGGTGAAGGAAATGCCAGAAGAAATTGGGGGGGAAGGGCAGGGCAGGAAAGCTGTGCGCCTTTACAACAGCACTTTTTAAAACTTTTTTGTTCCCTGGATGTATTCCCATTGTTCCTTGACTGATCCTCATATTTCTAATTCAGCATCCCTGCCCGCCTGACAGTCCTGTGTATTTACTATTTGCTTTGGGTTTGTGTGGCGGGGTTTTGGTAGTGGAGGAGCAGGCTGCGAGGCCGGCTGCTGGTGGAAGCTGCTGGAAGGTTCCCTGGCTGGGAGCCGGACCCGCCTCTGGGAGAACAGATTCCAGAGGGGAAACCTGCCGGGAGTCGGGGGATCGGGATGGGAGAGGAACCCCTGTGCAGATCCCGAGGGCAGGGAGGAAGGAGGGGATGCCCCTGCAGCCCGTGAGGAGACCAGGTGGCAGGCTGTGTCCCCCCAGCCCGCGGAGGGGAGCGGGGGAGCAGAGGCCCCTCAAGATGGCCGCCGCCCTGTGGGGAAGCCCGCGCTGGAGCAGCCTGGGACTGAAGGACCGCGGCCTGCGGGAGGGACCCGCGCCGGGGCAGTTTGTGAGGAACTGCAGCCCGCGGGAAGGACTCACGTTAGAGAAGTTTGTGGAGGACTGTCTCCCACGGGAGGGACCCCCCGGCGGAGCAGGGGAGGAGTGCGGAGTCCTCCTCCCCCTGAGGAGGCAGGAGCGGCAGAGACAAGGTGTGACGGACTGACGCCAACCCCCATTCCCCGTCCCCCTGCGCCGCCGGGGGGAGGAGGGAGAGAGAACCGGGAGTGGGGCTGAGCCGGGAAGGAGGGAGGGCTGGGGGAAGGGGTGCTAAGGTTGGGTTTACTTCCCATTATACTTTGTTTTGATTTGATTGGTAGTAAATTGATTTTGTTTCTTCCCCAAGTTGAGTTTGTCTTTTGCCCATGACCATAAGTGGTGAGTGATCCCTCCCTGTCCTTGTCTCGACCCACGAGCGTTTCTTTATATTTTCTCCTCATCCCACCAGGGCCGGGAGGAGTAAGCGAGTGGCTTCGTGGTGCTGGGCTTAAACCACGACACTATTCTACAGGTGAAAAGGTACTTTTTAACATCTACTCTGCATTGTTTTTCTTTCTTTTCTACTTGTGCTCATTGAGCTTGTCATCTGCAATCATCTGGAAATAGGTTTTTTTTGCTGTTATTAACCACTCCATTTAACAATGTGAGCACTTTAATATGCTCTTACTGTTTTCGAGTCATCTTTTCCTTTTTTTGGCATGAATGGGAAATGACTTTTAAAATCTCTGCACTCACCATTCTCAACAGGGCAATGTTACTGTGAAATTTTTATCGTATCTACGAAAACACTACACTATAGCTTGTGAAATACATGAAAGTATAAAAATGCTGTGATGACAAATGCACTAGTTAATCAGAGATATAATTAACAGGCTTTCAGATATTAAAGCAGTCATTAACAGGAAATCAGTGAAAGAGTTTTTTTCTGATTAGTTGGAATTGTTTTCCCATATTATTATTATTTTAATTAATGATTCAACTAATAATAGATTTCAATACACAACTAACTCTGAAGATAAAAGCTTTTCTTGAAGATGTGAGAAAGGTTTCAAACATTTAAAACTTTTTTTTTTTCTGTTTATGGTTAGAAGGCACCCAATACTATTTGGATGTAAAGGACAAACTGATTGCACAAATAGACTTCTGCTTATAAATATAAAGAGAAGGAAAGGCAAACCTACAGGAGGTTTGAAGCAAAAATGAAGAGTAATTGAAGCTCAGTTGCTCCAATTCCTCTTCTTTTCTTGAAGAATAATAACTAAGAAATTAAGAGATGAACTATGAACAGGGTAGTGAGAACAATTTAGCTATCATTAGTGGGTTACTGTGAGTAAGGAGAATCTGGAGGGGGAATGAAATGACTACTATGACCAACAAAGTGAGATTAAAAGGGTATATGGTAATTCATGTGGATTGGGACGCCTCAGGATTAAATAGGAAAGTTTATAACTACTGGAAGGAGAGGAGTGAAAAAAACACAGTTCTTCTGGAAATTGTTCAATTAAATTGTATTTTAAGTGATGCTCCTCTCTGCAGTCCAGCATGGAAGGATATGGCTTAACATAAGTGCTAAAAATAAAAGGAAACCATATTTATCTCAGACTGTCCAAAACTGCTAAGAAAATTTTAAAATTAAAAAATAAGTTTTACTTTCCGGACATGCTATACTCCGTGCTGAATGAAGCATCAGTCTACTCTGCACATTTTGCAAGATTACCATAATGAATGTTGAATGTGAAATAATGTTAAAAACCACTAGAATTAGGAACACAGGTGCAATTCCTGTATTCTGGTTTTAATCATGATGACTGTCAAATTAAAATGCAAATTAGGACTAATTTACAAAAAATGGTCTAGTGACTTTCAAAATATGAAAGAAACCCATCCACAATTCTATTAGTGTTGCCTCCAAATTACTTACTGAAAAGGAAGGAGAAGGGCAAGGGAAATGGATAGGGAAGTGAAAGGGAAGGGAAGGCGACATTTAAGAAAACTTCTGTCCATGTAAGTTCTGTTTTGCATAATTCATCTGATATCTAAGCAGTAAATAAGTTTTTTAAGGGTCAGATTCTAAGGCTGTTTACAAGGAGTCTTCAAAGGATTTTCTTTGGGAGGGAGGGAAAATCTAGTTTTAATGATTCAATCTCTCTCATACTTTAGTGTATGCTAGTTTCTGGGTTTCATACTTTATGGTTATTGCCTGAATAATGTCATTTGACAAGCAGCACTGAAATGTTCAATAGGGAAATTTTGCAACTAATTACTTAAATCATTAGAAATTTTTAGCTTTTCCAGCAACAACAATTTGGATATGTAATCTTACTTTGCATCATCTAATTGGATTTTTATTGAGGTTGCATTAATATTGGACATAAAGCAAAATAAGATCTAATATATATTCAATAACAATTCAAGAATTCTCTTCCCAAATCAACATCCTTGTCTTATTCCATATCTGTTTATTGATTACTTCATGTTTGTTTATTTATTTAATCTCTAGAAAGATTTTGAGACTGTGTATCACTTCAGACAAGGAACTTTACTGTTTGTTTAATTATGACAGCCTGTTGATAAAAAGTATTTATTGGTTTGTTAGATATTATTGTTAAAAGAAAAACAATGAAGCAAAGGTGAAGGGAAAACAAGGTAGAATATCTTGTCAGAAGTTGGAGGAACAAAAGTGTAAAATATTGGGGGAAGGTATCACAGCAGTTCGGACCACAGAATTAGTCAGAGAGTTAAATCCTTGGCAATGACTAATATTAGAAGGTGGAAAGAGACTTGTCCGTGCACAATACTATGCCATGGGTATTTTTTTATGGTCCATTCCAAGAAGAACACTCTTGGTCAGAGTTGATTTACTTGTCAGACATGAATCTTGATGTTAAATATTAGGTAAGTATACAAGTATTTCTTCCATGATGTGGGATACACAAGTAAAATTTTTTTCCCCGTTTTCAGTTCTTCCACCTACAAACATAAAAAGGAAGAAACTGAAGCCTCCTTAATAACAAAATAACTTATTGAACAAAAATGGGATTCATCTCATCTACTTTTAGCTAAAATTTGGCAGCCTAGAGTATAACTTCTTTATTTTGTTTAAATTTTGTTGTTTGTTTGTTTAGGCTTGTCATTTTAGTGGCTAGGCTTGCAACACGTCCCTGAAGCAAATGTACAGCTATGCTATTCACAGGCAGATGAGTGCTGGCATATGTAAGAGCAGATTAATAAAATAAAAAAAAAAAATAAAAAGAAGATGTCTTAAATAAGTTTTACCAAGAGAAGAAAAATTACTTGTGGAATCATAGCCTGGCTTTGTGGAAATACGTCATCGCCTTGTGAGTTCAGTTATACCTTGGAGTAATCCAAATGGATTGCAATTAGACTACATCTGGAGTAATTTCTACTCAGCACGAACAAGACTGAAGGGAACAAGCAACAGCTGTTCTACATTGTAGCTTTTTCCTGATGTTACTGTATTTATAGGACGTTATAAATGAACAGTTTTCACATGGGTATACCACATATATTAGTACTACTGTTATCCTAAGCAAAACTTAGCAAATTTATGCAGCTTAAAGTAAATAATGTTCACTTAATTGAGCACTAATAATATTCCAGTATTCTTATTTTTAAGCTTTTTGCATTATATTTCCCTGAAAATCTCAGGTTCTTTTACGTTGAAGGCTGTTCTCTTACATGTGTACAGTATACACTGAGCCATTGACTTAAACATTTAGAAAATTTTAATCTTTAATTATCACTGAAGAGAACTTTTAAACCATTTGGGCATAAAGTGTGACTCTGATCTAAGTCAAGGGTAAAGGAGGGAGAATTTGATACTTCATATGATTAAAAGTCAGGTTTTATTTAAAGTGCCTGAAATCCAGGGAACGTTCTAATTTTAATATTTATGCAAAATTTACAGTACAATGAATTCCTTTTCTATTTAAATTGTTACATAGTAATTAACAGGACCTTTTTGGTGTCTCCTGTTACTGAAATGTTATAGCAACAGTTTGGTAAAAGAGGAATTATATTGTACTGGTAAGTTGAGGAGGTCTCCAAAAGTGAAAAATGTTAAAAGGCTAGGAAGCAATATGTAAGCCTGCTCAACTGAAAAATGATGTAGTCTTTACTGTACATCTGTGAAGATCAGTTCTAACCTGGGGTTTAACCAAGTATTCTTTCTCATTTCCAGATGTTTGCCAGTTGTCTTTCAGGGGATTTATGACTGATTACGTGTTTATCACACAAGCTGAACTAATCTCTAGACTGTGCCATGAACAGTAGCAGTAATATTTCTTATGTGACAGTATTGTACCAAGGAGAGAACATAAAATTTATAAACACTTGTTAGAATCACTTGTTTGAGTGGATCAATAGAACAGCAAATGAATTGCTTTGGGCAACAACAGGATGTTGAACTACTTGCAATATATTGTTTGAAGATTGCTGGTCTTTATGACATAAAATATGGCTGGTTTATATTAGCATATTTTAAGGGGGGTGGACAGATCTTAAACACGCCTCTGAAGATTCCTCAGCATCTGTAATAGAGTATTAGTTGGACACTCATCATATTCCATACCAAACAAAAAGTGGAGAACAGAAGTGGAGAATTGTATTTTAACAGGCTTTGGCATAAACAAATTGGAAAGAGTTGTGCCATGAAGAAGCTCAGGTTGCACAATCCCAATCAGTTTGGATTCAGGCACTGGGGGAGGTTATATCTCACTTAATCTTGAACTTCTATAGTACAGATGTTTGCATATGAGGCAGTCAAGTCTCTTCGTACTTGATGGTGAATATGGGCATTTTTTTAGATTCAGTGTGTCTTATGTATTTTAGGTATTTACCTTGCAAAAATATAAGTTTAATTCTGTCCATTGATTACAAGAAGAGCCTACATGTATGTAAGAGCTTATGTAGAAAGATGAGTCAGATGATAGATAAACCTCAACCAGAGATTTTTTTTTAGCTGACTTCTTTGTGAGTGTTAGGTTGTTCCCCAAGAACAGAAGTACTCTCTGTTCCTCCAGCAGCCCATACAAAACCTAGGTCTGTTACAGTCCTCAGCTTCAATCCCGGTACAATAGATAATAGCAGGAATAAAATGAGTGAAGCAGTTATCATGAGTGGAAAAACAAAGCAGTACAAAGACCATCAGAAACCTATTTAAAAAAAATTTGGACTGAAATAAAATCTAAATATCATTTACATCTTAGGGTGTCAGGAGCACCACCATAAAACTGAAGAACAGCTAGAGCCATCTGCTATGTACCACAGACCCACCCAGTTTACTGCAGAGAGAGCTAATTTTAGCAGTGTTGGCATGAACAAGACCTTGATATTTCATCTATGGAAAATTAATTACTTTGGGGGCATTTTTTTATTGAGTAGCAGAGACTGCCACATGGGCATTTTCTAGGATGCAGCTGACATTACGTGATGGATTTTTCCCTGTGTGTGAAAAAGAAAATAAAAAAAATGCATGAGTGAATGAACCTGAAGCAGGAAAGAATCCAGTATTCAGCATGCAAAGCTTGATTTTACGTGAGGGGAAAAAAAGGGGGGGGGTGGGGGTGGGGACAGGGAGTGACACTACACATAGGTTTCTACACTTAGGATGAAAAAATAAGAATATTTGGCATAAGTAAAAAATATTTTAAGTTGCATAGTAGTTCAACAGCATGGAAACCATAACAGTGCAGAAAGTATGGACACAGGATGCTAGCTAGTTACTTGGAGAGTTTCTTAAGGAACAGTGGACATAACCTCAGAATAAAAGGAGTTATATGACCAAGCTGCTGAAGGTTGTCATCTCCAGACGTCTTAGGACCCATGCGAGTTCTCCTGCTCCAGTCTGGTGGAAGGGAAGCTGCTGCCAGCTCCCCATCTACTCATGCAGGCAGTAGATGGCTTATTCCCGTGGGCTGGTCATTGACCTTGCATCCCCCAAGGAGCTGCCAAATCTATGTCCTCAGTTCACTGGGCAAGTCATTGGGGTTCCTCCACCTGTTACTGTCTCTCTGACCCTGGCCAGGTCTTTGTTTAATGTAATTAGCCTTTTATCGGATAACCTGACAAAGGCTATGGAACATCTATTCAACATGAGTTAGGCACAATTGTGCAAACTGCAGTGAGGACAAAATCAGCAGGGTTGATGATAAACTGTTAACAAGAGATACACAAGTAGATTGCAGAGCTGACAGCCATGACTTTTGCTGCTGCAGCAAAGGAGAGGGCAAGAGAAACCACAGGCAGGAGGAAAAGGATGAGGAGATATAAAATACATATACAAACTGAAAACACACTAAAAGTTGAACATCTGTAATAATGTGTGGTGGAGGCATCTTGAGTTATAGGACATAATCCATTTATATTCTAAAAGATACTAAGGATCAAAACAAAAGTGAGTAGAATTTGAAGATTTTGGGATACATTATAGGGCTGAAATATGCTAATGACCATAAGGTTTATGCTTTTAGGATAGTTTACTTCTCCCTATAGCAGAAGGTACAGAGGTGCTAAATAATTTAATGTTTGAGTGAATCATTTCATAAGCAGGTGTATTCTCTGATTAATGAGGAGGAAGGGGGAGAGAAACACCATTTTTTTCTTATGTAAATTATCAGAAGAATTAAACAAATAGATAAATATTTCATAAGCCTTACATATGACAAATTTTACAGAGATTCATCTTAAAGCCAAAGGACATAAATTGGTGTTTTATATGTATTATATGGTGTTAAAACTTGTTTTACAGTACTGGCTTTGTTTCCTTCATTTTCTGCCCTCAGATGATGGACTGTATTCTCTTCTTCCCTCACAGACACATAGGTTATTTTGGTGATAATAACAGTAAAAATAAAATGAAATAGATGTTTTTGGACTCTTAGAATACACTGAAATAGAAGTGTGCCTGGGGATATAACAACTTCTATTATTTTTTTTTAATTTTTTTAATTTATTTATTGTCTTCCTTTCTGTTCTGTCATGCAAACAACACACTTTTAAGTGAAGCATAAAGAATTATGAATAGCATATTAAGAATCGATGTAACCATGTTAGGGTTTATGACCTTTACTGAGGGAATTCCAGCAAAATTAATTTACAGTCTCTTTAGGAGAGGAATGGGGTATATATGAAATGTCAAAAATACTTTAACACAGAAACAATTTGTAGTTAAAAGAGTGTTGACACTAGTTCAAAAACATCATTCCTGTATTTTCTAGATTTTGTAGAAATTAATATGATATAACTCTCTTTGGAAATGTTCATCTAATGAAAAAGTTTATGCAAAAAAAAAGACATTGTCTGTTTGATGTGAAGGACATGCTAGCAAGAAACCAATAATCTGCTTAGGAAAAGTATTTTTTTATGAGCCATACAAAATGATTTAAAATAAGAAGAAGGATCTGTGCAGTAGCTAATTGCTTCTAATAAACATTACATTACATGAAACAAAAGAAAAAGAAAAAGCATTTTCTTTTAGGAGTTCTGCCACTTAGAAGAAAATTTCCAAGATCATCTCTTTCAAAACCATGGCAGAGTAAAGAATATAGGCAAGATTGATTATTTTTTTTTGCTCAATGTCTTGGTTGCCAATAAAAGTTAATGCTCAACAACATGTTAAACTAAAAATTGAAATTATGCACAGGCATTATTTTCTATTGTAGGTGCAGGAACTTACTCTAATGATTGGTACCTGAAGAGTTTTCAGAGTAATGCCTTAAGTATACTATTGTAACTTTCTGTAGGGAAGTCTACTAAAATTGTGAGTGTTAGATTGCAAATAATTTTATACATGAAAGATTGAAAATAATGCAACACATCAAATACCTTATTTTAATGTGGCAAGTCAAATACTGAGATGACAAGTACCATATTTGTTTACTCATAATTGTACTGCGAGCAGCTGAATTTGCAGGTGTTGGCAGGTAAAAATGTTGCTGTGTCAGGAAACCCATAAATCTGCTGTATCACTCAAAGCCACAATAATTTGACCCCAAATCCTTTATTTTTCTTTGGCTAGCTAGAGAAGTTAGTTAGAAGGCTAATGATAAACTGAATCATAAAGTAACTTTGGAAAGATACATTAAAATCATGCTGTAAAAAAAACCTGTTCTGTTGTTTTTACATTATCACACCAAATTTGTTGTGGTGATTTTACAGTGACATTCCTATTCACCAGATTTCAGCATCACATATGTTTTGAAAACTGACAAAAATATATATAACTGTTGTTCCAAAGTACTGAAACCTCTCAAATAAACATGGATCACTTGGACCATTGCATCATACTTACAGACTAGTAGTACTGAACTAGTAACTTCACAGAAGCCCATGTCAAAGTGTCACCCCAGCGGTTCTGTGTGAATAGCCAGTAAAGTCAGGTAAAGATACTCAGTGGCAGCCCAGACCTAGAAATCGTAAACCTGTATCACAACAAGACAGAGACACAAGGCAGGATTTTCTGCCTGTCAAGCATCATGGAGTCATTCATAGCATAAACATAGGTAGCCAACAAACAGATGCCTATAGATTTGATATTATCTAATCAAATTCAGATATGATAGTTATTCAGGAAAAAAAAAGAAAATTAACAAAAAAGTCTCTCATCCTCTCATATCCTCCTTCAATTATTTTATTAATAGTGTTAGCCTTGATTCCAGACACCAGGGTAAAATCATACATCTTTCTTGAAAGTCTCACTGACATCTACAAATTCCCTCCCACCATCCATTCTTGAGTCACTTTGCTGTCCTTCACTTTCTCATCTTATTTTTGCTTTTTTCTCTATTGCTCAGGAAACCCACAGAGGAACTCTTAAATCTTCATTATTTTGAGTACTTTCACATTTGCTGTCATCTTTATCCATTCAGTTGAAAAATCTAACAATTTGTGCAAAATGAAGGATGTACTGTGCATTATTTTACTACTTCTATCATGAGTCTTTTCAACTTCAGTTTCATATTCTCTTTTTTGCTTTTTAATTTTCTCTCTATCCATCCTGTTAATATTTCTTTAATACCAACCTCCACTCACATAGCCTTTTCCTGCTTTTGACATAACTCTTAAATCCAGTGGGTTTTTTTCTCTCTTTTTTTTTTTCTGTTTGTAGAACATCTTACCATCCATTCTTTTTTAAATTTTCCAAATATTATCCTTCACTCAGCACCTACCCTCCCCATTTCCCCAAACTCCTCTCCTTTTACAAGGAAATTTTCATTTTCTTCCTTGCTAGTTTGCTTTCTCTTTCTGTTAATTTCTCTTTTGCATTTTTTCAATGTGAAAATATTTTAGATTATTATCTGTTTTCCCAACCAAGAATTTTCTTATTCTTTTTATTTCATATTTTTTGCTGTGTCTCTGGGGATTGCCTTCATTATTTAGGGATCTATTTTTCTTTTAAGCAAAAAAATATACAAATATTGACTTCACCATAAAATCTTATGTCTTTTTTCTGCATAATATCTTTATGTTATTGTCTGACCCTTACCATTGTTTTCTGTAAACTTTTGGACATTTAAAGATAGTTTCAATATTACTCAAAGATTATGGTTCCACAGGACTCACCAAAGATATTTCTCTGAGACAAACGGGCTTCAATAACTATAGATCAGGAGAGACTGGCCAGATGTGGGAATCATGAGATCTTCACAGGAGAAAAGCTTGTGTGAGCCCTGTCCCACTTTGCAAATACTATTAAACTTCTTTTGTTTTCATACTTTCACAGTGAAATAATGCATGGCCCAGTTAAAAATGTGGTTTTATAGATATGAAGTAAAAATTGCGTTTCTGGACTCAGAGACAGTCAGATACTTTTTAAATGCACTAAAGAAAGGGAAAGGGAAAATTAAGGAAAAATGTAAAATGAAGAAGGAAAGAATGGAAGGCAAGGCAAGGCAAAAAGAGAAAAGTGTAAACTGATGAGTGTCTTGGCTCTCACGTCTCACCCTCTTCAGAGTTGTCACTAATCAAGTTCTTCGCCACATCATCTTCTCTCCTTTTATTTTCCTCATGGCACACTAATTATCATCTTTTACAAATGTAAATCAAGATTATAGCACTGAAGTATACTTAACATGTTGCATATACATGAATTGCAATATTTTATCAAGGATGCTCACTCCTAAAAATAATCTGTATGTAGCATTTCAAACCTGCTCTTGGCATTTTAAGGACTCTTCTTCAATAAGTTCCGCAGAACACAGTGAGGAAATGGAACAACTGGGGGAAAAAGTAAGCCCCTCTTACTCTTTTTTAATGAGGATATGCAGATTATTGTCTCCCTCACTAGCAAGATGCCATGCTGAGAGCTGGAAGAGAGCGCTGTTGTGTTACAGTGTTACATTTCTTCACAGGAAGCCTAAAAAACCTGTTGGCTTTCTCAGGTCCTTATAATAAAAGAGCAATTAACTTGAATCTTTATAGTTACAAGCACAAAGCTTTCCATATCATGGATTAAACGCAATTCTCTCAGCTGAATGTCTTTTAGGGGCTGTAAAATACATTCCTTGCCATTACTGCAGAGGTTCTGCCATCCTGCCTACTGATTTCAAAGTTAACAGGATCGGATTTCAAAAACAGTCAGGTATGTTTAGTTAGGGACCAGTCGCTTATTTCACTGTTCAGAATGTTATGTAATTGTATTTTGAAAAAAATTAGTGTCCCTGAGAATACTAATTAACAAACACCTTTGAGAAGCCTGAAACAGTATGTTAAATTACTCTATAATACAGTATTTTACATTAGTGGCCCATGTTTTGTTTCTTTTTTTTTTGTTGTTGTTGTTGTTGAACAGAGCCATTTATTATGATTTACTGAGCGATCCTTCTTTCACAGTCCAACATCTTTGAAATGTGTGTGCTCAACTGATGACAGGATCTCACCATTTTGACATACGGAGGATAATGCACTTATGGGGATTAATTTCTGCCAAAAAAGAAAGATAGCTCTAAGGTCTGGTTTTGTTAGCATGAACTGTCCCAGATTTCCTGTCTGGCTTTGAACAAATCTTGGTGAACTTCATGGTAGTGCCAGTTAAGATGATAAATCCACACAACTCGGCACAGCTCAGATTCAGTGTCTTGGCCACTGAAGCAGAAAAACCTTGTCTTCGCTAAACGTGAGTTAATAACTGTTATTTTAAAGAAAGTTTTCATTTCTCAGGAGAGTCCCTTTGTGATTATACAGGCCAAACTTTGATTTTTTTCACACCATCTAGCCAGTCACTCACAATGGCTTAGGTGAAGTCTGCATTAGGTTCTCCATACCCATAGTGCAGACATGACTATGGTGTCTCTGATCAAAATTCAGAGGAATATAAAACCTTCCATAGTGCTAAATGAAAGCTTAGCTAATTCACTGGTTAGCAGATCCACTGCTTGGCTAGGAATATTTGAAATGGGGCTGACCCTAAGTAATCTTCTGCTGGCCTTTTGAGCTCCCGACTGCCTGAAGTTTCAGGATGCCATGCACCTCCTCACTTTTATGAACTACTGCCATGAAGTGAAGGCTCACATACAAACAGCGTACAGAGCAGAATAAGAGAAGCATTGTGCTCTTTGAGGAGATATTTTATCCTTGAAAGGGGAAATAAAGCAAAAACCTGCAACTTCCTTGTATAATTCATCACTGGCAAACCTTAATTTATTGAGACTGTTTCTTTTTTGAGGATAGAGTCATGGTTGCTGGTAGACTGTTCCTCAAGTACTCATTGCATATAATGTGGGTGTGAGTCTTGAAGAGAATAGTCAGCTCTATTAATTAAAATTCAGTACTGCGGATATGCTTAGTTTAAAATCCCTTAGAAAATTATGCACAGTTGGTTCATGTCCACAGATTTCTAAGAACTTTTTTGTTACACAGCTGCTACAATTTTTATATCTATTCAGTGATTTCTTTCATAATAAACTCCAGCTTTTAAGGCAGTTTGGTAAAACTGTAAAATGTAAAAGGACCGTAGCCCACATAAAAAGGCAGCAATAATAAAGAAAATTGCTGTGAATGATGTTCTGTCAAGTAGGTGATAAAAAGGAATTAAAACCAAGTGCTTCATCGGTTGCTAATATTATCCCAGAATCTCCACTATGCACTCTGGAAAGTAAGCAGCTGACACTGATTAAGTCAGTACCATTATACAATTAGTATTTTTACCCTTTTAAATGTACAGTAAATTAGTAAACACATCTCTAATTTAAGGCATCAAGAAGTAAAAGCCAAAGTGTGTGGAAAGGTCCTAGAGCAAAACTTGAGATCCTGTCTCACAAATGAACATTTGGTCTTGCAGAGGTTTTCCTTCTGGCATACCAACTGCCCAGACCCCTTCAACATCTGTGAGTCTTGCAGTGTCTTGTGGAAGGAACTTGCCATGTCTGTATTGACAGTCCTGGAAGAGCTTCAAGCTCCTAAGTCCTGATGGGTGCCCAGTCTTGACTCTTTATCAGTGTGACAGCCAGGCATGCAGCAGCCCTGCCTCCCAGGTCTGATGCCACAGGAAGGGAGTCTCAATGGGCATCCCACAGTCAAGATCCAGGATTTGGTAAAGTGCCCCAGCAAGTTCAGAACTGCACCTGCAGTGGCCTTCCTTGTTGGTCAGCAACTTCCTTGCCTCCTGGCTTATTTTCCCATAAGAACAGTATAAGCTTCCAGGGAAGCTGTGAAACATCTTACTGAGACAAATGCAAATTTTTACATGTGATTTAAAGCTGGTCTAGAAAAATTACTGGAAAACATATCATACTTAATGCAAGATAGTAATCCTGCATTTACAAAAGGTTGGTCTAGACATTATAACAGGACTTTCCTATCTCTTACCTCTAGGATTCTGAGAAATTGAATTAAAATTGATAGCATTTTCCTCCCTAAACTGTAAAAATAGCTGAATTCTCCCATGTTTTTTACTAAGGATGTATGTCAGTAATGGTAAATAACATCACCTAGAGGGCATATTTTAAATTACATTAACATTTGACTTATTTTTTTCTTTTTCATGAGAGAACATACTCAATTTTCTGCATATAGTAAGAATTTTGCAAACTTTCCTTCTGGAATATCCATGGTAATCTACTCAATATCATTACGGGCACCACTGCTTAGACATTGCTTTCAGAGTTAAAGAATGTGCAAATATAATGTTATATTTAAAAAATACAGCAGAGCTTGGGTTTTCTTAATACATTTTATTTTACAAGTACCCATTGACATAATGACTCAGTTTTTACTGGCATTTGTCTCCTATCAAATAAATTATGATCAGCAAAACAGCTTTCATTACACTGAGATGAAACCACATATACTGCATTTTTAGCTACTGAAGTATGTATCTTACTCACAAGGCATATGGAATGTAAGTCAGAATCTCTCTAGCTATGTGCTCATCAAAATTACTGCATTATATGCTGCTTCTTTTATAAAATGAGGGGGTTTTTCTTACTATGATTCATTTTTCCAGTTGTTCAAATTAGATTGTATTAAGAAGAAATCTCACTTCTTCTCCATTATTGATATTAATTTAAGCAATAACGAAAACTTTGCACTGTTTCTTAAGTATGTGATGTGACTTTAGTGTGGCCGTATTAGAAGGCAGCAAGCCAAAAGGTTAACCTTTTTAAAGGAAACGGATTATCAGTACCTTGTCAAACCTCTGGCATTTCTGTCTGCTACTATACTACAAGCCTGAAAAGTATATTGCTGAATAAATGTGTGAAACATTATTCCAAATCTTGTACACCAAATGTGACTGTTTGACAAGAAAGTGAGAATACACTGAAGATTCATAATCTCAGAAATAACACCCTTTTGATTTTGAAAGATGAAAAAAGTTTTCAAAATAGGTCAAATAGCTTCACAGTGCATAACTTTGTAAGTGTAATGGGTTGTGCAGCAGCTGAGAAGAATTACTTATGACATGCCACTTACTACCTTAGATCACCCCTAACAACCCTATGATAAGTGGACAATCAGTGACAAAAAAGAGCTAAGCTTTGAATTTACATTAAAAAGATAAAAAAATGCTTACAATGAAATCCTGTCCTTTTTATAGAAATGGCATGGATTCAATATGAAAAGTTCCCAATTGAAATCATTTGAAATAGAATCTGGAATTTTAATTGAATTTTGGCTCTACAGACTAAACCAAGCTTAAAAGGCGAAGTCTGCCTTGTCCTTCCATTGCAACAAACAGCTCAGTAGGAGATAGGAAAAACAACAAACTTCTTTCCCTCTCAACCCTGACTTTCAGGTTTTATTGATATGTCCTGGTTATGATATGGAAAATATTGCATCCCTCCTTGAATATATGACTGCACTCATTTTGCCTTTGACAAGAGAAAGTAAGCTCCTTTCTTCTGTTCATTCTAGTTAGAAATGGATATGGTATTGACCTCAAATGTCTCTAAGTAGAAGGTTATTATGAAAACAAGTCAGCAAGTATACTTTGATAACAGGAGGTTAAGTCGTTCTTCATGCTCGCTGGAGAAGTTTTATTATGATTGTCATTTGTTTCAAACCCAATTTGGGATGTATATCTACGAAAACTTATTAACTATTCATGACCTCTTAAGGTCTCTGTGACAGCAGAGTAAAAGCCCATTTTTAATGGAAGGATATTCACACCCTACTAAGCACTAATGAAACACTTCTTGGTAGTCTGAACAAACACAGTGTCCACATTTCCTTCCCACCATCAGTGTCTTTATCCTAGACTAAAAGACCAGACACGAGTAATGTTAGTTGTGTAAAGCCACTAGTATAGTGCCTATAGTTTTTACTGGTTTGCTACAAGCAAATGATATAGGGTAGTGGAAAATTCGGAAGGTGTCTTTCAAAGATATGAAAATTTACTTTACAAAGATAATAATTCAAGAATGCCATTTTCTCTTCACTCTCTCCCTGGCACAATGTGCTGTTTTTTGCTGGGTTAGAGTTACTTTTCTTCATAGTAGTTAGTATGGGCCTATGTTTGGGATTTGTGCTGAAACAAACCAGCATTGATAACACAGGGATGTTTTAGTTATTGCTGAGCAGGGCTTACACAGAGTCAAGGCCTTTTCTGCTTCTCACCCCACCCCACCAGTGAGGAGGCTGGGGGGGCACAAGAATTTGGGAGGAGACACAGCCAGGACAGCTGACCCCAACTGACCCAAGGGCTGTTCCAGACCATATGACGTCATGCTGAGCAGTAAAATCTGGGGAAAGAAGAAAGAAGGGGGGACATTTGGAGTGATGGCGTTTGTCTTCCCAAGTCACCGTTAGGCATGATGGAGCCCTGCTTTCCTGGGGATGGCTGACCACCTGCCTGCCCATGGGAAGTGGTGAATAAATTCCTTGTTTTGCTTTGCTTGCGTGCACGGCTTTTGCTTTACCTGTTAAACTGTCTTCATCTAAACCCAGGAGTTTTCTCACTGTTACCCTTCTGATTCTTTCCCCCATCCCACTGGTAGGGGAGGGAGCGAGTGGCCATGTGGTGCTTAGTTGCTGGCTGGGCTTAAACCACGGCAGTCCTTTTTGGCGCCCAACGTGGGGCTCGAAGGGTTTGAGATAACAACAGATTTGACTGGAATATGCTAGATTGAATTTATAGCTGTTATTGCTGCTTAGCTGTTAATTGGCAGGCTCCTGTGCTTGCCTTGGGGCTTGCTTGACTTACTGTAAATTAGAGTCTTGTGCTTGTTAGTGGCTGCTTTTTGCTTTTTCTGCTTGCTGTGCTGATGTACTGCTTATCATCTTACTCTGCCGTGCCTGGGAACATTTTGATATCAGCAATGGCAATGCGCCTGGGCTGGCAGATGGCCAGGGCATCGCTGCTGTTTCTGTGCTGCTGTACTGGACAGGCTGGAAATCCAGTGTGAACTTGAGTCAAAGGGACTGTGACCTGTGGATTCGTCCATGTGGGAGCAGGATACTCTGAAGCATCTGTGTCCATGGATAAACCCACAACAGAGCAGGTATGTCTTGAAACACCTGTGGCCGTGGTTATGTCTATGCCACAGCAGGTATACCTCTGAAGAGATTGTGGCCCAAGGGTAAGTCCGTGCTGAAGAAGGAACATCTTGAAGCGTCAGTGGCTGTGCATGAGATCATGCTGGAGCACCTCAAGGCATGTGGCCACGGATAAACCCATGACAGAGTAGCTACACCCCTGGAGGGACTGCAGTCATGCATAAGGCCCTGTTGAACAGGTTCACTCCTGAAGGGACTGCAGTCCGTGGGTAAGTCCAAGCTGAAGTAGGGGCAAGGGGAGGAGTTCATTGCACTGTTAAACCCTATGGTCTGGTCCAAAGGGACCAGGGGTGGAGAGTGTAATGGATATACCTTTAAATTGTTGTAACCCAGGATTTGAGTGGCATGTTACAGGAATTACTATAGCAGGAACTGCCTGAACCTGTGGAGAACAAGCCTTATGAGAAGCAGTGCAAGTGCAGCAGTGACCTGACCTGAGCTGGCTTTGGTGCCCAATAACCACCCAACACACCACCTCTCCTGTCCTGAGTGACCACCATAACAGATGGAGCCCAAAGTCATGGACTAAATGAACTCAGTGGACATTTTGTGGACATTTCTGGACAT
Source organism: Haliaeetus leucocephalus (assembly GCF_000737465.1). Taxonomy (NCBI): domain Eukaryota; kingdom Metazoa; phylum Chordata; class Aves; order Accipitriformes; family Accipitridae; genus Haliaeetus; species Haliaeetus leucocephalus. Next base: position 2,457,935 of record NW_010972497.1, on the reverse strand, counting down.
TTTACAGGCATTTTACAAGGGTGGTCCATAAACTAAGGGAATGATATCTGTGTATTATATCAAAAGACAGGAAAGCAGGGGTGGTTAATGAGGATGTATTGGATAGTGTGGGACCTGAGCATGATATGAATGGTATGGAATAAGGGGTGGAGAATGTGTTCATTTTGGCTGGG
>NW_010972497.1:2292527-2457275 GCF_000737465.1 Haliaeetus leucocephalus | reverse complement strand
CTTTCCCCCATCCCACATGAGTGGAGTGAGCAAGTGGCTGTGTGGTGCTTAGTTGCTGTCTGGGCTTAAACCACGACACACAACATAGTTGTTTTTGTGGGAGATTTATGATAGCTTAAGCAGTCTTTGTGTAACAATTTTCTTCAGGGACTCTTCCTCAGAGAGGAAGTCAAGCCTCTACTAGGACATTAGATACTGTTGGAAGGAGCAGTCTAGTTCTCACCTCTGATTTCTAAGTCCAAAACTGAAATTCTTAGAGTGTAACCTAGTGAATGGGGGTAACTTTTGCTTTTGGGTGTGTGTGTGGGCTTGTTTGTTTGGGGTTTTCTTTTGGCGGGGCGGGGGGGGGGGTCCTTTTGGCTATTACAGTTCTCAATGTACCAGAAGTTCTTTTTCTGTGTAAGTAACAGAGCCCTCACAGTGTTAAACATTTATATTATGTCTGAAATCTGCAAATTTAATTAAGGGTCCTTGTCACATGTCTACTGCAAATTGCATACTACTAAAACTTTTAATTTTTCATGAAAACTAAATGCCATTAAGGTAGGAAAGTAAGATGTGGCCCTTATAGCCACTAAAGTAGAAGATAAGACATTGCTGATCATGTGACTGTCACATTTATCTCTGTTTATGGAAAACTATGTTATGGAAGATTGCATCATATTAAAGATTTTGTGGTTCTGAGCAGTGTATGTATAAGTCTACTTCCTGTCTCTTTATGCCTAGAGCATCTGTTAATAGGAATGTTATCAATTCCAGCTGCCTAAAGGCAGATTATAAGGAATGCATTTGCAAAGCAATCTGGTGCATAGAATGTGCAGAATTTTCTCTGCTGTATCAAATCATATTTCTTCTTGAAAATCAAGTTTCATTTTAAATTCATTTACCAATCACTATAGATAATGCAGTGGTCTGAGAATATGATCTTACACAGAATACAAGGCAATGAATAATACTTGGAGTAGAAATTTATTAACTATTTTTTATATTTTAGCTTTTTCTTTTTTCCTAAACATTTCCATCCTGTAATCAAGAGTATTACATAAAAAGACTATTACAGTCAGAAAAGCTTTGATTCATTTTTATGAAGATGACACTAAATTTGTCTGGGGATGGAACCAGTCAATACACTGAAGGTCATCCAGAGGCTGCCATTCAGAGGGACCTAGACAGGCTGGAGAAATGGGCTGAGAAAAACCTCATGAAGTTCAACAAGGCAAAATGCAAAATTGTGCCCTGAGTAAGGAAGCCCCCGTGGCAGTGATATGGACTGGGCGCTGACAGTCAAAGGAGCAGATCTGGCAAAAAGGTCCTGGGGGCCTTGGGGGACAGTGAGGTGAACATGAGCCTGCAGTGTGCCCTGGCACCAAAGACAGCCAGCAGCATTAATGGAAGCACAGGCAGCAGGTCCAGGGAAGTGATTATTCATGCCTTTACTCAGCTGATTACAGCACATCTAATTACTACATCCTGTACAGGAAAGACATCAAACCACCAGGAAAACCACCAGGTTGGCCAGGACTGGACCACTTGCCTTATGAGATGAGGCTGAGGGACCAGGGCTTGTTCAGTCTGGAGAAGAGATGACTGCGGGGCTCCTAACAAAAGCACATCAGTGCCTATGGGGAAGTCAGTGAGGAGACAGAGCCAGTCCCTGCAACATGCAGCGTGCGGGGAGGATGAGAGGCAGTGGGTATAATTTGAAAAAAGGCAGTTTCAGACTGGATGTTAAGGAGAAATGTTTTCCCCATGAGGACAGTAGGTCAGCAGAGCAGGTTGTCTGGAGAGATTGCACTGTCTCTGTCTTTGGAGGCTTTCAAGACCCACCTGGACACAGCGCTGAGCAACCTGGTCTGACCTCAGAGCTGCTCCTGCTGTGAGCAAGAGTTTGGACTAGAGGCCTCCTGAAGTACCTTCCCACCTGAATTGCCCTTTGATCCTATAAATACAACCTGATTTGGGAGAAGAAAAAACAAGCAAAAAAACCCCATCAGTGCTACATTTTCCAAGCTATCTTTGCTTATACATCTAGCTGAAGAGCATTTGTAAGACTGTATTTGACAGTCTCATTTGGCTGCTGTTTTAGCCTACTTCTGTGAAGCATTCATTGTAAGTCCCAGTTTTGATTTCAATTTTAACAATTTTGATTAATCATGAAAGGATTATTTTACTTTTTCCAACATAATAACATCAAAACCAGAATTAATCTAAAGGGTTTATATGCTAACTTTTAGTATTAACAACTTGATAAAATTAACCCTAAATTTCGGTATTAATTGGGAGAATGATGGACACAATTGGTGTAATCAGTAACCTAGATAGGCCTGTTAAACCACATGACATAGGTGATCTGATCAGTGTGATGTAAGTAATCAAACAAGGCATCTTCTATATTGCATTGCATTAGTAACAAAGCAGTATAGTATGAACTACTTTCCTCTCCTTGATATGAACACAGACAGCTCTGCATGTTCAAGTTCTTCTAGAAAAGAAAACCAGAAAACCTTGATGCAAAAAGAAGTCTGGAACAACTTTTATATACTCCTTTCAGATTTATCCAAGGGGAAAGTTATTCAGAACATCTGTCTTGCATGCCCTGTCTCTTTTAATAATTTCACAGCTACAATAAATGGCTTAGATAAGGTGCACTTACTGAATTAGTTGTCATCTACACACTAAGAATTGCATTTCACACCACACCAAACAACTTCAATAACCTTCTTAATGGTATCGTGTGCATTTTGAACATGAAAAGTGATGGAATTACATTTGTGAAATCCCATGAGAACTTGTGCTGCATGTGAGCCCAACATAATCCTTTGCAATCCTTGAGAATGAAGAATAAAAAAAAAAAAAGAGGAATGACTCAAGACCTTCACCTATCCAAGCTCCGGGCATCAACAAATGTATCAAACATTTCATTGTTAAGTTCATAACCACACATGACAAAAGAAAAGCAATATATTATTTTTTTTAAATAAAAAATAAGATTAACAAGAAAAATAAAAATTAACTAAATAATTGGTGCAGTTTTGGTAACAATAAAGGTCTTAGGTGGTTATGGTCCACATGATTTTTTCCAACAAAAGCCCTCAATTTACGGAGAGAGAGAAAATGAGGCATGTGTTCATACTCATGAAATAATTTCTGTTAAATCTATACAGTTGGCAGTTCCTTAACCATCTTTGACTCCTATGGGACAAATAATAACAAAAAATCAGACATGAAAAATTAAGAGTGATAACCTGATGGTGTGGTTGACACCCCTGACAGACAGGATGCCATCCAGAGGGAACTGGACAAGCTTCAGGAGTAGACCCATGTGAACCACATGAGGTTCAACAAGGCCAAGTGCAAGGTCCTACACCTGGGTTGGGGCAATCCCTGGTTATCAAAACAGGCTGGGGGATGAAGGTATTGAGAACAGCCCTGTGGAGAAGGACTTGGGGGTACTGGTGGATGAAAAGCTGAACATGACCCAGTAATGTGAGTTTGCAGCTCAGAAAGCCAACCATAGCCTAGGCTGCATCAAAAGTGTGGCCAGCAGGTTGAGGGAGGTGATTCTGCCCCTCTATTTCACTCTGGTGAGGCCTCAACTGGAGTACTGGATCCAGCTCTGGGGCCCCCAACATAAGAAGGACATGGACCTGCTGAAGCAGGTCCAGATGAGGGCCGCAAAAATGATCAGAGGGCTGGAACACCTCTCCTATTAGGAAACGCTGAGAGAGTTGGGGTTGTTCAGCCTGGAGAAGAGAAGGGTCTGGGGAGACCTTATTGCAGCTTTTCAGTACTTAAAGGGAGCTTATAAGAAAGATGGGGAAAGACTTTTTAGGGCCTGTTGCAATAGGAAAAGAGGCAATGGTTTTAAACAAAAAGAGGGTAGATTTAGACTAGCTATAAGGAAGACATTTTTTACAATGAGGGTGGTGAAACAGTGGAACAGGTTGCCCAAAGAGGCAGTAGATGCCCCATCCCTGGAAACATTCAAGGTCAGGTTGGATGGGGCTCTGAGCAACCTGATCTAGTTGAAGATGTCCCCGTTCGCTGCAGGGAGGTTGGACTAGATGACCTTTAAAGGTCCCTTCCAACCCAAACTATTCTATGATTCTGTAAGGTAGTGCAGAAAGTACTTTATGTTTCTTCTGAACCAAGACTAGGGACAAAATGATCCTACTCAAAAATCCCTTCAGTCCACTGCCAAAAAAAGCCTTAGAATTAAAATAACTGAAAGCGGTTTTGCCTTAAGCATGGGCTGGGAAGAGCAGCTAGATTCTATTTCACTATTCCTGCTGGATTGACTGAGTAACTGTCCTGCATGCAGCTTGGGGCCACTTCTTAGTAGTCACTTCACTCAAATTGCTGCATAAGCTTGAGTGTGGCAGAATCAACTACCTGTTTAACTTAAATGATAAAAAGCTTAATGTAGGAACAAGATCTCTAGTAACTCATAAGTAATCAACGAGCTATTAGTTGACACACAGTTGTTTCAAGTGTTAAACATTTTTAAAAAAAACATAGCAAGTAAAAAGAAATCATGACATGATAAGGTCTTCCAATTGAAGCAAAAGTCTTTTATAGCTAATTTCAGTCTTAATGGATGATGAAGAAAAAAGTGTTGTATAGCAAAAGAACTTTTAGTAGAAGAACTAAACAGCTTAAGCAACTCTAAAGAACAAATATTAACTGATCTTCATGGTGCTTAGGAATATGGGTTGCAGTTCTTTAGTTTCTAGTGTTTTTCTGAGGTAGTCGTAGAAAGTAAGACTGAAAAAAAGTGTTATTGTAATTCTTATATTAGGAAGAAAAGAGAAATATATCCAGAGGTTCATATTTAATTTCTATAAAGTTTGAGCATATCTGTTTCTACAAAACGGTCTTTCTAATTGGCAGGATCTGAATACCATTAATCATTCTGAATAATTATGCTGCAGTACTGGTTTTGGATGGGATAGAGTTCATTTTCTTCACAGTAGCTAGTATGGGGCTATGTTTTGGATTTGTGCTGAAAACAGTGTTGATAACACAGAGATGTTTTAGTTATTGCTGAGCAGGGCTTACACAGAGTCAAGGCTTTTTCTGCTTCTCCCACTACCCCACCAGTGAGTAGGCTGGGGGTGCAAAAGAGCTGGGAAGGGACACAGCTGGGACAGCTGACCCCAACTGACCAAAGGGATATCCCAGACCATATGTCATGCTCTGCAGTAAAAGTTGGGGTGAAAGAGGAAGGAGGGATGTCTTGAGTTACGGCATTTGTCTTCCCAGGTAACCGTTATGCAGTTACTTGAATCCTTGCTTTCCTGGAGATGGCTGAACACCTGCCTGCTGATGGCAACTAGTGAATGAGTTCCTTATTTTGCTTTGCTTCAGCACACAGCTTTTGCTTTCCCTATTAAACTCTGTATCTCAGCTCATGAGTCTTCTCACTTTTACCCTTTTGATTCTCTTCCCCAGGGAGCAAGAGGCTGTGCAAGGCTTAGGTGCATACCTACCCTTTAACCTAGGGTTAAACCACAACAGCTGCTCGTAACAGTCTACTTCCCCCAAAGGAAAAAAGAAATCCTGAAGAGAGTTTAAGTGATCTCTGAATTATGAAAGCATCTGAAGATGTGGAAGATCTGAGAACTGTGAGAAATATCTGAGATGCGGCTTTTTCATTCAGAGATCACCCCTACTGGGGAAGAAGAGAGAAGAAATAAAGATATATCAATCATTGTCTTTGGCTCCCTTTAATCCCGTTTATTCTCTATCTTTCTAAACTTAACACCTCCTAGATGAACTAAGTATTTTAGAAAACATCAGTATGTATGTTAAAAATTTCTAGTGGCTAGAAATTTCTATTTCAAGATCTTGCAGGTCTTCTTCGTATGATTTTTTTAAATAATAATAACCTTTTAAGCACAATTTAGAACACAGAAGTAATATTTAAAAGTTTTTAGCTGTTTGCCTTATTTAAGCTACAGTATTTGTAGTAGGGAATCTGTCATATGCTAGTATATTGTCTCATGTGGTACTTGTTAATTACAGTCCCATATGAAAGATTAAACAAAACTTTGAAAGCAGAAAACAACAGACAATGTGATGTGAGAAGAAAAATTTCAAAGTTGGAAGGAAATAAATGGACACATATAATATAAGGTTGTAGTTACAGCATGCTAAAAAGTCTGATTGATTCAGTAGGTGGATACTGAACCTGGACTGCAAAACTGTAGCTATTTCCAGTTTAACCACAGGCTTTTAAAAGTGATGTAGACAAATTGTTAAAAATTTGTTTGGTTTAGCTTCTCATAAATAAAGAAGAGAAAGCAAGCTTTCTCCCTTCTATAGAGTAAATACTCCAGCTTTTGCAAGATAAACATCAGCGTATTCAGATGTATTATCTAAGTGTATTAGAAATCCTTATAAATTAATTACATCACTTAATAGAATAACTTATTATGTAGAACACCATATAGGAAAAATACATACATAGTTCAACCAAAATATCATTTTTTTGGATTAGAAGTATTTAATAAAATATAATGATCTGCATTTTCTCTAGAAAATGTGCTATGATGTAGTTTGGCTGACTATTCATCAACAATTGAAAAATGGAATATGAACTAACATAGCATCAAATGTTTGTTGTGGGAAAAGTCCCAAACCAAAAGGAACCTGGTACTGGAAATTTTAAAGATTTTAGGGGGTTTTGCTTCTTTTTCTCTAATTTGCTGGGTTTTCTTTTTAAAGATATTTCAGCACAAATCCAAAACATAGCACCATAGTAGCTACTATGAAGAAAATGAACTCTAACCCAGCCAAAACCAGCACATTCTCCACCCCTTATTCCATACCTTTTACATCATGCTCAGGTCCCACACTATCCAATACATCCTCATTAACCACCCCTGCTTTCCTGTCTTTTGATATAATACACAGATATCATTCCCTTAGTTTATGGACCACCCTTGTAAAATGCCTGTAAAATGTCCAGAAATGTCCACAAAATGTCCACTGAGTTCATTTAGTCCATGACTTTGGGCTCCATCTGTTATGGTGGTCACTCAGGACAGGAGAGGTGGTGTGTTGGGTGGTTATTGGGCACCAAAGCCAGCTCAGGTCAGGTCACTGCTGCACTTGCACTGCTTCTCATAAGGCTTGTTCTCCACAGGTTCAGGCAGTTCCTGCTATAGTAATTCCTGTAACATGCCACTCAAATCCTGGGTTACAACAATTTAAAGGTATATCCATTACACTCTCCACCCCTGGTCCCTTTGGACCAGACCATAGGGTTTAACAGTGCAATGAACTCCTCCCCTTGCCCCTACTTCAGCTTGGACTTACCCACGGACTGCAGTCCCTTCAGGAGTGAACCTGTTCAACAGGGCCTTATGCATGACTGCAGTCCCTCCAGGGGTGTAGCTACTCTGTCATGGGTTTATCCGTGGCCACATGCCTTGAGGTGCTCCAGCATGATCTCATGCACAGCCACTGACGCTTCAAGATGTTCCTTCTTCAGCACGGACTTACCCTTGGGCCACAATCTCTTCAGAGGTATACCTGCTGTGGCATAGACATAACCACGGCCACAGGTGTTTCAAGACATACCTGCTCTGTTGTGGGTTTATCCATGGACACAGATGCTTCAGAGTATCCTGCTCCCACATGGACGAATCCACAGGTCACAGTCCCTTTGACTCAAGTTCACACTGGATTTCCAGCCTGTCCAGTACAGCAGCACAGAAACAGCAGCGATGCCCTGGCCATCTGCCAGCCCAGGCGCATTGCCATTGCTGATATCAAAATGTTCCCAGGCACGGCAGAGTAAGATGATAAGCAGTACATCAGCACAGCAAGCAGAAAAAGCAGCCACTAACAAGCACAAGACTCTAATTTACAGTAAGTCAAGCAAGCCCCAAGGCAAGCACAGGAGCCTGCCAATTAACAGCTAAGCAGCAATAACAGCTATAAATTCAATCTAGCATATTCCAGTCAAATCTGTTGTTATCTCAAACCCTTCGAGCCCCACGTTGGGCGCCAAAAAGGACTGCCGTGGTTTAAGCCCAGCCAGCAACTAAGCACCACATGGCCACTCGCTCCCTCCCCTACCAGTGGGATGGGGGAAAGAATCAGAAGGGTAACAGTGAGAAAACTCCTGGGTTTAGATGAAGACAGTTTAACAGGTAAAGCAAAAGCCGTGCACGCAAGCAAAGCAAAACAAGGAATTTATTCACCACTTCCCATGGGCAGGCAGGTGTTCAGCCATCCCCAGGAAAGCAGGGCTCCATCATGCCTAACGGTGACTTGGGAAGACAAACGCCATCACTCCAAATGTCCCCCCTTCTTTCTTCTTTACCCAGATTTTACTGCTCAGCATGATGTCATATGGTCTGGAACAGCCCTTGGGTCAGTTGGGGTCAGCTGTCCTGGCTGTGTCTCCTCCCAAATTCTTGTGCCCCCCCAGCCTCCTCACTGGTGGGGTGGGGTGAGAAGCAGAAAAGGCCTTGACTCCGTGTAAGCCCTGCTCAGCAACTATCTTTCATTATGCAGGAAACTAGTCAAAGAACTAGACATAGCTATTGTGGTCTGAGAACTATTTTAGAAGCTGTGTTAACAGTAGAGAAAAAGAAAAATCTCCAGATATGCAAAAGTGGAAGGGAGAATTAGATCGAGACTGTAGCAAGCCTGAATGGGATTTTCTGAACCATATTTTGCAGATCCAAAAATTGTAGTTAATGGAAAAAAAGTTTTTGTTCTTTTGTTGTTATGTTGGTTTGTTTGTTTTTTTAATGCTATATATAGCTGTTTTCCATGATTAATTTTTTGGAAGTTTAGGGACAATGAGGATTTTCAGCTTCCCACCTTCTTGCAATCTACCATCATAGACCTAATCCGACATTGCTGATGATTAAGAGTTCTGATACTGATTTAGTTTGGTGAGGAACCAACTTAGATTATAACTTTGTGAAGGTAAAACATTTTACTCTCAAAGTGCAAATTAGAGTTTGCACAAAGAATGATGATTCATACCATTGATCTTCACCAGCTTGCTCACCAGGAAACAGTAGACAGAAGATAAAAATGGCCCCAGTGAGAACAGTTCAGTATTCCATCTTATACAATATCCCACATCTGAGCATGGTCAGTATCTCATACAGAAGAGGAAGATAGAACAAAAGATCCATTTAAGGACTATTATAAATGAAACAAATGGTCCTAATTAGCTAATGTTTAACTTTCAGTCTCATCCTCGAGGGTTTTTTTTATTTTTTTTAACCTAATCAAAACAATGTAAAAAATGTTTGCCAAAAATTGTTCACAGCTTCACTTAATTTTTCATATTGAAAAGGACAAATAAAGAAAATGCAAACCAGGTATTGCTTATATACTCGATGGAAAACATAGCAGGGGGTTATTTTTATATGATTTCAGGAGATTTCATTATGCATTTAAAGATGGTTAAAGCTGTAATTTGATAATCTCACATATATAGAATAATTGCTCAGTAACGTTTAAGAACAGGAAAAGGAGAGAAATATCCTAGTGCTTTAAAAGGGATTGTGTATTGTAACTTTTAAACAAGGTAGAGATGATTGGAATGATGGATAGATAGTTACATTATTTAGTGTTTGAGTATATGTGTTTATGTGTACTTCATAAACTGAGACCATCTCTATTTCACTCTGTGTGGATAATTTTGTATATAACACAAATACTCTTTCGGTACACTTTATGTACAGACTGTTACTGGTTTAGACAGATTGCAACTGTGCAATTCTGAATAATTAAAAAACATTATTTATTTATTTATGTACATGCATATTTGTTATGGATACAATTCTTTTCCCACTGAAGAGTGCAAAGCATCTGGGAGAGAATAGGACAGAATAGTTTGAAAACTGTGGATGTGAATTTTATTAAAAGTTTAACTTTCTTTACTGTTAGTTACGTATAAGAAAATGTGATTTGAATTAATTTTTAAATTATTTTTGCTGTTTTTCCTCAGATAAGAAGGCAGACCAATGTAGTGTAAGGTAATAAGACTTTCTTGTATTTAGTTGAATAAATTTCAAGTCCAAGTTACTTTTACAACAATAAAGTGAATTGAATTCATTAAAGTGCATTTAATGAATGAACAAAAAGCCTGAAAAATAATTAAATTTCATGTAAAATCTGATATAATAAAGTATGTTTATTGATTCCAGTTGCTAAGATTTTTTGGGGCAAAGGGTGATAGAGATGTAGAAAGGGGAAAGAAAATATGTTTCAGGAATGAATTTGAAAAGTTTATGAATTCTGAGTGAGTTGGAAAATTAAAATGACCTTAACTTAAGTGTACTGAGCTGGCATACAGAAGGGAGTTTATTATTAGTTTATCAATAATTATTCCTTCATTAATGGAACAGCAAATAATTTTAGTTGCACAATAAAAGGTCTAATAGGAATGAACTCCATTTTCTTCAACAATAATTCAGATGTCTTATTGGGACAAGGTATTCAGCCTTTGGCCTCACAGTTTATTCACCTGGGAACCAATTATTGACTTCTAAAATGGAGCACCCTTCCAACAAAATTTAAATAATTCATATCCTAATTTCATGTATATGCATCAAACTGAATCAAGTATGATCATAAATTTTAATGAAAAGTGCAAGATTCTCTCCATAATAGTTCATCTCAAAAATTTCCAGGTTTCATTCTGCTTTCATTTGTTAAACAGTAAAAAAAAATTTCTTCAACAGTGTTAATCATGGGTCATTCATTTTTAAGCCTTTAATTCTTGCCTACTATTTTTATATATAGCAGTGGATGAGAATGTTTATAAAATCCTGTATAAACATATTCGTAAAGAGCATAAAGAAGAGGAGAAGGTGAGTCATAATTCTGATAAGCATTAATAAATCTTCATGTACATTACAGCCCTCAGAAATGTTGACAATTATTCAGTGGCTGTGCATGAGTGCTTATGTATAATGCTGAAAGACTGTAATTATCAGTAAAATTTTGCATTGACTTCATCTCATTCAATATGAATCATGACTGTCATAAATATTATGTACACTAAAAATGGTCATTTGGCTAAAAACAGCTTATGGGGAAAAAAACATTTAATGAACTCCCATCTAGCTATTTATTTAGTTATTTTTTTCCTTCCCCTACACCATTTAAAAATTATCTGAAAACAACTTTGATGCAGTTCATTATAACTACACACTCGCTGTTGATCATTCAGATTCACTTAATTTAAAATTATTTGTCATACTGAAGTAGAAAATGGAAAGACAAAATTTTCTGGGGCTAGGAAATTGTGTATTTTTGTCCTTCTAGACTCCTATTGTTACTCACAGGGAAGAGTGGTTTTGTGTTCACAGTAAGGAATGTGTAATGTTTTGCTTCAAAATGTGATGGATTGATTAGACCCTTTTGTAAATCCTAGCATGCTGTAGAGAAACCTTGCATGAAGTTCATTTCACATAACAATAGATATCCCAAATGCAGAAGTCTATCTGACCTTGTCAACATAGGCTCTTTTTTCAGTCAGTGGTGAGAAACAGCCAATTTTAAAGCGATATCCTTTTGACCTATTTTTTATACAGTAAATAACAATAAGAAGATAATAATCCAATAGGCGGAAAAGCTGCAGTTTTATTTTGTTTTCTGTTCTCATATCTGTATGTAAGATGCATGGTAACTGTTTTAGTCCAAAAACTCCAATGTTGGATGTGCATTTTTTTTTTTTAGAAGATTAGAAAGTGTAATAACATTTCTGATGGATCCATGCAGAAGCATGAAACTCACTTGTTATAGTCAGCAAGTGATCCCAAGTCTGTTGGCATATATCAACCTAGATGTTAAAAAGATTCGGTAATGAATGAGTCAGGTTTCAAAGGCAGGGAAGATATGCAGTCAAGAAGATGGTGGAACAATAAAAGCATTCAGATAACAATAGATTGTAAACAATGTAAACAAATAGATGTAAGTAGTAAGACGAAATGGTGTAAAAACTTCCAGAAGCTTTCTCATTAATCTAAAAAATGAAGAAGTACAGAACAAAACAATTTTAAAATACCTAATGCTAAAACATATTAGTGTTAGCTGGAAAAGCATTAATTTTAAACAAAGCAAGTCCTTAGTGCTTTGTTTAAGTTCTGTTGTAACTGTCACTGGACAGGTGGAGCTGGAGACATGGGCTCCCAAAGAGATGATAGAGGGAAGGATTCAAAGAGTTTGTAATTACTTTAAAAATTAAGATTGAAAACAGAGATCACAGAGGGACCTAAACAAACAGCTGGGACAGATACAAACAAGCAAAAAGGCAAACACAACAGACAGAAGATAAGAGGTACAAATTAAGAAAAAAGTTTCATATACTTACATTTCAAGATAGTGTTTGAAAGGCGTATGGGAAGAATTGAGAACTATGCAACCAAAGGAAGATGGTTTGGGGAAAGCAGGCAGACTGGAGGGGTTAAAAATTGCATGGGATAACTTGCACATATCTAGAATACGTTCCTAGATATATGATAGGAAAGACCAGAAATAACATGTCTTGAGGTTAGGCTAACTGAATGGCATGTGGAAGACTACAGGATATGACAGTTAACAATGTGAGATGCTGATCAAATCACTGACAGCACCATGCTTGTGGCTGATCTGCAGAGGGGGTTGAGGGGACTTATGTGAAAAACAAATAAACATCACAGGCAGCTGAAGGGTATCACTGAAAGATCTTTGCAGAGCAGAGGCCAGTAGTGCCTTGGTAACTCCATTGGTAATACCATGAAAAGTAGAGATGACTGTATTAGGTTTGTGTGGCAAAGTTTTGGTAGTGGGGGGGCTACAGGGGTGGCTTCTGTGAGAAGCTGCTGGAAGCTTCCCCCACATCTGAGAGAGCCAATGCCAGCCGGCTCCAGGACGGACCCACTGCTGGCCAAGGCCGAGCCCATCAGCAATGGTGGTAGTGCCTCTGGGATAATGTATTTAAGAAAGGAAAAAAAGTCGCTGTGGAACAGCAACTTCAGCTGGAGAGAGGAGTGAGAATATGTGAGAAAAACAGTCCCGCAGACCCCCAGGTCAGTGAAGAAGGAGGGGGAGGAGGTGCTCCAGGCACCAGAGCAGAGGTTCCCCTGCAGCCCATGGGGAAGACCATGGTGAGGCAGGCTGTCCCCCTGCAGCCCATGGAGGTCCACAGTGGAGCAGATCTCCACCTGCAGCCCGGGGAGGACCCCACGCCGGAGCAGGTGGGTGCCCAAAGGAGGCTATGACCCCGTGGGAAGCCCACACTGGAGCAGGCTCCTGGCAGGACCTGTGGCCCCATGGAGAGAGAAGCCCACGCTGACGCAGATTTTCTGGCAGGACTTGTGATCTTGCAGGGGACCCACGCTAGAGCAGTCTGTGCCTGAAAGACTGCAGCCCATGGAAGGGACCCGTGCCAGGGAAGTTCATGAAGAACTGCAGCCCGTGGGAAGGACTCACCTTGGAGAAGTTCATGGAGGACTGTATCCCGTGGGAGGGACCCCATGCTGGAGCAGGGGAAGAGTGTGATGAGTCCTGTCCCTGAGGAGGAAGGAGCGGCAGAGACAACGTGTGATGAACTGACCCCAACCCCTGTTCCCTGTCCCCCTGAACTGTTGGAAGGGAGGAGGTAGAGAATTTGGGAGTGAAGTTGTACCCGGGAAGAAGAGAGGGGTGGGGGGAAGGTGTTTTAAGATTTGGTTTTATTTCTCATTACCCTACTCTGATTTGATTGGCAATAAATTAAGTTAATTTTCCTCAAATCAAGTCTGGTTTGCCTGTGACGGTAACTGGTGAGTGATCTCTCCCTGTCCTTATCTCGACTCACGAGCCTTTTGTTATATTTTCTCTCCCCTGTCCAGCTAAGGAGGGGAGTGGTAGAGTGGCTTTGGTGGGCACCGGCCATCCAGCCAGGGTCAACCCATCTCAATGACCTAGGTAATAGTAGCAGAAATACTAAACTTGGTATCAGTGGAAAAGAAGTAATTAGGGGTGGGCTGTTTATTTGGAAGATGATTGTGGAAAAGAAAGGGAGGCACTAAGGCAGCAAAAAGAGTAAAGAAATGGGAAAAAGAACAATGAAGTATGCATACTAGTTCACCGGGGATATTGAGGGGTGCCGGCAGGCCAGCCGTGTCTTTTATTCAACCATAAGCAAACGATATGTGCAAATGTAATGAACAAATGATGGTGAGGATGAGATTCCTCTCATTTATCTCTGGCTAGCATATTCACATCTGATGACAAAGTGAGTGACTCTCTGCTTATGTCTGTCTCTTCCTTCTGCTAGTCTATAGGTAGACTAAGCTACTTCAGGTGACAGGTTTTTGGATCCCTATTTTTTTGAGTGATTAAGGGAAATCAAAATGGCAAGAATGCTGTTAGGATGGAAAAAGCTGAGATATAAATTCATTTTATTTATACCCACGTAAAACATAGGAAACACAGTTACAAAATAAGGACTGGAAAGGTGGCAGTGTTAATTTGATATAACAGAATTTAGGAAGAAAGAAAGGCTTTCAAGTACTGCTTAATAAAACCTTAAGGGACTATGAAATCTGCAGAGGCTCAGTTCATTTTCCTCATCAGATTTATCTGGGGATAGAAGAAGAATTTCACTAATTAAAAGCCAATGTACCTTTTGGGTCTCATAAAGGGTTCCATATTAGTCAGTCTGAACTGTAACAAATTCTTCAAAGCCTCAGAAAAAGGTGGGAGTAGAAAAGAGCAGGGACGGCTCTTCAGGATCACTGGTGCTTATTGGCATGTCTGCTGGGAGTTTGCATTTTGATTTTGGGTATTAATGTTGCTGTTATTTGATCTCAGTCAGTCTACAGTCATAATTATTAGCAAAAATAAATGAAGAAAAACACAAAGAGCTGGTATGTGGCAGGCTTTCCACATATAAAGCTGTGAAAAACTGTCTTGTCCAGGCAAACTTCAATTATGTTAGCCTAATAGTTCAAGTTCACTCATACTTCTTGATTTCCATTTTCTTTTAAACCTACTGTTTCAATGACAATTGGTATAATGAAAAAATAAACGAAAAAATACTCTACTACAAAAAGTAGAAAGGAAATATTAGTAATTATCAGAGGTTATCTTTTTTGGTTTTTAAACTCACCAGAAAGTCATAGAAAATAAAAATAATTCATGCTTTGTATTTGTTCACTTTGTATTTGTTGCTGGAAAGCAGCTTCATCAAAGTTTCCCATTTCATTTGTAAATTATCTAATTCACAATTAATTATATAATTCCATCTAATATGGAAAATTCTAATTATTTGTAGTGCAATTATCTATTACCTAAGATGAAGGATTTATAATACATTGAGTGAAACAGCAAGTTTTAAAAGAGGAAATAACTTTCAAAAATCAAATATGTATGTCAGTTTGATAAGGTGGAAAGGAAAGTTATGAAAGCAAGGACATTCAATACCTTTTTCCTTTTATTTTCCAAACACTGAAGTATTTTTCCAGTCCAAAAGTCATCCTTTGAAGAACACTTAAAGAATTTTTGGGCATACTTGATGATCCATTTGTGAAAATTCATCAGTGCTTTTAGATAAATTATTTGGAAGTGCAAATTATTACATTTGCAGCTGAAATATGTAAATTCAGGACATTGTGATGTCTCTAAGATTACTAATGATGTTGCTAGCTAATTATACAGCCCAAATCACTGTCTAAAAATTATACCTCTTTTTTTGACCTGTTTTGGAGACTAGATTTATCATCTTTTAGTACCACAAAACTGGAAAGCTTTTTTGTATTTTTTCTTAAGGATAGTAGTAAGTGGGAATAGATTATTCCCATATTTCCTTCTTGGGCACAGCTTAAATACATTAGGAAGTTATTTTCTTGTGCTTCTGAACTTCTGAGCCAGAATCGGGAACACACACTTTTGGACGCAAAAAGGCAAGCTAGTCAGTCAAGCAATAATATATGAGCACAAATTCTATAAGTATTGGAATTTAAATTCAGGAGGGGGATAAACTCAATGCTTCTGGTGATATGCCTATCAAGACAGATGAGGCTCATGGTTTCTGATCGCCATCAACAGCATCTTAAAGCAGCAGATGCTTAACAGAGAAATAAGGAAAGTTTTAGTTTCATTGCTATTGCCTCAAAGCTGTTTTCTTTTCTAATTACTTACCAATAGCAAGTAGCTAAATTTCTATGTATCTTGCTTCTTTACAGTGATAAAGTATCTTAGGGGCTGCAACATGCAATCCAATGCCCAGAAGGTCTGTATGTTGATTGGGCTTTCTTTTCTGAAATGAATGTGAATGCATAGATCCTTTTATTTTGATAAAAAAGAAATCACGAAGGTAATGAACCACTGATACAATCATCTCTTCATTTGATGCGATCAATCCATTCCAGAAAGAACTGCTTCTTTCTAATACAAGCACAGAAAACTGAACACATTTTGGGCATAACTATATTCTATTAATGCACCTCATCAAAGTTCAAAGACAATAAAGCAAAGCAAGGCTATATAAGCAGGGGACAAGGACCTGGATTTTATGGCCCAGACCAATAAAGTCAATGGAGCAATGCCTATTTATATTTGCAGATAGCCTGTCCCAAAGCTTACATTAAGGTCATAGTTTTATTACCTCTAACAAACTCTAATTTATCTATTTTTCTCAATTAATTGTGATATGTGAAATTTAAAACACATATTTTATTAATAAATTGTGATATTACAGTATACATTTTAAGGGACATGTTTGATGATACAAGAATGTTCAGGACAATAAACATGGAATAACAGGAAAATAACTGAAAAGTTTTGGGGATCCAAGTATATATGAGAAAACCATACAGAAATTTTATTGTCATTCATTAAGCCAGTGAACAGCACAAACTACAACAGAAAAATATCTTCCATTGTTTTACATATAATTTAATAAAGACTGTAAGGATATGTAGAAGGAGAGTGCTCCTCTAAGAGTATCTGGTCAAAGGAACCACAAACCAGAACATGCAGAGACAAACCCGACCAACAAATGATAAAGGAGGTCATGATAAGAACAAACCTGGTCAGCTGCACTAATTGATGAGCAATCAAGAAACTACAGGCAAACAGGGACTTTGCAACGGATAAAGATGCAAACCTGAGGGTCCAGGATGTTGGAGGGGGTTGGTGGGAATGTGCCAACTGACAAAGCAATGTGCAGGGGAAGGGGGAGCAGGGAGGAACAAAGGAGGAATAGACAGAAAAGGGTATAAAATGGGGCTGATGGCATTTTAATTGGAGCTTGTCAGTATGCTTGTCTGGCTGAGACCTGCACCTGATCACCATAGTTTCTCGTGTCTTTTTATATCTTCTCATTAAGTCTTTTCTTAACTCTGTGTCTGCAGAATCTCACTCTCTATCCCATGTGTGTGTGTCTGTCTGTCTGTCTGTCTGCTGCAAGGACTGAGTGCCAGCTGCAGGAGTCAGACTGGGGGTGTGGGTGCCTCTGGACTGGAGCCAGTGGGGTCTCAGCATCAGCTAGTGGAGCCAGTGGGGGTCTTTAACCTCCAGCCACTGGGGCAGGAAATGTGTGTGTTCCCAAAACCAGCTACTGGGTGGACTGGGGTGAGTGAGGGGCTCAGTGCCAGCAGCTGGAGCGAGACCACAGGTCGCAGCCCGTGTGCCTGGTGCCGGCTGGTGGAGGCGAGCGTCTGTACCTTCCCCAAACCGGGCATGCGTGGGGTGTGCTTGTGTATTTGCAGCCAAACTCCAAGCTGGACCAGCCAGCGAGTTTGGGACGGGGTGCCAGGCGGGCAGAGGATCCGTGCCGGTATCTGGGGGGACCGGCGAGTGCGGTGTGTGCGCTGCAGCAGTGACCTTTTGCCTCCGCCGGCCCGAGAGGAGGAGGGGACATGGCCGGCCGGGCCCGTGTCTGGCGTCAGGCCTGTACGTGGGGGCTGCCGAAGGCAGCGCCTTCTCTGTGGCCGGCTGTGTGACCAGCCGTGTCGGTGTCCTCTGTGTGTGTGTGCGTGTGTCTGTGTGTGTGCGTGTGTCTGTGTGTGTGAACAAAAAAAAAGTAAGACAGTAAGCATAGATGAAAGGAAGAGTTCATTGCAGAAGTGTCAAGGAGTGACTGTCATGGTGAAAGGTTGTTAATACAGTGAAAAAAGAAAATATACTAAGTCCATTTCAAGACTGCAAAGATTTTCCCTATTAGCCTGAATTTTATGTCCCACCTAAGATTCTGCCTTTGAGTTAGTCCTGCAAAAGTGAAAAGAGCTATCTGGTGACAGACCATCAAAATAAGGATGAAGGAAGAATTTATTCCAGAGAGTATGCCCAAGCAATCTCTTCTAGATGTCTCAGTGGAAAACATAAAATTTCCCTTGACACTTGAAGTTAATCACTACACATGCTTTTTCAAAACCATGAAAATCTGGAAACAAGGAAGTGATAATATATACTTAGGGAAAAAGGTAACATGACTAGAAACATTTCAAAGGGAAGGAGAATCCTGCTTGTAATAGTTTTGTGTGTGTATTCTAGACCATCCAAAACCTGCTAGAGGCTGTACACAACCATACAAACACATATAATGCCATAGACACATTAAGTTTATCCTGTGCTTGCAAAACTCATTAAAGCTTTTTGTTTCAAATGAAAGAGAAATGTGCTTCATTAACATAGAATTTTATTATTATTTGCTCTGAAGGATAAAATACTGCAAAAAGGCAGTAATCTTTCAGCAGAAAACTATCTCCTTTCCGATAGGTTTTTTATCTTTATTTTTGTTTTATTTTGAAAGCTGTATAATACTTGCATAGTTTATGCATAGTGTCCCTTCCTTCACTCCTTCATATAGACATACACATACAAGCCATAGTACACAAATGTTTAAAAAGCAAAATGCACAAAAAATGGCCAAAATGAATTATTTCAGTGTTTTGTAATCTAATATGAAATTAACTTCCAGTCTTATTTCTGGATCTTGGATTTGGTTTCAGCATTCTTTAAAGGAAAATTTTCAGCATTTCATATAAACACTTGAAAAAATATTGTAGTTTGTTGAAGAAGAGTGGCAGAAAATAAACATGATTCCTTTGAGACAGAGTTATTAACTTATATAGAAAATAGCCTAAAAGTGAGAGACTGACTTTCTAGACATGTCTATTATTATGTTAGAATAGAAAACAGAGGCTTTCAAAGAGATGATGTAAAGGAAGAATATCCCGGGGGAAAATGTCAGCTCTGGAGAAAGTGATTAGTCACCCTTTTACTGTCCTAGTAAGGAATATTGAAGGAACAGTACCCCTCTCTCAGAACAGAAGATAAAAACACACAGTACCAACTAAGGTCTTAAAGGACGGTAGCGATTTGTTTTTCTTTGAGCTAGCACTTGGTATCCCATGGTCTATTTACAGGTGAGAATCAAGGAAAAATGGCAATTATTAAATTAATGAAAAGAGAGGCATGAATACTTATTAATGTAACAAAAAAGACTAAAAAAACTCAAAAAATTATAAAAAAGATAATTGTATTTATTGATATATCTTCAGCTGAAATTCATATTTGAAATGCTCTTTCTTAACAGTAGATTTCTCAACAAGGAATGCTGTCCAGTAGACAGTGAATTTTCAATGAAATAGATTTTCTGTTGGATAAAGTAGTTTAAATGAAATGAGAAAACAGGAAATATCCTTTAACAATATGAAAATGTTTAGACATATACATCAATGTTTGCAGGGTGTATTTAGATTTATATGTATGTCACACATTGTAATACAAACAAAATAAGAAGTTTATAAAATATAGGATTAAAATGGAGACATAATTTTGCAAGTGCTCCTGCTGAATAAAATGTTCAACTTTGTTGATAATGTTGACTATTTAAATTAAAATTATCTAACTGGAAACTTAAATTTGTTATTGTGCCATTAACAAAGTCCAGTTTTAATTGTAGTGAGCAAATGAAATTGAAACATACTTTAATAATGCTATATTAGCTTTAATGATAAAATTAAGTTCTTAAAAATTGGTTTTCTTTTATTAGATGTGTTCTTTATAGTGTTTGACTAGCTTCGGTCATTTTATTTTATGTGTCTGTCTGAAATAGTCTTAAAAATTCCATCTATATGAATCTTGGAAATTGTTTCATTGTGAATTTTTTTATAAAACAACCTGAAAAAAGAAAAGAAAAAAAAATCATCTGTATTTACTGCAATAATTGCTCCTTTGACATCTGCAGAAGACTTCTGTCATGAAATTGGTACCTGAAATTTCAGGGAAACTAAGGAGAAAGGCCACATATTGTAGTAAAATGATTGGAAAGTTTAGTGAACATGGCCACTGTAAAAACTGAGAAGGAGTTTTTTAAGTTATTGAAACAACATTGATTTACATCAACAGTAAATATATGCCAATCTCTTTAAAACATTGATAGAGAATATTTTATCGTTTATATGCCACAATGTTGACTTACATGAGTACAAGTCCTGTTAGAGCTCATAAAGTTATCAGTCACTTTTAATATCTGGCATTTTATTTGTCTGGGACTTTACAGAAAAAAAAAAAATGGTAGGCTATCAACTCACTGTTTTAAAAAAATAAGGTACGTTGCCCTTTCATTCTATTGTCTTTCATTACGTATTGCTAAAAGGGATGAAAGGGAAGAAAGTCATTACTTCTTTACAATGGCAGAACTCCACAGCTTGACATAGATGGGGATTTTATTTTTTTCCTGAAAAGAAAATCAGGGGCATATGTTTTCTGTCAAATATTTAATGCAAATTGTTTCAATATGATGGAAAATATGCTGTCATTATATGTGAATAATTCAAGAAGTGGCTAAAAAGATGAATGTGATATGCTAAGTTATCAAAAAATGTGCCATAATATGCCTTTTAAAAATCCACTAGTTAATGTGGCAGATAGAAAGAGGCAACTATGATAAAGCACAGGTGCTGAAAAAAATGTAAACAGACATGTAAATTATCTAGTTATGTTATGCACCTCCTCATTGCTGAGAATATCCTCAAACCAGCAGTAAAGCCAGTAGAATTTTTAAGAATATTTAGTCATTTAAGGAACTTCAGAAGGTGCTTTAGCAACTTTAAAAGCCTTTTTTCCTGCTCACATGATAGACATAATTATATTACTCACTGACCTATCACCATAACGGCTTCAAGTCCCAGGCACTGCATGGAGTAGGAAATCACTGGGTTTGACTTTTCAACAGTGTCTATGTTCCTATCCCTCAGTATTTGCAAGTTACTACTGTGAACACTGGTAATGTTACTATGTTATTTTGCCTACAATTTCACCTCTTCACTGACAGGATTGGGGCCAGACCGCCTGAGCTCAAATGCTGTGACGGGTGAACTCAACCTCATAACCGAACTAGTGCTAGCTTGGTACAGGCTCCAAAGGAGGTAAAGGCCTGTGCCGTAGCCAGGCCAAGAAGTCCTCTAGTTCCAATCTGTTCTCTGAAAACCCTCAAAGGAGCAGAGTGACCCAGTAAGCGTTGATGCACATGAATTTGGAGCACCGATCATGGGATGAACACATGAATAGTGGGTGGCTTTTCTAAGAATCATTTATCAAGGAGCAAAGAAAGTTGTAGGCACAAGGAGTCTCACGCATACCTTTCCCATCGCATGTAATTTGACCGGAAGCCAACCACTTTATTCCATAAGTATGACAGCCTAAGTGAGCCTTCTTTGAGCAATCCCTGCTAGGCAGTGTGGCTGCATGGCGGTGATCTGCCCTTGAGCTGGGACACCTCGCAAGGTTGCTCCTCGAGGCAGAGAGACCTTTCGCCAACAGCAGATCTTTGGTAAGAGACGGATATCGTGTATAACCTCATAGTATGGTAACTTTAATTTCTGCCTTGGTAACCTGGATTTTGTCTCAGTAGTTTTGAATTATTGTTCAAATGATTGTGCCGTACAATAATAGAGTGAACCTTGTCATCAAACTTTGTTAAGTCGCACATTTACAACATCATATTAAAACTTCTTTTGCCAATACGTTTGACAGTGGCCCTTTCAGTGATCTAAATTGCCCGTTTGTGACAAATGCTGATGAGCTTTGCAATTTAAGAGTGGCTCTTGTTACTCTCAGGATCTCCCCTGGCAGTTTCATTGGTGCCTACATGGATGAGCAGTATGGGAAAATAGCCAGAGGGCTGGACAAGCCTCACCAGTCTCTTTCATACCATCCCTGATCAGAATCCCCAGAAAGGAATAAATCTCCCCAGACAGTAAGTCAGGCAGGCGGATGTGGGTCTCCACCACTGCAGCTGGCAGTCTCCCATAACTATCACCCACCACTTCCCTGGTGCAGATGCCCAGTTCAGGCACGTCCCACTGCGGTCCCTCCCCAGGCAGAGCTTTCTCCGCTGTGTGTGGTACCAGGGCACTGAACTATTCTGCTTTTGCAGGTCTCTGGGTGGAAAAAGAGCTGTCATCCTCCTGCCAGAAGTCACATGCTCCCCATCTTCTCCAAAGTGGCAAATGGACACTTCCCTTGGTATTAGTGACACAACAGTAGTTTGCATGACCTGCCCTAAGATGCTTAACTTTCAGCTCAGAAGGTTCTTCTTCATAATCCTTCAGCTCCCATTAGAAATCTTGGCAAGTTAGTAACACCCTTTTTCTTCTGTTTGCAATTCTACGTAGAGTTCTAACATAAGAGACACTGTGAAAAGACTTTATATACCCCTGAATGCCACAAACAGAAACAAAACTTCAGTGTGCCACGCTGAAGCACACATAGATGCTTGTTTTATCCCTGTTCACCAACCACTAGTTTCCTTTCTGTTTCTCCATACAGTACTGATGTGGTTAACACAAAAGGAAAAATTTCTGCAGCTCTGGTTATGTGGAACACTGTTTCCGTACCTTTCTACCTCAGTGACTTTCCAATTCATTTCAGATGTTGGTGGACAGCATTTTTCTGTTAAGGTGCCTCCAAAATTTTCTCTGACTCTGCTCTTTATCTCCATAATTGTCTTGTTTATCTGTGAACACAATGAAACTCAGTGTGAAATATGTGATGATATATAATATGAAGTGCTGCATTAACATAGACTGCCTAGGGAAAGGACTGTAAATAGAAAAAAAAAAGCTTTCTTTCAGAAGTGACATTTTCAGAGGTGTATTTTCAGCTCCCAGTGCTTTATTCCTGAAGTCAGAAATTGAAGCAATACAAAAAATTCAAATTCACATTGTTCAAAATGCTGTTAGTAAGAATTCCAAAGCAACATTAGTTGGGTAACCTCATCAGGTCAATATGGTGTCCTGATCCAATGTCGGGGAAGGTTTCGATATGATCCCCAGAGCGAGATTAAGACACAAACGAGGTCAAATGCCGTATACCCAAAGAGCTTTTATTATCAAAAGCATCAAAAGTAGAAAATAGTAGCGATAGGATAGAATGGAAGAAAAGGCAGAAATCAAGCAAGCAGTTGGGATAGAGTTGCAAGAATAGTCACCACCATGAATCCAACAGCGTCCTGTTGTTCCTCAGTCTTCAATTCTTCAGTGATGGGTGCACACCACGGCTTGTCTCCATGTTTTTTTAGAGGGCATAGTCCCATGATGCATGCACATACGTACTGTTCATGCACTGTTCATGTGCTGCAGGTTTTGTCTATCACACGACCTTCGCGTGATCAACACCAGAAACCAGTATCTTATCTCAAAGACTACAGTTTCCATGAGAATGTTAGTGTCCATGTTCTTCGCTGGCTCTGGCCTGTCTCCTCCCCTGGATGCCTCAGTGGCCTGATAATCGTCCTTTTGGACAGAGGAGTGCCCTGCTTAAACAAGCCATCTCTGGGATAAGTGGCTCGTCACAGCAAACAATCCTTGAGATGAATGGCTTGAGATGACAGTCCAGTCTCCCACAACAATCAATCTTTGAGACAAACAGCTCAAGATAACAATTCAGTCTCTCACATATGGTCATATTGCCTTTGATTTCACCAGTGCTCCACTGATTTGCAATTTACTATCGTACCTGTGAGATTTTCAAAGTCAGTATCCAACATCTTATAAATCTTGCATACTTCGTTCTTAGAACATTGCGGTTACATGGGCTGCATTGATATATGTTCTAGTGTACAAAAGTGTGTTCTGGATTGGCAAGACGTTTTCACTATAAATCATCCACTCATTATTCATATCATCCAAACCCCCAATACTTTCTTTAAAGCATAAATTAAAAATAATTCTTTAGATAGATCTCAAAAAGTAATTGTACAGAAAAAAATACACTATTTTCCAGCAGAGTTCTTCAGGTTCTGATCTATACTATTTAATATTTTAATTTACATAGTACGTACTGTATCAATTTCATGTTCTTCCTTTTTCTTTTAAGTCAAATTGTTGTGTGAAAATGTGTCCTGATTTCAGCTGGGATAGAGTTAATTGTCTTCCTAGTAGCTGGTACAGTGCTGTGTTTTGAGTTCAGTATGCGAAGAATGTTGATAACACTGATGTTTTCAGTTGTTGCTAAGTAATGTTTAGTCTAAAGTCAAGGATTTTTCAGCTTCTCAAGCCCAGCCAGCGAGAAAGCTGGAGGGGCACAAGAAGTTGGCACAGGACAGAGCCAGGGCACCTGACCCAAACTGGCCAATGGGGTATTCCATACCATGGGACATCCCATTTAGTATAGAAACTGGGGGGAGTGGGGGCGGGGGGAATCACCGCTAAGGGACTGACTGGGTGTCAATCAGCACGTGGTGAGCAATTGCACTGCGCATCATTTGTATATTCCAATCCTTTTATCATTACTGCTGTCACTTTATTAGTGTTATCGTTATCATTATTAGTTTCTTCTTTTTATATTTTATTAAACCGTTCTTATCTCAACACAGGAGTTTTATTTCTTTTCCTGATTTTCTCCCCCATCCCACTGGGTGGGGTGGGAGTGAGTGAGCGGCTGCGTGGTGCTTAGCTGCTGGCTGGGGTTAAACCATGACAAAATGTTTCAAGTGCTTTACAGAAGTTTATTATACCAGCATCATTATTTTTATTAATGGTATTGTTAATCCAATGAAAAAAGACACTGGGTTAGTGTAAAAAGATCTACTTATTATAAATCCTATTGATTGTCAGATATGCTTCCAGTGCTTAATTTTTATTTTTTTATTAACAACTTCAGTATTAGAACTCCATTTTTTTTCCAGGAATCAATACTAATTTGACAAACCTAATTACTTGAACCTTATTAATGCTTTAAAATATCAGGTTTTCTACTGTCTGCCCAACATGCTTTGTTTGTTCCCATTTTTCTTCCCCTTCTTCCTTAACTCGGGAACTTCCAGGAGTTTCTATGAACAATTAAACAATCAGCATTGAGAATCTAGAGAAGGCAATGGCTGCTGCATTAAGAATTCTTAAATTCCTTCTTGAGCTAATAATTTCAAAAGAAAATCTAACTTTGTTATCTGATGTTTAACATACTGCTCAGCTATTAGCAGGTGAAGTTCTGATACATAATCTGGCATTGTTCAGAGATATAGAATGTGAGTATTACTGGGGCTTTTCCCTTACATACCTCCTTAATATCACATATACCCTTGATAACTACTGGACAAGTTTAAGTAAGCTTTAAAAATATGTCTCCATAGGACTAAGAACCAGCACATCATTTTTAGTCATCTTTGTTCTTCATTATTCAGTGAGCAAACTTGGCTTACTTAATGTAGCAAGATAAAGTTATTTTGGGATATTAGTTGAATGGTTCTGCATCAGTGTTTTCTAATTATAAAACTACTTTTCCCATAAATTAAAAATGAAGTTATTACTACTGAGTTTTGTCTCATGGAAGTGTAAAATCATTATATTATTTATCAGTTCTAATCTTCAACTTTGATAGTAGATCACAGACCAAAAATTTTGGATTTTTTTTTTCTTTCAGTTTTAAAGACAGAACCCGCACGTGCTCTTAGATATCAGGGAATAATAAGGTTGGGCAGGAAGCCAGGAGGTGAAGGTGAGGAAGGCCAGCAGAGTAGAAGCTCGCCAAGGGGCACAGTCCCACAGTATCCAACCAGGAGAGAAGGGCTGGGACAGGGATAGTGACCAGGGTTCCTGATGGCCAGGTAAATCTTCAGTGACCAGGCGGCCCTGACACCATGCGGGAAGTCTGTGCCCGTGGGCCAGGGCCAGGGCCAGGACCAGGTCAGCTGCAACCTATCTTTGGCCACGACCCGGAGTGAATGCCTGCATGGAAATGCTGCTCCCACGTGAAGCAGAGAAGGTGCCAGACAGGTTTGCTGCTGCTGCTTCTCAGCCAGCCCTTCTCGATCACCTGATTCTTGTTGCACAGCTGCACTGTACCAAGCAGCCTTGAGCACAGACTAACAGCCACTTGGGGGACTTGGTGTGCTCAAGGCCCAACACTGGGATTTGGCTCTTAGCATTGCCTAGTTTCAGAAGGAAGGTAAGATTTCACGTGAACATGTTTTTCTAGAATATTACATTGTACAGTATAATATGACGTGACACAGCTACACGACATGATGCTAGCTCCCTGACAATATATATTCAACAAAAAGCTGTTTGCAACTCAGGAAAGCTTCTGTCAATTCATACATTCAAACTGAAGGTATAATGGGAGCCTTATTGGTATACAAATGTCTTGCACCTGTTCTTTTAACAGATACAGATGAGAACAGTGGGATGCTGGCTTTTTAATGCAGAGCAGAAGGTACTTACCTTACCCTGTACAAATAACAAACTACAGGATTTGTCTTAAGGTTTAATGTACAATTTAAGATAAAAAAAACAAACAAGCAAAATCTTTACCGTACCATAAAATATTTCCTTTAAGTAAAACATTTGTTTTCAGCCAGTGAATGTTCTTTGATTTCTCCATCTTCCTAAAAGCATAGTAAACCACTTGTCACATCGTGATACTAAGGAGTGATATATTGAAACATATCTCTCACTAAAGGGAACACAGTCAACAGCAACATATACAAATGAGAAAAAAGAAACTACATATACAAGAGCAGCAAATTATATGACAGCAGTAAAGATGGGCACACAATAGTTGTTTTCCTGGTTGTATTACTCTGTATAATTTATATTTATATTTAAGTATTTATGTTATCCTTCCTTCATTTTTTGCCATCTCAGATAGAGGTCCTTCCTCATGACAGCTATGTTTCAGAAATTAGGTCATTCTTCATGACCTCTCCATTTCCCTTTCTAGACTTTTACAAGAGAACTCACTGACACATCTTTAACCTCTGCTTGGAAAAACAGACACATTTTTATTTGAAATGAAACATAATTGGGGCACTACTCAACTATAACTCTTAGGAAAATTACGTATTAAGGAAAACAGATAAATATTTTGAGAAATTTCTTCAGTTTTTGAAGCGCTATCTTTCCTAGGTCTTTGGTTGTTCTTTTAAGTGTTGCACAAAACCCTGAGCAACTGGTCTGAATTCAGCATCAACCATACTTTGAGCAGGAGCTTCAACTCTAGACAGCTTCTGACTTCCCTTCAAACTTGATTATTCTATGGTTTAAGAATTCCAAAAACATTTTTCATCACTATTGCTATTTATTTAGAGTCCAGTTAATTAAGTTATTCTGTGACAGTTTTAAGGTTACCACAGTAAAGAAGCTTTCTGTAAAATGGGTGTTTTTTTTCTAAAGGGAGAAAAGGATAAAGAGGGAGGAAGTTACCAAGTTGCTTGATTTTTCTATTACTGTGGGTTTTATGCTGTCCTGAAACCTCTGAAATCTTACTTGCAGATATAAGTTTACATCTGTGATTTTTTTTTGTCCACTAAAATGATTTTAAAATGGACACAGGAATATACTAGAAATTAAAAGAGATTTTTCCATACAAGGCAAAGTGGCATCCTAAATATTTATTTATTTAGACCTATAGTTTGGATGTCTGCTCACTATTCTTGAAATCAGTATCATTATGGGTTAGGTACAGCTGGAAAAAAACTTCTCACATGCAATTTGATTATTTAATTTGTTCCTGTTTCTGTTAGCAGAATTTGTTATGAAGCTCTTGTTTTCAAATATGTTTGCCTTTACTTGACAAGTGTTTTGTGTGAAAGAACAAAACAAAACAAAGCACAAAACAAACACCCTATGGCTCGCTAGTTAACTACCCCTCTTAGGTGTTCTATATTCAAGACCTGATGTTCCAGCTGTGTAATTTATTACATTTTTCCACCTGAAATTCATGTATGTAATTAAATGGATCCCAGCTACACATTTGGCATTTGTCTGAACACTCAGATGAATAAACATTCTCTTGCACAAATATTTGCAAATGAAAATCAGAAGAGGTTGCAAAGCTAGTCATAATGAAAATAAAATAAATCTAACAAGACTGAGGACTGGAAAAATCACAGTATAGTGGAAGATATGTCTCTATGTGGGGTTCTCCAAACCTAAAGATGGGAGGTTTTTTAGAACAGGAACAGACTTAGGCTCTAGACGATGTATACACATTTTTTTCCTTTGTCTAGTAGAGGCCAATAGGCTACAATGGAGAAAGGTTGGGAAATTTCGAAAGATGTGTGAGGCAGAATAAGGAAAGAGTGTGGTACTTAGGTACCATGGTGTGATGCACATCTGAAAGCACCACTGAGGCAAGTGAGGCCTGGCCTACAAGTGCCCAGCTTGAACTGGCTGGATTAATCCAGCATCTGCTTGCAAACAGAGAGGCACAAGTGTACTTTGTTATGTAGCTGTTGTCGGCTTCACAGCGTTGTTGCAGATTTGGGGACAGAGACGAGAGAATGATTGGAGTCCTAGTAACAACCATCAATTGGCCTTAGATAAAGAAGTTGTCCTGGGACTTGGTAACTTCCAAGACCTGCCCCAACAGTCTGATTCAGAAACCAATAAATAGTGAAGACTATCAGCCCTTGTGGTGGAAACTCCATACTTGGACTTTCAAATCCACCCTGAAGATGAAGCCCAAGATGGAAAAGCTATGCATTGAGACTGGGACCCAGTCACGCTCAGTGGTCAGAGTGAGTGTCTGGTTGCCCCGAATCCATGGTGCAGGTCCAACTGGGACTGGAGGGGCTGGGGAGGCAATTAGAAGGGGGGAGAGGGGGGTCTGGGCTATGGTGTGTGAAAGAGAGAGACTGTGCGTATCTGTTAGAATGGAAATCTTAAACTAGAAATCATTCTCTACTCTCTACCCACCCTGTTTAGTAAATAAATGTTAGATTAAATATCACATTTCTTGCAGCCACTCCACCTGTAACTCCTCTGTGACATTAGGAATGCATCAGAGGGACTGTTGAGGTCTGGAGCTTTCACATGACATACAGTACACAATAGAATTGAATGCTGTGTCCTAGCAGTGGAGAAGCATGGCAAGAGGAAAATACCCTATTAAACTCTTTCCCTTTATCCTTTACCATAAGTATTACAGAGACTGGACCTCTTGATCAGGCAATTTATTTCAACCATCTACAGAATTAAAGAAAATAAATATTCCAGGGGAAAAAACCCAACAAACCAAAACAAAAACCTGGCTATTTAAAGGAACAGGCACAAACTGAAGGAGAGAATAAATGAGAGATGATACGAAAATAGTCTGATGAAGTCAAAATACCATGTACAGCATTGGTAACTGCAATATCAATCACATCTAAACAATTTTAAAGGAAGAAAGGTAACAAGAAAAAAATTATTTCTAATTTGGGAAGAGAAATTAAGTTCTGTCAAAATAAAAAAAGAAGACACAAAATTTATTAGAGCTTCCTGGTGCCTAACAAAGGATGTCTGAATGCTCATTAGCTCTATGTGTGGAGGTTTAAAATTTTACATAATTTTCTCAATAAAGTGAAAGAAAGTAAGAGATTGTGTTACAACTTTCATTTTGTATAGCACAATCATAAGAGAAACTAATGATAAATTAATTATATTAATCTAGCCACAGATATGGGGACACCTGGAAATAGGAATAACTTGTAGAAAACAAATTTCTAAATAGGAGATGGTAATTTAAAAGGTATACATCTTTAAGTAGTTACAAATTGGATTTTGGGGGGGTGAAAAATAACAATCTATTTATGTTTTTACTGGTTGTTATGTGATTTTTCTCTTTTGATATTTTAATAACACTTTTCTATTGAAATAAACAGATTTTATGTCTAACAAATGCTCAGTCACTCCTTTTCAGAATCTGTCTTGAAGGTTCTCTTTAAGGTAGGTATGTAACATATGCAAGAGAGAAAGTATTATAAGAAACATAGAATTTTGTTTTGAAGCTCCCTAAGCAAACTAATTAGAATCTAATTTGATTTTAAATGATTATGCATATCATTCTTCACTGAAGATGGAAGAAGCTAAATAACTAATTCTCATTACAAACCTGTTACAGAATAAAATGTTGATTCATAATGGTGATGGACAAGCCACTTTGAGAACTTTGACAGGGGCTTGTTCTGGCAGAAGGCTTCTCAGCAGGGAGATACAGGCATATTGGAAGAGGAAAGTCTGCTCCAGCTGGTCAGGGTCCAGATTTGTGTCATTCCAGTCTAACAAGAATGGTCCCTGGTTCCCCTGAGGTAGGGACCAATTACAGCTGGTCATTCCTTCAGCTGCATACGTGATCTCTTGGTAAACATAGCTAATTAATAGGCTGACTCAGTAAATATCTACTCCTTGACATTACAGACAAACAAAACATTTTCCTTTGGCTTAAAATTTAAATCACATCTTTCTACTTTAAACATTTTGTTCTGATTACCATTTTTCCAGTAGCCCTTGGCAGAGGAACCATTTAATTGCTACTCCAAAGATGTTCCAACCTTTTTAAACAGAGAGCTTTAAGTTAACTAGATACTGCAAATCAACTTTTTTTTTTACTAAATACGTAAAAGTGCTTTTCTCAGATGAGACTGCAGAAACTCTCTTTAGACAGTTTTTGTGGGGTTTTGGGGTTGGGTTTCTTTGTTTTGTTGTTGTTTTGTTGTTGTTGTTGTTGTTGCAGCTCCAAATCAGTCACTTCAATGTCATAGTGTTACTTAACTCACATTTTGTGTCAGTTCACTTCTGTAATCACTTAAAATACAGTTATGATGTTAATAATTTTAACAAATTTTATGGAATTAGTGGTGTAAGTGGTTTCAGACCAGTGTTATCAAGGGAGTCCCAAACTCCTTTTCATATAGAAGAATGAGAAGTTACATACTTTATATACAGACAAGTATATAACTATATGCATAGTTATATATACTTATATACAAAAGACTATAGTTACATATATACACAGACAGAGGTACACAACTATATACCTAGTTCATACAGTATCAAATACCCTTATATTAGGTTATTTGAACTAGATTCTGGAAGGCTAAATTTATGTCTGAACTCACTCAGTGTTCTCTCACAGAGTGAGAGAAAAATTGCCAGCATGATTAAATATATACAGGATTGAGTACCAACAGTGAGACATACCTGTAACAAGCACTAGAACGTACCACCTACAGCATTAACTACATCCTGATTAAAAAAACAAAAAACCAAAAAAACATAAAACCCCAACAAACAGACCTTTTTCCCACTTGCCAGGAGATTTTAAATTTTTTGAAGTTGTCATAAAGACCATGTTATTGCTTTGGCTTCCTGTCTCCTAACTCTCATGTGAATGTACAGTATCAAGAAGGTTCTTTGCCTTTTGCTGTCCACTATGTTTGAAGCTTAGCCATTTGTGTACGTTGGCTTTCTCTGCCCTGACTTCTCAGTGTCTTCTTACCTGTCCCCAAACTGTCCCCAAGGTGAGTTCTAGGATTTAGAATGATTAATTATCATACAACAAGAGACACTTAACTTTGCAATGATTTAATTGCATTTATTGGAACTATTTATTGGAAGGTGGGTGCAAGCATAACACTTCTTTATACTTTTGAGTTAATGCATTTGGATCTTTCTGTTTAACTCTGTTTTGTGCCTACTTTTCGTATACTTTTGTGGTCCTAGTCTATATTTGGGGTAATTTTATGTCAAAGTATTTTAATAAGCATACTGCTATAATTTAAACAAAAATGCAAACACAGTATTGAAATACCAGTGATGATTTAAGAGAATGCATGGCCAGAGAACTATATTTAAAAGTACAGATTTGTTCCAAGTTATTAAAACCCAATACTTATGCAAAGCTACATAAATTTAAAGAGTAAATGTTTTGACATTATTGTTGACAAATTATGAAAACACTGTGTATGTAAATTTAAATCTGCAACTGGGAACACCTTTTCAAAGGCTGTGCTTAGAAGAGGTGTGATGGTCTTCAGAAAATACTTTAATTTGAATAACTTTTTAATTAAAAAAATGTATGTTAACTTACTCTAGATGCCACCTACTCAATGGAAATATTTCCAACCTTCCACGATCAAAAAGATCTGTTTTACTCAGCTGGCTCAAGACATGCTAATTGAAGAGCAGATTCATAGAAAGATCCTTGGTTACCTCACATATGGTCTACAGTGTTAAAGTCCAACAATTTGGTTTTCTAAAGTTGCACTCAGTTTTTGACTGATGTGTAACCCTATAGAGATTCTATGCCTAAATTTCTGTCAGCAGTGTTCCCCAAATGACTGAGCAGTTAGAGGTTTAGCTGACACTTAAATAAAATCGGGATTAAAAAACTTGATTTTCTTTCACCTGTGACAATTATTTCTTTTTCCAAACACTTCCATCCCCTCAAAACAACAATTGTGGTGAGCTTTGGTATAAAAAAATTGAACTCTCTTGAGGATGAGAAGGCAGGCAGGCAGAATAAGAGAGAAATGGGTTAGTATTTTGGGGGGTCAGTTAAGGTATGGGATTATATTGCCCCTTTCTTAGAGTTCCTTGAAATGTTTCAGACTAGTTCATGAGTAAAATATGCTTATGAACACAAAAAAACCCATGGAAGAAATGGCAAGGCATAAAAAGAACTTTTTTTACTTGAAAGCATACCCTCAACCTACTAAACAGTCTATGTAACTGTGGTATAGGTGGTACAAGTATACTCTCACTCTAGCCAGAAAGTACATATTATTACAGTAAAAAATGTTGAAGTGTCTGTAAAATTTCATTAGTAACTTGCATATCACCTGAAAAATTGTATTTGTGCCATTGGCATTTCCTGCATTATTCCAAGGAAGGCATTACATCTCTTTTGGTGAAGAGGTCAGTTTATTTCACTAACAGGCACTGATATAATTTCCTGTAGTACTCTGTATTTTGTGCACAGTGCTTGCACCTGTTCCCAGACAAGACTCAATCTTGCTTAATGTATGTGACAAATGGAGAACAACTTGAAAGGGTATCATAGTATACAGACAAGTAGGAAATTTACTACTACTCAGGTGAATGCTGAAAAGAACAACTACCTCTTTAATTAAAGCAATGAACATACTTGTCACTAAATTTTAGTGATTCCACTCATAAATCTCTGCTCAGTAGCATATAAAGACAGTTATGAAAAGATGCCCTGAAAATATTTTATTTTTGTGAACTTCTAATCTATAAAACCAACTTGAAATAGTGGCAGTCTACATAACTGAATTAAGAACAAATTATTTAAACTTTAACTCTTTTCCAGGGTTATGACTGTCTGGTTTGAAAGCAGTACCATAGAAATATCAGTTTAAATTGGTTTAGTATAATTAACCTCATTATGTAAGAAAAAATACACAGAGGTACAAAGCAAGTTCCCTTGACTAATGCCACTGGTGATCCAAAACTCAATTACTTTACATTCAAGGGCCATTATACCATCCTAATCTGGTTATATGAAAAGGAATATATACATAAGAAAAACAATTGACTAGATAATTAATCTTCTCCATCTCTGTGAAAAATAAAAATTGTGCAGGCGTTGGACTTCAGAAAAGATTGAAATGGTCTGACTGACTGATGCAAAACTAAAGTAGGCTCCAGACTCTGGACCTCACCTATGTTGAGATCAAGTTTGGGTTTAAGTACTCCAAAGGAGGTTCTTCCTAAGGTGTTTCTGCATGTATACCCAAAATTGCCATGGAACACCTGAAGCACTGTTTACTTTGCTCAGGGTGAGCACGGTTATGCCCTCTTCCACCTGCTCAACATCACAGGAATCTATCCACCAGAGTCAAAAGTGGGGAAGAGATTTAAAGGCCAGGAAGCTGCCTTTCCCATCCCCTTCCATCCCACCACACTCACATGCTCAACGCTTAAGTCCAAACCTTGTCAAATACCCTTTTTTTGTTTGTATTTTTTTGTTTTTGTTTTGTTTTGTTTTGTTTTGTTTACAAACCAACAAGAAATATCCAACAAGGGCATTTCTTTTTGGTAACTTTAGGTACTTTTTCTGATTTTCTTTATAATTCTACTCACATTTGTCATAATACAAGTTTTTCTCTTTGACCTTCAGACTTGCCCTGAAGTTTTCTTAATTTATTTCTAATTCATTACTAAAGTATCCTTTTCTCTGCCTTCTCATGAGTTTGGTAATGCCCATCCACTTCCCTCATACTATGCACTGTTTGTCTATCTTTTGTCTATTCCCTGCTCCAGTCCTGTTTTCTTCTGCTTGTCTGCTCCCTGGACTCTGGCCCAGCCTTTTCAGTTTTGCTCCTGGTCTCCTGGTTTCTCCCTGTCCCCTTCACCTGCTTAGTCTAGAAATACTTGCTAATATTTGATGTTACAACCCAAACCACAAAATTAGAGGGACTGTATTCTTATGCACTAAAAAAAAAAGAAATAGTTATTACCATGATTCCTGACTTTGGTTGCTAAAACACCTTTCTAAAAAATAGAATGTATGTTTAATGCAAGGCAAATAAAAATTTTGGTCACGTCAAAGGGGTAAAACTGCTTTTATGGTTCCATATTATCTTAAAGTATTTGGTTGTCCCTAGCAGAAGACACCTAAAGCTGCTCAAAATCCCAGTTCAGTCAGTCTTATCATGGTCTATAGCCTTATTATATAAAGCAGTTTTTACTCTTAGTTCTGGCAATTTTTTAACACTTTCCTTTTTTTCCCCCAGAAGGAAAATATACGTTTGACTGCCAGTGTAGCTCAAGAAACAAACTCTTTGCAGGATTAAGTAAAACATCTAAATGACTGATGTCAACCATTAAACTGAAAATCTTGCTGCAAGACTGGTTTTATCATTATTCAGATTTCCTTCCAAGAGTATTACCCTAGGGAATGCTCTACTAGATAAAGAAGTATGCTTTTATGATGTTGTTATTACTTTCTGGTCTCCTACTTTTCAATACTATCTTACCTTGTATATGTTATGAATATTTTATTTATTCCTCCTACTGTTTCAGAAAAATAATGGACCAGATAATTGGTACACATCGGTTTAATCATCTCACCTAACAATAGGACTTCAGTAAAGCCAAGCTTAAAGTTTCAAAGGACTTTTCCTTTCAGATATTTTTGTGTACTCATGAATAACTCTGAAATCACACATACCAAAGGATGATTGCTTGATATATGAAGTACCTGCAACCAGTTCTTCCCTTGTTCACAACAGTCAGTGTCAAGACGAATAATTTTGAAGTTAGTAGAACAGTAGTTGTGTAACATTAGTCTAAAAAGACAACTCTACCACCAAAACCATATAAACATTCAAAGTAACATTTAAGTACATTTTTTGTTGGCATTTACATTCTTTATTTCCTTATTAGAAAAGTTAAAAGTTACTTTTTTTTTTAATAAATGATGCTTTCGTAAAAGTATTTCTGAGCTATTTTGTTCTGATTTTAGGGTTTTTTTTTTAAAAAGTCTTCAGAAAAAGAACATATTTCTCATTTTTAATACTTTATTCATTATCACTTCAAACTACCATTTCAGTAATCAGAATGAAAGAGTTGATGGGTGAAGAGAACAGAAGCATGAGATGAAGGAATTGTACCATGTAACTGCTGTGTAATGTATCAAACCCCAAAAGACTGTCTGCTTTCTAATGAAATACTCCAGATTATCTAAAAATATTTCTCATCAAAACCTATTGAATAAAAGCTATTTTGTATTTTTATAACTATTATGGATAATATCTTTTTTCATTTTTAATGAATTATATATATACATAGATATTTTCTATAAATTTCTAAATGTCATCTAAAAGTTTTAGTGACAATCATAACAGTGCTGTTTCTTTGCCAAATTGAAGGACTTTTCCCTATTTTGAGGAACATTTTTCAAGAAGCCATTTTGATTATGCTCATTAAATTGGGAAATGCTCCAGATGTTGCTGCTTGAGTTGTCTGTTCATGAAAAATGTATTGTTAATATATTAAGACACATTATTCAAAGCCACTCTCTCTTAAAATTTACACTTGCTATGGGCTTTGCCTCTGGTGAGAATAAGCATCTGACTCACTTGAAGGGTCTCAGTTTACAAATAATAATACTATAAAGGTCAGAATATCAGGCAGTATGAATTTGCAGTACTGAATTTCCATTAACTTATCACTAGCTTAAGTGATGGAATTTATTCTGTTCAACACACATAAGCAGACCTTTCCAGCTTTTTTCGTTTCTTTATTTATTAACTTCCTGAGGTCTTCTGGATTATTTTCTTGCCTTCTAGTATCATTCATTTAATAGGAGCTTCAAATTTAAGGTACAGTCTAATCTGTCTGCCCCAGCCCCCTGAAAATGTTGGCATGCTTCACAAAGTAATATTACTAAAATACGCATGCACAGTCCCTACAGAGGCACTGAAGAGTAAAAAGTGTCACTGAAGACACCTTACACCTACATTTATTTTAGCATGTACACTAAATAATAATTTAAAATTGACCTTAATGCATGACCAAGCCCCCCACCCCCCAAAATCCTGTGTGTAAGGATTCTCTTTTTGTTCTTTTTTTCCTCAAAACCTTCCCTATGACTATGAAGTCATACCCAATGAGGAGATAACCTCAAAGGAACTGGAAAAACATGACCGGAATGCAAAATTTATTGCTAACTTGTATATCTAATTCTGTTTATACATATATTAAAAATGAATAAAATTAAATACACTGAATCTATCAAAAGAATACATTTTGTAATTTTTATGTGGTTTTATTAGGAATTGTTAATTCTTTTGAAGATAAATTAAAGTCTTATACTACACTTCAATGCATACATGTCTAACTTTCTTTTGCTCTGCTCTTCAAGGTGTTTAAGATAGGAAATTATTAAATTCACAGCAGTTAATTATACAGTTTCCTTTTCTTGCATGCTGCAATCCCTAACTCCATGTCT
Source organism: Haliaeetus leucocephalus (assembly GCF_000737465.1). Taxonomy (NCBI): domain Eukaryota; kingdom Metazoa; phylum Chordata; class Aves; order Accipitriformes; family Accipitridae; genus Haliaeetus; species Haliaeetus leucocephalus. The sequence continues at coordinate 2,420,081 of NW_010972497.1, read as the reverse complement.
TTTGAATATCTTCAGATGTTCTGACACTAAAACATCTATGTTGTATGACATAACTTGTAAATAGAAATTACTTTTTTCGTTGTTTTATTTATTTGTAATTTACAGCAATTAGAAAATCTGGAGTAATAGCACATAGCACTTTTGTCACTCTGACAAGCGTACACTGTTATGGGATAATCACACAAAGAAAAAACAAAATATTGGGATGTTTTGGGATGCATTAGAATACTGTATATAGTAATTATTACACTTAGGTTTGCCGCATTTTCTTTTTCCCTAGCTTAAAATATAATGACCTCTGACACAAAGGTGTGTGTGTGCTAATTACTTAGTTTTCAATAAGCAAAGTATGAACAATCAGGGGTTGCTCTGTAACATCACTGATGACCATGCTAACTACTATTTTTGCTGGGAGAAAAATCCTCCAGTAACTGCTGCTTGGTATAAAAATGCCCAGATTCTGATATAAACCCACATTTTTCATTGGGATATCTTCTGCTGCATAGACATATAATCCAACTGCTAGAACAGCACAGATGCCATGGAGAAATTCCTCAATTCATAAGGGATGGGGCAAATCTGCCAGGACGGTCCCACCGACAGGCGATGAACAGAATACTTGAAAACAGTTCAATGACTTAGTCAAAAAGAAACATAATTTTCCCTTAGATCTTTCAGTCTATATTTTTTTTGGTAATGCTTGCTGTGCAACTGATTAACTAAACATGGCAAGAGCTCTTATTCTGTGACTATGATTAGGCTACGGCTTCTTTGTCATTTCAATTACAAAAAAAGGAAACATCCTTGTTGAGTGAAAGGAAATAAGGAAGTGACTGAGAATACAACCTTATCTGAATATGAGTGGTTATACTATTTTTCTTTGGAAATTGATATGAATGGAGTTTATTATAGAGCTGTCTTGATTATGAAGGGCTACATGTCAAAATGTTGAAACGCTAATAACTCTTTCTTCTTTTAGGCTATATTTGGAATGTGTAAAGCAATTTAAAATTTGTTTTTATCTTCTTTCTTTTATTTACATATAATTTCTGGATATAGTTCTTCCTTCCTTCCCTAGATATAAATACCCTACTACTTCAAAATAATTAAAAAATTTATGCTATGTGTCTTAATTTTTATTGTATAAGCTTTTTCTGTGATTGATGTATAATAGTCTGTGTATTTTTAAAAATTAATGCATACAGTATATAATTATTTATTATATCATTTTGAATTTTAATACAATTTTGAAAATATAAAATTAATTTGAAGATTTAATCTTGCTTAGGAAGTATTCACCATGTTCTTCTGTGGATAAATTCTTATTTAGAAATAATTGAATTACAGAAAATCAAGACTTTAAGAAAAAACTTTCCAGTCAACCATGTATTCTACTAGGACACATAAGGCATGAACACAGACAAACAGAGGATCTGAAAATTCAATCCATTTGTTTCATTTCTTCTAGAAACTCATTGTGATTTCTAGTTGATATTTATTTTAAATTCCATTAAGTGGATTGTGGATTCCATTAAGTCTTTTGAAAAAAAAAAAAAAAAAATGAAAAGCACCTTAAGTATTTTGGCTTATTTAAGCATACTAAAATAACAAAAAATAAATGTGAATCTTTGATTGACTTAAAACTTGTCTTTTATATGTACATATAATTGTGGTTTTCCAGATGTCTACCTCGCAGTTTTACAGAGCTTATTTTATCCAGCTTGGCGAGTGAGTTTTGCCTATCATCTCTACTGCTGTGCACAAATAACCAATTATGAAAACCAGAAGAATTTTTTGAAGTTCTGTACTTCTTTCATGATTGTTCGTAATGACTTATCAGTGTTTCATCCCTTATTACAAATTGATAGCACCGTACAGGAAGTCACTTTAGCACAATATTTTTTTAGTTCATCCATTACATTCCACATCTGTGGCACATAATGAAGATTATGAGAGAGAGAGAGAGAGAGAGAGTTTTGCGGATTTTCTTTCTTGTAATTTAAAGTATATTTTCTAATTTTCCATATAATTCTATTCATATTCTGTCATTATATGGGTTATTTCATTGAATATCTTTCTTAACTACATTAAAGGTTTTCTTCTGAGGTTTATTTATTTATCATCCATTATTAAAGTAATATATATAGTGCTATATTTTAAGCCATAATATGTAACACAGATGACATGATAGTTCAGGAGACTGGCCATACATTATGGGCCTCCTTGGCCATTCATTTTCCTGCTCAAGTGCATTTCTTGTTGCACTTAGAAGTCTCCTTTGATATATAAGCTTACAATATTTTTCTTGCTTTGGGAAATTACCCTTATATTAATTCTGTTTCAGCAAAAGATATGTCTACTTCACAGCTAGTAATAAATTAAATCTTTTATGGACATTTTTGACAAGAGGCTAGTGTGTCTGGTCCTGATCCTGTCACTGGCACAGCAAGAGCTATAATGTAAATAGATCCTGCAGAAGTACCTGGTAACTTGAACTGCCACGGAAATCAGCTAGCTGATGTAGTAAGCATTCTCCATCCCTGCCGTGCTCATGCACTTACAAATAAGAAAACATCTCCATCTGGCATGTTCTCAACTGAAAGTACTTAGAAATACAGGGCAGATATTCTTCCAACCCTGTCTACTAGCAAAAATCGGGGAAGCCATGCAGGCATTTAGATACACTATGAGTATCCTGACAGGTTCAGAATCAACCCTCAAGTTCTATATAAAATCATAAAAATGCAAACTAATTTAGATCAGAAGGTACCTCTAGAGGTCCTATGCTCCAATTCCTTGCGCAAAGCAAGGGCAAACTTCAGAAGATCAGATGGCCTAAAATCCTGCCCAGTTAAACTTTGAATATCTTCTTGTATGTTGTGTGTGTCACCTCCTAATTATTTTGGTGACCCTCCTCTGGTCTTGTGCCAGTATGTCAACATCCTTCTGTACTATGGGATCAAAAGCTGAACCCGATAATCCACATGGGATCTCACAGGTGCCAAGCAGAGGAGAATAATCATTCCTTTGACCTGCTGGGGGCCTTATTGCTGGTTCAGCCTTTTATAGGATTAGCCTTCATTGCTGCTGTACTAAATTACTTTATTTCTTTGAATGGTTTCTTCTGATGATTTCTTCAGTAAGTGGACTGATACATAAGCGTGAAAAATGTTCTGTGAAAGAGGTTTTTCTGGAATTTAAATGTTGATAAATGCAGACTGCCATTTTAAAGCTCTCTATTTCTTTATGTTGAGGTTTCATTCCTAATTCAGATAACCAAATTCAGGTGTACAATTCAGTAACAGAGGCATCTGATGTTATTTGATATGCCCTAGACCTAAGACCTGTCTCCATCTGCCAGAAGAACATGGGTCTCTCGTTGTTCTTATGATGTACTACAGCCCTGTATAGATGGCCTGGATAACCTAAGGATGAGTTCCTGTCTAATCAAGGACAAAATGGCATTGTGTTCAGCCACATTTACCAGTCTAAAACTGAAGTATTTAGAGCTCACTATCTAAGGAATTAAAAGAATAAAGTTCACAAGAAGGGTGTTTCATATCTTGGAGACCTGTGTCAGGATGAGTAAATCATTCCTTCATTAACAGTACTGATCGCATTACATTGCCAATAGGGAGGACTTCAGCAGCTAGATACCTAACTCCTAGATACCTAGCTCCTGGATGGCTGGGACAGGTAAAATAAATCCCATCTTGAGTGACCTATATATGTCAGTAGCATTAGCTTAAGTCCTATCCATGGCTTTGAAAAACCTTCTTGAGAAATGACACTAAAATATCAGATTCATTCTGTGTTATGGATGTATTTATGTTGATAATTTTTATCTGGATCTAAATAAGTGACCAAGATTTATTTATGTATGTATTGATTGATTGATTGTACATAAATAACATAGAGACACTCTGTGATAAGCTTTGGGGTTTTAATTATTATTCTGTACAAACAATAACCTTTCTCAGCAATGTCTTACAGAAGCTTTTAATTAAATATGTGCATACTTTCTCTCAGATTGTATGCATGTATGTAATTTTTATTTAATAGGAGATACAAGACATTTCTGCTTTATTTTTTTGTTTCAGGTTTTGCTATTCTTGTCCCTTTCTCATACATGTTTATATGTATTTAAAAGGCACCGTTAACATCTTGGATACACCTTTATGACTGAGTGGGCTACTTTAAAATATTTTAAGCATTTGAGAATTTAATTTTAATAATGCAAGGAATAAAGGTGAACTCTTTAGAATCTGACTATTAGAAACACTGTGCCGTAGTTCAAGAGCTCCCTCTTCTGACCACTATAAACGATCAGAATGTTAAGTTTTCTTAAAGAAAATCTGCTCCTGTCCAGAAAGGTAATTTAATGGTCCTGTGCCTCTAAATGTTTACATTGTTTTGCCATTATTTTTTCATGTCCAGATCAAACCTAAGATTCTGTACAGGTTTGTTACTTAAAAAAACCCCCCCCCCCCCCCCCCCCCCCTTTTAGTTAAATTATGCATTTCTTAATGGGAGAAAACTTTCCAGACCAGTAGCAGTTCACCATTCTGTTATGTGTAGTTAAACCACACAATATGATATTATATTTTGGTGGGCCAGCACCAATGAAGTGCAGAGTGGAAAAATCACAAGCTTCAAGCATCACAAGCTTCACTTTGTTAAATGCAAATATTAGGTGAGATTTTTCAACTCTACCCATAAATTTGGTTCCCATTGATGTTAGAGGGAATTAAGTACCTATAAGAATGTAAGTAATAATGAATTTTGCAGTACTGTTTTCCCCAGGCTAGAATCCAGAATTCAATATTAGAGCTTAGACTCCTGTTATAAAGAGTATGGGGACTCATCTGTCATACTTCAGAATGACATCCAGGACCAGCAGGACAATTGTTGGGAGATACCAACAGCCAGCATTCTTGTTGAGATGCCATCCAAAGCTAGCAACTGGGGAAGGATGGATGACAGAAATTTTCCTTCAAATCTCCACACATAATTCACACTGAGGTGTTCCACTTGAGATCCAGTGCCCAGAAAAACAGCTATTAGCTCTAACTCAAAGAAAAGTAGAAGTTTCTTCTCCCCCTAGCACTCAACAAGGCTGGAAATTTTCTTATTCTCTTGTTCTCACATTTTAGTTCTCTTTTTAATAGTTAAAATGCTTCTCTAGTATGTAGGAGAGCAAGGCTCCATTCTTTCCTTCAGTAAGTCCTGAAGCAGGGGAAAGTGAAGGGCAGTTATGTATACCCTATATGACTTGAGCACTAAATCCAGGAAGAAGTTCCAGCCCCTGAAACCTGACCAGAAATTAAGCATCTGACTCTTGGAGAGATTTCAAATGTCTCTTTCTCTCTCTTCAGCTCTTTCAACATTCTTTCCGTGAAGGATCCAATTCTGGAGGCCTGATTGGGTATTTTCTCATTCTCTGTATACAGAATTAAGTTTTACACACAAACCCACTTGGAAACAGGCAGCTACTAAGTAAGTGGATTGATACTTGATGATGAGAACCAGGAGTAGACAGGCTCTGAGAATAAATTATTTCACAGCAGTGCCTGCATGATTGAAAAGAAATAGGTGGCCACATTTCTACTTTCTGTGGAGCACGGTCTTTAGGAATATGTAGGCTATTGATAGAGGAAGTCTACCATACTGAATCCATTCAATCAAAATAATTACAGGAATATTTAATTTTTGAACATGTAGGCATGGTGTGTGTTACATTCTTCAGCCACACCAGGACCAAAGCATTTTCACATATGTCCAAAAGGAGCTCTCTTGTGACACTCACTTGTGATTTAAACAAAAGAAACTAAAAACCTATGAGATACAGGAACCTCCAGCTGAACTACAGTTTTTTACAATATAGGTTTAGATTTTAAATTTTGCTTGAAGCAGTACTTTAATTGTGTGTCTCTTTGGGGACATTACTGAGTGAATCTTTAGTTATTCTATTAGTCTCACAAAGTGCTCACCTCTCTCTAGGCATCTTACTCCTTACCCTCTGTTAATTGTGTTGCCAACTACCTTTAAGGTCAGATGTATTCAGAGTTCTTTTTTTTTCTTTTTTTTAATCTATAGCACCCATTCTTCCTTAAAATCATAAAGCATTAAAAACATGGGTTTTCTAATTAATACTGAATTAGACAGTTCTCTCAGATGCACACAACAATATATGCAATGAATGCACATTATTTACATATGTATATGTAAGTATCTTAAGCCAAAGCCTGACATTATCACCATGTGTTTCCTCTAACCTTAAATACTAGTTATATTTGTACTCGAAAGAATCAGGAAAGGGTGCAAAGTAGTGAAGTGTATTTATGTACGGAAGGATGCAAGCATATGCAAACTGGCTTTGTTCATTTAGCAGGTGTGAGCAAGGCTGGGTCAAGAATTTGTATTACCTTGTTAACACAGTGTTACACCTCAGGAAACAGCCTCTGCTTATTGAATCACTTGTTTTCTAGAAAGATTTACAAGTTCTTCTGTAGTCAGAATCACAGTCTTACAGAATTTATAGAAGCTTTAAAATTAATTAAACATATTTTCTTGCAGAGTAATGACTTTTCTTATTTCTTTACTCTTGAATATTCTTATTTCCTTATCTGATCCTCAGTCTAGAGCCCATAATCTTTCTTTCCTCTCTCTCCAAAGATTCACCTGACATCTTTGTGTCTCATATATAAAATACACATTTGTTTTTCAGGGAATCTTGGCTATTGTAGGATTCTCCTGAAAGTCTTTATCTTTGGTGCATTCTTAATTTCCGCAAGTCTAAACATCACTCTTGTTAGATCTTAAATCCCAGTGGGTTTCAATGGGCCTACTCATCAGAAGGGGTAAGTTATTAATTCCAATGTTAACATAGAGTTTTGGGACATAGGTTCATGATCATACTGTTATTAGGCTCTTGCTCATCTCTTTGATTATTCAAGTATTTTCAATCACATAACCCCAATGGACTTCCTAAATACTAGTGAAAAACCTCTGAGAGAATGTCAAAGGGGCGACAGCCCATCTCAGTGAGCATGAAGTCCTTTTGACATGCAGTGTGTATCAAGAGCCTCACAGAAACCCCAACAACTAGCAGAAAAAAGGGAACAAAGGTCACCTTTTTAATCCACCTTTTGGTGTAATTTTCTGTCTCAGACGTCTTCCATCCTAGTGTGAAACTGAAGTTATTTAAGGTGTTACCACCTTTCTGAGAATTAATCCTAGAAAACTAGTGGGAAACAGAGGGATGTTCAGAGTGAAAGAAAGAAAATGTAAAAATAGGTGGTCAAAAGCTTGTTATCTGGGGACACTGTCAAGCTATAAAAAGAAAGTGCATAGGCATGCATGAAATGTTTGTGTTTGTATTTGTATTTAAACAATAATTGAGAAACAAGAAATAAAAGTAGGTGTATTTCCTCAAATAAAGTCCATTACTGATTTAAAATAAATAATGTTATTCATTGAATGACCAGTAAGACAAGCTCGAGCATGCTGGTTTAGTGATCTCCCACCTAAACCTCTCTATCTAGATGTGAAAGTTAATAAATTCGGAGCCTGAAATAATAAAGCTTCAAAAGAATTTTTTTTATAGGAATTTTTTTATTAAGAGTAGACAGTGTTGACAATACTTTATGAGGAGAACTCTTCTGGACTAAAAAAGACATTTATTTCATCGTGTTACAGAATATGTTCTGCTTTACAGTGTTTTTAGCATTAGGAACCACTTCTATAAATTGGTGCCTCAAGGAACTTCATTTTATAAGTTATCTTATGAAGGTTTGGTGAGAGGTACTACTTTGCTTGAACTGCCAACGACTCCTTTGGGGCACTGCATAAATTTATTATGAAGCACTGTAATGAATAATAAAACTATCTTATCAGACTAGAAATTATTAGGGACCATTCATCACCTTCTTCTACCCCAAAACCATATAGAAAATTGCAACATCAGCATAAAGTCTCAGGAATGCCAGATGGTTTGGATTAGAATACACCATTCAGCCATTTAGAAGCTGGGTTATGCAATGATTTTAAGTTTTGCCCAGTGATTAGTACTGCAACTTTAGTCTGCATAAAATATATTGTAGTATATGCTGTTTAAGCCCATTTCTTAAAGCTGTGACTAGAATTGTTCTGTATGTCATTGATAGCAAGAATGGACAAAACAGTGCTAAGTGTTGTATAGTAGATTGCAGTTATGTTCAAATCCCCAGTCAAGTTTTAGAGCCTAGTCCACAATTCTAACAATAGTTAGATACTAAATATCTCTAGGGTCTCGACAAAGATGATAATGACCATGGGGATGATTTATACATATGTGTTGTGCATCTATAATGGAAAACATAAGGTAGATAGTGGTCTTTGTGAATTCTCTCCTAGCAAACCCTGAAGTATACAGCTCTATACAGCTTTCATCCTTAAGCAATGCTCCTTTTCAGTCGTTTACAACCTTCAAGTCTTACATAAAATGCTTACACAAGTGAAGACACATGATAGGCACTTTAAATCTATTCTGGAAAAGTAAGTTTTTCTTGCAGCAGACAAATACTTCTGCTTATTGTCACATTATTAGGGAAGATTCCTGCCAACAAGTGACTACTACCAAATGCAGAAGTTGAGAATAGCACAAAGATCTCTTATTGATTTTCCTCCATTTTACTCTGATAACTCTGATGTTGAAGTTTCACTATAATCAATTAGTAAACTGGTGCTATAAGGAAAAGCTCACTTGAGATTTCCCTCTCCTCCTAGTTCAAATTTAGCAATTCTGTTAATATTCTTGGTTAAGGCAGTGTGGCCTGCCTCTCCCAAACCTTGTTGTTTCCTGTCACAGGGAAATGCCAGCCTGTAGCTGACAGAATTTGTCTCCTCAATTGCAAATACAGTAATTATTTATTATTTATTATATGTAGTATAACCAAGCCATCCCTCAGTTCAGTGCCAGACTTTCCCTTGTCTCATTCTAGCTGAACTACCTAATAAACTAGAGCCAGTTACTAAAAGGCAACTCTTTCTGATCATAAAGCAACCTCTTATGCCGTTGAAGTATTTCTCAAGCCTTTATCAAGGTTATTCATATGACTGGAATAAGGAATTCTCTAAGAGCTTGGCAACAGAGCGGTCCCAGAGCTATGTTTAAACCAATATACTTGGGAACACTCCTAGTCTCCCTGGTATAGGTAGAGGAACTACATGCTATAACCATAATCAGCCAAAAGCCAGGAGGATGCGTGCCCCACATACCTCCTCTGTACATTGGGTCCTGCCAGAGAAACCCAAGTACTAGAGCTGATCAGGAATTTCAGGGCTCTCTGGCCAGACTTATTCACATGTACAGTAGGCTACACTACATGCTAAGGAACACATCCACCTGCTGGTATTGGAGATCATCATTTATACTGTACAAGCCAAATAATTAACTTTATGCCAAAAGCATCTTATTGCTGCTGAAAACAAACGTCAAAAAAAACAAGTGAGGAATAGCAAAGCTGTTCAAATTATAAATAAGGAAAAAGTAAACCCCATAGTTTTACCAGCAATTGATCAGGTGAATGCACACAACATTTAAGCTATTAATATTTAATATTTAAGCTATTAGGCAAACTGAATATAAAATTTAGCAGATTTTCTGACACCTTAATCTCTCCCAAATCATAGTATCAGCCATTCAAATATTTTAGCACCAGACTCGATCAGAGCAGAAATGCCTTCATTGTAAATCTATCAGAAAAGAACTATTCCTGGAGTCAGGAAAAAAAAAAAGAATCTCTAAATGTAAGTATAATAGGAGGTCTCGGTTCTTTAAATGTTTGGATAATTGTTGGTGTCTAAATGCTACAAAGAGGTAGGATAGGCAAACCAAGTCCAGAATCTTCCTATTGAGATACTAATACAAAAAGGACAAAAAGCTTACTACTATGCCTAATTCTTCACTAACTGTAGTGTGAGGATTTGGCTTACAAATATATTAATATATGTGTGTGTATTAACATTTTATTTTCATAGGACATAAACAATTAGCAAGAATGTACACACATCAATTTGGTAAATTGAGAGACCATATTGTTGTAAGATGTCTCTTCATGAAAGTGCTATAATTTAGCTAGTATTAAAATTCCACCAGAATTCTCTATTGCATATTTTCAGAAGTCCATGTTTATAGTATTATTTGACACCATAAAATAGGAATCTATAAATAAATCTCTTTTTCTAGTTCTATTCAGAACTACTAATTCAGAGAAGAAGGAAAAGAATTTGAAAGAATGCAAAAGTAGAAGAACTAATGATGGTCAACTTATCTTTATGACATAAAACACAAAAAATGACATTGTACTCAGGTTTTTCTTCCTAGCCATCTTAAGAAGCCAACTTCCTGTAGTTTTATCACAGAGTGCTATAAAAATGTTAAGAACGTTGCATTTTCTTTCTCTTAGAATCTTTGCTGTTGACCTTCTTCACATATGCTTGGCATTTTCATCCATCTGCCATCTGCCTAGTAGTACTAACACGTTGGTGAATCATAAAAATGTTCTAAAGCAGCCCACCTGCCAATCTGGTAGGTAGGAATATGTGGGCCATTTTTTCTACTTTATCTCATTTTTGTAAAACCAACTCTTCTCCTTGGGACCATTTGCTGCTTCTTTTCTTCTCCTATTAACATTTAACTGTGTTTTAATATTCTATTAATCAAACCTGTATTTCTTTGATGTTATTACCATACATATTACCTATATTTTAAAGCTTCCTAGCCCTATTCATATGGGACAAAAAGCAGACTTAGTATTTGGAAATGTCACTTAAGAAAGAGTTTATGAGATTTATATTTTTATACTGTGTGACAAAATTAAAACATTAGTATATTAGTTTATTTTTTTAAAAAATCTCATTTGTTCTTTCTCTGTAGAAGAAAAGAATAGAAAATAATTTTGCACTAGTTAAACAAAAGACCACAAAACCTCAAGACATAAGTGTATCTTTTAAAATTACAAAAAGAGGTTACAAGATTCCATCAGGATCATGGTTTATTCAGAAAGCTTGTCTTCAGATACAGTTTTATATTGTGCATCATAGTACAGCGCTACATTTTGTCTGAGTAAAGGGACTCTGTCATTACAATACAACTACTTTTCATAAAATATATATTTATTTCTTGCATATATATGAACATGTATTTTAAAATATATTTGAAAATTAAATCATGCCAGATAATCTCACTAGCTAACGGAAATCAATGACTAGCCTGGCATTACCACTTAGTCTAGTTTAGAGGTAAGAACTGTTACAATTTCTTATTGTGTGGGGCTTCTATTGTAATTACTTAAATAATATTATGGACTCATTAGAAACTACTGAACAAATTTAAAACTGGAATCTAAGGATTTATTTGAAATACTATAATAGTAAGATATCCTATGAAAATATATCACCTTTATTTTCAGTGAGGATGCTGTATAGCCTGGCTTCCATATTCAAATCAACCTTCAAGCTATATTGTGAAAACATAGTTGAATGATATTACTAAAAACAGGTTCAGCACAGGTTGGCTGAGGAAAGAAAGGTAAATTCTTTCAAGAAAATGAAATTCTTGTCATCTGCAATTTACAATCTTGTTAAAGGTTTGTTGTTTTTTTTTAAAAAATTTCCATTTAAAACTTCATTTTTGAAAAAAAAAAATAAGAATGATTATATACTTGTCAAAAGAAGCTATAAGCAGTATTTTTGTTCTGTGAAAACTTACAGCACCTCAGTGTGATAAGGGAATAGTTTTAAAATGGGTTCTTAAAGAAATTATTTTATTTACCAACAACAACAACTAATGAACCTTTATCTTTATTTTATATTCCCTGCATATGCTGTACAACCATTAATATCAGTCTTCAGTGCTACCTGAATTTCTCCCTTTCAGAGAAGTAAATGAAGGGTTCTTGTGACAAGGAACAGACTGGCAGCTTTTCGAAAAACTATTCCTTCTGCTTTCAAATAAACGGCAAGAGAAGTTAAATAACCTTGAAAATCTGTCAGAAACTACCATACAATGTGGACAGTGGTTGTCAGTTTTATTTTATAACTGATTTGCCAATTGCAAAGCAAAAATTTTGTTGGTACTAAGCAAAATGTGTTTTGCATTACAAATTGACTCCAGCCACTGTTTCCTGAATGAGTCGTGTCCTGCCAGAGTTTAAAGGTTTATGTGACCTTAGAATGTTGACAGCTTCTAATTGTAAGGGTTTTTTTTTTTTCTCATGTGATTGGCAGGTTGTAGTTACTCTGTGTTTCATTACTGTCCCAAACTTAAGCAACCGCATCATTATAAATTATAAAATAAGCCTGTTGACTAGTATTAAGTCAAAATACTCCTAATGGCCTTATTCATTTTATTACAAGCTCTGACATTCATTTCAACTCTGGGTACATAAAACCACTGCAAAATATCACTTCCAATCTGTTTACCTGTGTGTCGTAGCTAGGATGCAGTATGACTTACCAGCAGGAATACTGAACTTCATGCTTACTAGTTTGTGTTCTGTCTACTGTCTGACTTAAGTCAATACTTTTTTGTACATCAGCTTAAGATGTCATCTTCTTTGCCTTTTACACTGTTTTACAAAGATGTGGTATTTATTATAAAAATAAAATGTTTTCTTTTTTATTAAAATGGACCAGGAACATTCAAGTAGTGACTTACTGCAACCCATTCAGGGGCAGACAGTAGTTAATGAGGAATACTAAATTCTTACTATATTCAAACTCTGCTGTAGACATTTATGTACCTATTTCCTGAGCCTCAATAGTCCAGGATAAATCAGTCCCTCTGCTTTGTAAGTTAAACACCTCAGTTAAGAACCTCAGGTTGCCTGCTATTATTCATGCTTAAACATGTAGACATATATAACACTTCCATGCACATATCCAAACACATATACTTCTAAACATTGCAAGGAAATAGAAAATAACGGCTTTCTTCCTACTAAGGAGCACATAGAGATTTCTAACAGTTGTAGTTATACAATAAGCCAGCAAATATGTCCTTTTAACTATACACCAAGGGAGATATCTCCTAAGACTTATTGCATAATTTCATAATTAACCAGCATGAGTAATTATAGAGAAATTAGTGTTAGCACCTAAGACCATTGAGGTGAAATTTGAGATAGTCCCTTGCACCATTACAGCACTTAGCTTGGCACCTGTGAAGAGAGATTCTGAAAGCTTAATTCATCGTCCAAGTAATGTTGATTATAAGTTCCCTGAACCTTACATAACTTTAGTCTAGTTAATTGCTGACTAAGATCCATTGTAAACCAGACCCAAGATGGAATTAAAATGCTTCTTTTCCTAAACTTCTGCAAATTTACAAAAAATTCAGAAAAACTTTGCATTCTGTGTGAAGAATACCTGTGTTACCAGATTTGGGAGTGCTCCTAAATTTCCAGATCAAGCAATATAATGTGACCGCAACTTGATTTTGTGTGAGAATACAACTACGGCACAGGAACATACCATCTCAGAACCTCATCCAACATCCTTTCAGAAAGAAAGAAAACCTAGGCAATGTAGAGAAATGTGGTGGCCTCATCAATTAGGTGCCAAGGTTAGAGGATCAAGACTACTCAGTGCAATCTGGCATGAAAAGCAGACATAATGAGACTGAAGATCTATTACACTGCATGGAGATACCCATGCTAGTACTACCTAATTTAATGTAAAATATTTCACACACATGGTTTTAATTGTGAGTAGTCTCAATCAGAACAGTCCATTGACTCAAATGTTTATTAATGCAGTATGCATGTGTTGGTTATTTCTTCTGATCTCCAATACCCTTTTCTGAAAGCAGAAGAGGCTAAAACCAAAGATTCATACCTAGAGAAAAGGAGGACTAATTGTGGATATTTGCACCTGACTTGTCTACCATAGAATTCTTTTGTAACATCAGCTTCTGTCTGTAAAGTGACCAAAAAATATGTAGACATCTGCATTGTAGAAGTCTAAAATAGGTTAGATGAATGGCACCATGGATGTCCTTGCCAGAAATATTTTCAAAGTACAAAAAAAAAATAAAAATCTACATATGTTTACCAATATTATTTATACTATTAGTATAGGAAGACAGTTAGTAGAAAAAATAAAGGTGGGCAATAGAAGAGAAAGTTAATGACAAAAGGTTCTCATGAATGCAGAGCCAGAGTGTAGGCTTTTTATTAGGGGAAAAAATGAAAGGTGCAGGCAACAGTACAAGGTGGTAGAATATTCCTTTAGAAAGGGAAAACAGAAGATGAAAGTGGAAGTATAAAGGGTAGGAAAGAAATGATGAAACACAGACCTGAGATGACAGGAGAAGGATAATAGGGTAGGTGAGCAGCAGTCAAACCATATTGCATAAAGATAGAAGAAAAGATGATAGGACAGGAGGGAGTAAGTTAGATCTAAATAATAAAAAAGCAGGATTACAATGATAACAGAAAGGAATATTTGACATGCTGCAAAAAAAAAGGCAAAAAAAGGAGTAAAAGAGAGCACACTGCTTAATATAGGAAAAGAAAATCTATTCAGGAGCATCTTGTTTAGAAGCTGATCAGCTAGGAGCTAAAAACAGTTCAAATGTGCAATTTTAAAAAGATAAAGAAAAAATATGACACCTCTTTTAACTATGAATATGTTTTATAAAATGTTGCGTGCTCACTAATTATGATGAGGTTTTGTTTTAAGGCATAGAGGAAATCAATAGTCATACTGTCATACAGACATGAAAGTGTTGTTTAAAATGTGTGTTATTCATGTAATTATATGGAAGTGTAAGTGTCAAAAAGAGTAGAAGGAGAAAGAAGTAAGAAAGAAAAAACACTAAACACTTTCAAGATTATATGAAAAATGTTCTGAAGGCCAAAAAATCATATAAGGCAAGTACCTGTTAATTTTGACTTGTAGAATAAAATAATCCATTATTTCTTTTTCTGCTTTTCATCCTTCTGTTATGATCTTTGCCATACCACTAAAAACTCACAAGCAATACCATATATATCCTAAGCTCTGAAAGTCTCTTACGGCCCTTTTCCTTTCTTACAGTAGTAGCAAACTCTTACCTGACATCTCAACTATAATCAAAATATCAGAAATGTCATGCTGTATAGACAGCATCAGCAGCTGGCATGGAATTATAAACATATCTAGTGTTACACAAAGTTAAGCCTTCTGTATTAGATAGATGAGATAGAACAGGATGAAGTTTAAATAAAAATGTGATCAATGTCATGTTCGGTTATTGTCCTTCTCATGTCTGATTATTTAATAAAATAATTGACTTAATTTTTTTCCATTTCTGCTTTGCTTTTTCTCAGTTTCCTGTTGATTGATGTTTAGAAAACATGACTATGCACTGCCTTAGTGCCACAGAAAAGCACTACTGTACAATCCTGTTTGGTTTTGTGCCTGTGACCTGGCGCTGGATTTATTTTTGAAACATAAATAAAAAATTTGGTCCATACAGATGGACCTCATGGATTTACCACAATGACTTAGATCAATTAAAAATTAAACACTGAATGCTGTAGATGTCACTTTTCACGTGCTCTCCTTTTTTACTCCACAAAGATTCATTTTCAGAAGAAACGATGCATGTATAAAGAATGGGAGAAATACTGTTTTGTTGTTCATGTAACATGATGTCACAGTGCTTTACCAATTGTACTGACTGTAGCATTAAAACGAAGGAACTTCCAATTATGTTGTATGCTTGATACAAAAACACTGAGCAAAATAAAAGTGAATAAAGTGTATTTAAAGATAATCCGATAGAGAAGCAAAGACACAGGTTCATTTCTCAAACGCTGGGGTTATTTCTTTGGCAAATCTAAGCTTGATGTCCATATGGGGGGCAGAGAAGGAGCACTCAAACAAAAGTTACAGGGCTTGATATATTTTCTGAGAAGCAACAAGACAAATGCATGGGATTAGTCTGTCTGCCATTAGGATAAGGAGGAGTGAGTCAAGCCTGGAAGTTTGCCATCCCTCTGGCTCTTGTCTAGGCAATACCTAGTGCCAGGGTGCAGTTATGTATTCAAGCATAAACCTTTTTAGGAAGGGATCCTGGTTTACCTTAGCCTCTCTCACACTCCAAGCTGCATGCATGGAAAGAAACATTAAACTGCATCAGAGCAGCGGATGATACAGAAAACAAGTAGATGTTCTGAAACAACAGTAAATTGCAACAAAATGTCAGTGTAAATGAAGCCAGTGTCCAAGATCCTACATTGTGTTGATATAGAAGCATCTTATCTTCACTACATCATTACACTAGCTCCTCTGATGACAAATTCTTATTCTTTTCCATTAAGCCTAAAGGACATCAAAAGGGCTTCATGCTTTGCAAGAGTTCTGCTAACAGTTTTTCTTAGTGCATGTTTGCTACACTGAACAGTCTGTTTTCAACAACATTGCACAAAATGTCTGACTTGCCCCAAACCAAAAGAATAGTGAGAACACTATCCTAGTAACGCACAATTTATGTCAGTTTGCCAAAGCAAAAGGTTCAGATAAGCTGTGACCAGGCATCCAGAGCTTGGATAACTCTCTGAATTTGTTGGATGAGGAGGATAAACTCAACAGAATTCAGACAAAGGGCAGAATGAGCACTCAGGAGCAAAAAAGAAGTCTCTGCATGTCTCATCCCTTCAAAGAGAGCTAGATGCTTTATGGTTAAGAAAACACATCTCAACGTTTATCAGAATTGTATTGAAACTTGTTTTTCTCCTCAGTGATGGAGATATACAGTCTTGTTTTTTTATTTTAGTGCTACAATACATGGTTGGCCAGCACTGGGTATGAAAACTTAAAGCATTTTGAGATAGACTATTTTTCATGGATCGCTGAATTAGAAATGAAAATTATGATAACAGCAAATAATGTTTAACAGTAAAAAAAAAAACAACAAACAAACAAACAAAACCCCAAACAAAACCCGTGTAGATTCTTACGGAGAAAAAAATCATTACTTTTTCAGCTTTAAGTATGAAACTAGGAAAGCTCCAGAGGAACTGGAAGATTATATTATAGTCAACTTTCCAGAGCAAGGTAATGTAGGTGCTACAACAAAATGACATGTCAGATTCCTTCTGGGAGGCAACGTTTTTTATAGTAGCATGTTAAGCAGAATGCACAAAGTAGTTGAGGAGAAGTTAATGGAAGAAAAAGCTATATTTTAAAGAGAAAAATCTTATGCAGACATGATATTTTAAATAAGAGTATTTTTGAAAATGGACAAACAGGAAAAATACAAGTGATCATAAATTCCACAGATTTTAAGAATGCATTTTACAGTCTTTCATCTGAATTGTAACCATAATACCATAACAAAAACCCTGTAATAATCAGCAGGGCAAAGCTTTTATTCTTTCTGTAAATTTAACTTTGAGGAAAAGATTCACTATGATGAACACTATGGTGTTAATCTGGTATTCACTCACACTGAATTTCTTAACGTTGACATAAATTGCAATAAGAGGAAACATTCAGATGCTTAAGAAAGCAGTATGTTGTGCATAGTATAACAGCAGTATATTAGAAGGTTGAGTTTTTTCTCTGGAATATAGGTTTTTTCAGGTTAGCTAACTCAAAGGCAAAGGCAAATAGTTAAAGGTATGACTGAATATAAATAAGAAATGGGAAGTCAACGGGAATAGATACCAGCGTAGAAAAAATAACACCAATGTATATGTTAGCAGGTACATTTGTTAAGCCTGAGATTTCATCACTGAATACCTAAACCAATAGGTTCAGACTGTGATATATTCAATTTAAATTACTTGAGAAGAAGACAGTTTCTCTTTTTTCTGAGAAGAAAAAGTATTATTTAATAATCTCTCAGAACATTTGTCTAGA
Organism: Haliaeetus leucocephalus; assembly: GCF_000737465.1. Lineage (NCBI taxonomy): Eukaryota > Metazoa > Chordata > Aves > Accipitriformes > Accipitridae > Haliaeetus > Haliaeetus leucocephalus. Next base: position 2,402,189 of record NW_010972497.1, on the reverse strand, counting down.
GTGTACCTGTGTAGAAGATCTAGCCAGAGTAAACTAAAATCTCTTGTTTTCAAGGGTGACAAAATCCCTCATTATAATTTGGAAGTTTAAAACAATCTGTCAAAATAAACAAGTAAATGACTAGTTTCAAAATTACCACTCTCCCACTCAGAGGCTGTACCATCATGATACACCTTCCATCCTCATTTCCCTAAAACTAAATTTTCTCAACTGGCCTTCCAGTAGTAACTGTAATAAATATATATCTCCCTTCTTGTCTAGCTTGTCATAGCCAGCTGTTGCTCCTTGACAAAAAAAGATTTTATCAATGAAAAGACTGCAGAAACAGACAGGCAGAGATAAAGGGCAATCAGAAGACAGGAAGATCATCTTTACTGCTACTTTCGTATCAAATTAAGTCACACTCTCACACCATGTACAGCATTAGCACAAAGGAAAAAATGTCACACAAGCATTCAGCATAGTGGTTATGGGAACACTGGCCCCAAACTTGGGAAGAAGAGGTTCTGTTCCTGTAAGGAGAGAGACTCACTCAGTAGGTCACTATTTAGGTTCCCATTTACAGCACTCAAAATGCCCTCTCTTGTATTTCTCATGAAACATGTCTGAACAGTGTGTCTCGAAAGGCAATGCAGAGCAACTAAAGGCACTGAAAACTAAAAGCTTCCCTGGCAGATTTTGCTCAAATCTCAAACACAAGTTAAATAAAAACTATCATGTTAGGATGCCAAGTCAGCCATAGAATGCTGGGTGGGGAACAATGTAAAGCATAATTAATTTCTTAATACAATTATCACATGGTTATACTGGATTAAGTATGTTATGGACGACCAGGGTGCTGATAGCACTTTCCCCTTGATTTTTAAAATAACATTCATTTGTAACAATTACCAGGTAAATGCAGTCTCTCATCTAATATGCCAGTTGTTAGACAACGTATGATTTAGCTTTGTGCAGGTTTCAAAGGTAACGTAGTGAAAGCGAGTCAAAGAACAAAGGTTTGCCAAGCTATCTACAGTCTAATATCTTGAAGTGGTACAGGAAAGAAATAATCCCGTATAGTTAATTTGATAGTAAATTAGTTGAGGTCTGACCTAATCTCTGTACTACTTTGAGAAAGCTTCTCCGTTTTATACATACTGCTGTGAGCTGGGTTCAGTGTTCTCTTGCTACCTTCTTCAGTGAGCCAAGGCTATTATTACTTTTTATACTGTGATAGCTGACTGCTGCCCAGCAGCCCCTAACCACCTCAATTCCCTCTGCTTCTCAAGGCATAAGATTGGAAACTGACATTGCTGCAACTTTCACGAGCTCATTGAACCCAAAAGGCTAAGAAAACCTTGTTAAATGCCTCAGAAGCAGACAAAGAAATATATAAAAAAAAGATCAGAAATGTAGCACAAAATCTATGATCAACCAATGTGCTAAGACAGCAATCAAACCAGAACTATGAAAGAAAAATGACAGTAACAGAGTCCAAGAGGTATTACACTTCTTATGCATGGAAATCTAAGGGTAACAAGAATCCAAAAGCTATGAAGGGAAAAAAATGGCTATCTTAAAACCGCCATGTAATATATCACCCTCAGATTGTTACATAATTTCTACATTTGGGGAAGAAGATTGTAAAAATAATTTTAGATGTGATTTATCAGTCCAATTACAGAGGAATAAAATAACCATAAACTGTTGATATATTAATGTTTCATTTTCTTCTTGTAGCTACATTTTTAGCAAAATAGCAACAGAAACTTTTCTAATGCTTTTCTATTGTTGTTGGAAGTGAAGTACAAATCTGGGCCATACAGAGTTTTGTGCATCTTTGTCTAGTGCCTGTCCTGAAAGACCTACAAGTAGTGGTTCTAGCTTTAGCTGGGGATCCGGATTAAAACACCCGAATTCAGGACTCTATATGACAGTCTCTACAGTGCACTACAGATTGAAATTCACTTTATAGTCAATAAAGGACAAATGACTGTTAAGAGGAGCAGTTTTCTAGACTCCATTAACATGGTCATGATATTTGAATATAGTATTCCTAAAGTTGGTGAGACAAATATTTGAATACAAAATTGTCACAAGTTCATATGAAATGATTTAATAATTTACCATTGTTTTCACTATTTTATGTCTATATCTCTGCCTTCGTGCACAAAATAAAGTTCAGAGATTACTTGAAACTACTGTTTACCTTACATGCTTTATTAGTGTCTTTCAGAGTATTTTTGTTTCATTATTGAATGGAAACTACTCCAGACATTTGTTAAATCTGGGTTATTAAAAAGAACATAAAATATTTCATGCCTAAAGAAAAAAATAAAAAATAAAGAAAAAATTATTAACAATGATTCATTAAAGGTTCACAAATCATTGTATTTGTTCCATGGAGCTGAAGTTATTGTGTCCAAATTTCCAAGGACAATGGTTATATTAGTCTTTATATACTATGTCACAGCTTAGAATAAAGTGCACACTAATTCGAACATTTTGCCAAGTATCAATCTTACTGATCTAGAGATGTTTCCATCAGACTGATTAGGACAAAAAGTTCCAGTAGTTCTGTAACGTTTTACACTCGTTTTTGACATGAGAAATAAGAGGCATGTTTTCTCATAGGAACTGGAAAAGGGCTTTATTATGAGTCTTCCAATGCACCTGCATCATAAGCAATCTTTATATTAATACTAACCACTGGTACTAATACTAATAATTGTTTATGCTGTGTGCACAGCTTCTAACATATCTGCTTGTTTAGTAAATTCCCCCAACTTTTGGTAGTCAGAGAAAAAAACTCAAGGCTGTTATGCAAAGACTACAGAAGGTGATGAGGACTTCCTTACCGTATCATCCTTCAGAATAGCCCAGATTCCAATACCAGGCAGGATTCCTTCAAATCTGTTCAGGCAATATAAAACTCAATTTTATGACAACTTATTCTCTTCAATATAAATAAGAAAAAATGTTATTCTGACTCCTTGGGCTGTTGTTCAGTTAATTTAACACGTAAATAGTTTTTTTTAAATTATCAGAGGCAAATTTTTTTTTCTTTTAAAGACACAGGAATTTGCAAATAAACCCTTATGATATGTCTGTTATATATCTAGAGTACTGGGAATAAGACCTGCTATCTTATTTTAATTCCAAGATACATTTTTAAACTGTAAATTCTGAAGATATCTGTTTTAAAACATTATTGCATTTTTTTTGGCTAATTTTTTTTTTAAGAAAATAACTAACATATTAGTAAGACTTCTGATATCTTCAGCTTTTGCTAGACACTAATAATAGTGCCTAAAGCCTCATTCATTGGGAAACACAAAAACCAGTTTAAATTATTGGGTTTCTGGAGGACAACAAAAGCTATTTGCAAACATTGCCCTTTTGGTGGCTTTTGCACAAGGGTAAGATTCTACTCCATTGTATCTATATGAAATCTCTGAGAACACGAATCTTCTAAACAGTTTGTCTCCTAGGCATCTCAGTTTGTACTGTAGAAATATTCAATCATCCAGCACTGTCTCCTTTACTCTTGTCATAATCTGTGAAAATAGGTATTTCTGGAAATTAAGGGGTGTGTATGGTATACAGTTAAATTCCTCCTTTAATAGGAGACAACAAAGCTGTAATGAAAGCACTGGTAACATTACTTGATTGTGAACCTTTTTCTACAATAAATTAAATTTCAATCTGTACAGAAAGTCACTTCTGATTAAGACATAGTTTACCGAGTTTTCCCCATATATTGGGAATTAATGAATTAAGGGTTTATTAGTGCAATGACTTCACTGAGAGTTTTACTAATTCAATGGTTGTCTCAATAACTTGAAATATATGGTATCATGTGGCTAAGTTTTTAAGAGTTTTCATTGTTTAGCTATAATATTAAATAAATATTTTCTATTATAGTTTTTTTCACTTTTATTGCATTTCACACAGTACCACTGGCAATATATTTAGCATTTTGCCCACTGCACATAATGTATGACAGACTATTTTAAAATTTGGGCCAAAGCAAAATCCATCAGAATGATTGAATTTAAACTACTACGGAACATCTTACAAACATTTTTTTTATCTCACATCCATTATTGCTTATGCTAAGCTCTGTAAAACTTATGTGCCAGAGAATTTTAATTTTTGCTAAAATTTGGATCTATACTGAGAGTTTAAAATTTTCCAGTCTCTTTGAAGTGCGAGACAAAGCTTTTAGTTTTCACATTTACACAGAAATTTATCTTGCACAGTGAAATGTCATAAATGATTAACAAAGAAATGTCAGTCACATAGAACAGAGATATACAAAGTGTGTGTTTAAGGGAATATTTAACAAATAATGTTTCCTTTAAAAGTAATCTTTTATTCTTTATTCTTTTATTACCACCATCTTGTTCTGCAACATTCCTCATTGCCTTAGATAGAAGGAATCATAGAACCATAGAATCACGGAACAGCCCAGACTGGAAGGGACCTTGAAAGTTCATCTGGTCCAACCTTTCATGGGAAAGCGAGCCTAGATGAGGTTATCAAGCACCCTGTCCAATCTCTTCCTGAAAACCTTCTGTGATGGGGACTCTACCATGTCCCTGGGAAGGTTGTTCCACTGACTGATCTCACTGTAAAAAAAAAAAATCTTTCCTATATTGAGTTGAAACCTCTTCCACTGCAACTTGTACTGTTGCCCTTTGTCTTCTGCATGTGGCTTGTTGTGGAGGAGTGGGCAAAGGAATGAGAGAGGAAGACTCATACATGCTCATCTTAAACATTTCTCTAGTACCTGGCTTTGGGGAGCACTTTGTTCACCATGCTGACTGAAAACGATCCCATTTCATGCTAACTCTTTTTCTTTCTTTATATACCAGTGTTCTGGCCGGAGAGCCTAAGTGCCTAAAGCTTGCTTTTGTATTCAACTCTGAAAAGTCAGAAACTTAAAAATCTCACCTTTGGTTTGATGACATTTGATGACCTCTTTTTTCACATAGCAATATATTTTAACACAAATACGTAAAAAAAGGGGCTGTATTTACAGTATGGTCTTGAATATAAATATGCTTCTGTGTTAATATTTTATGGTGTCAATATTTTATGGTGTCAATATTTTCAGATAGTTGATCATTCTGGGATATCATGGATATGTGGAATATAATCTTAGTGCCTTTTTACATTTTTACCCATATTGTATTGTATGACATTGACTTTGCTACCTGTATAGATACTTACATTAAGTTCATGAAACAAAGAACAAGAAGTTTTCTCCCTAGGAAAAAAATGCTACTGGAAAGAAATGCTGACACTGGACATGGATTTACTTTTTGTCACAAATTAGTGGGAAATTTAGCAAAAAAAAAAAAAAAAAGAATTTATACAATACCTGTGGGAAGCTTTTAAGAAATTTAGTCTTACCTCAGTTCATAGTTGTTACACACAAGTCTCCTGTGTTGATTTTGTTTAATAAAAAAAAAAATGATTAAGCTGAACTTGAAAAATAAAGGTGTGCTTTGCTTTATTTTTCACAGCTATAATTTCCTCACTGAAAAAGCAGGTAGACTATTTACATTTTAGTATAGTTTTTACACCTAGTTGTTCACTTATTTAAATATATTTATAACTGTTACCTTTTTTCTTCTCATTACCTTTACCAATGATGTCAACATATGTTCCACTATCATCATGTTGGTAGCTCACACCTTTCGCCACATTAATCTCTGCCCTTCTTTCTGCAAAAATGTATATAGCTTTTATGAGAATTTAAAATTATTTCCTAATCTTTCTCCATCCCACTTTAAATCTCTTGGTCCTTTCAGAATATCTGTAACATTTTCTATTAGTTTTAGCCATTACAGCCTACGTCATAATACATGGCTCAAGTTAACAGGTTTTTACATCACATGAAATCATGATAAAGGTATATTCTTGCTTCCAGCTGATGCTGTTTTTCAGGATTTCTTCACGCCCCAAACTCTTCTGCAAAATACTTACAGAGGGATTCGGCTCAAGATTTATATTCATGTGCCCACATTAGAACAAAGTTTCCATTATAGTTAGTAAAGACCTACTGTGTGATTCAATTGCTCCCACATAGCTTCTGGTGAAATTTGATATGCCTCCTGATATACCCTGACCTCCAGGTGCAAGTCCACCAGAGCACAGGTCTACAGTATCTCCCATGTTGTATCCGTTGGCCATGTGTATGTGTCTTGGATACTTCAAATATATTCAAGTGGCTATATAATTATGTTTAAACAGCTAAGCTGAACTTAAAATTGGTACAAGTAACAGAATCTAAAAATAAATTAAAGGTTAGTCAAAGGTCTATCTACTGTAGAGTTAGCTGAATACTCTATTGAGCATTTTGACTCGTTTTCAGTCAGCTGTTTGCTTACAGCTGTTTCTGTGGGTCATTGCATGGACTGGTCCTTATTTCCTGGTTTAATTAGTGTCTCATAGCTTGTGTCCATACTGCTCATGTTTAAGGTCTGACAGGGCTGACTATTTGGTTCCACAAACCACAATGTTTGCAGTAAGACTTGGAGTTGATAATTTTCCTGCAGATCTCGTCTAGAGAGTAGCCTGCCTAACACATTATACGCTTATATCCTTCATGCCATATCACTGTTTGCATTCTTGCTGAGGACCACAATGGAAAACCTCTTATGGCTTTGTTAATTTTTAAGAGGAACTATTTAGTGCTGTATTCAAATGCTTCAGTCTAAAGCCACTTCCTTACAGTTTGGTAGGTGTCTTGCAGTAACTAATCTTCTTTTCTGCGTTTGGAAAAAAACGGGGGCAACTCTGAGCCTTATTTGGTCAGTGTTTTAACAATTGCTATGGTTCTTTAAGAATTAATATTTCCCGTTAACATTCTGAAGAGAATGAGATAGCTGCCTTGAAAGCCCACCATATTTATGCTTTTATAGCATGACACTAAATTTATGTTTTGCACAAAACTGCATTGAAAACATTCTGGAAGTCTACGTTAGGCATGGGAAATGAGATATGGTATCTGTTACAGTTCTGTCTTCATTACAGATTGGAGTATAACTTAAATCTACCCATTTACAAAAAACACTCCTCTGTTTTGTCTAGGCAGGGGTGTTGTCCTGCCCTAGAAGGAAATCCAAGTGCAACCTGATGTAAGTAAGTGGGTGACTGGTAGAACAGGAGCATGAAGAAAAGCATGGTGTGATCCAGACTGACCCTGTGTAGGTATCCACTGGGGCAGGAAAGGAACAGGAAAAGAGAGTACTCAAGTGACCTGCCTAAGAGTAACTGCTAAAGCTGAGTAAGCAACAAATAATTTGTTTGTCTTTGAAATTGAAGTGAACATAAAGGTCCAATCTTCATCGTTTTTCTGTTACTTAAAATACTTGTCAGTTTGGAAAATGAGAAATCTCACAATATTTTAGTTACTTTATTTTATTTTTCCCTCAAAGAAATCTTGACATATTACAAGAACTAAGATGTTTGAGAAACCTCCTATGAATGTTACTTGAATGTGCTGATTCAGTTATAAATACTTACAGTTCAAAATGGATTTTTTTCTTTCCTTTTAACTGTCAAAATCAGAGAGCTACCCTTAATAAAGTCCAGTTATGATCACATAAATTTGGGATGTCGATGAACAGCAGCACGAGGATTTAAAGTCACTCCTATCATAAGCCAATTAAGCGTCTCCATTACCAGGCTAATGGTTAGTTTCTTGCTTACTGAAAAATTTTAAACAGGCTTGGTTTCATCAAGGCTATGCTGAATTAGATTTTTTTGATATTTTAGTCCATTTTATGCTACAGGGAAAAAACAAATTCCTATCCATCTTTGTTCAAGAGGTAGTGCTTTAACATCATGCATTTGAATTTTTTCTTAATCTGTTATTTCTCAGCACTTCCGTTTCTACATGACTTAAATGTCTGTACTAATTAATTCACTGCTTCTCATGCACTCTTAGACTTTAAAAAAAAAAATTGTTTTTTTAATGTATGATGGCAAAGCAGGCACACGTGACCTTAGTGAAGCACATCAAGGTTGGTTGAAATCTTGATAAACCTCAAGCTATAGCAGGTTTTGTATGTCTTTTTCAGAATTTGGTTTTGTTCCTCAAACAGTTCTCTTTCAAAATCAGTTTCTTTCTTACCTAATTCCAGTTAACTTCCTTAATTTCAGGCACCAATAAAAAACACAGGGGACAATAAAATAATGAAGGCAGTGTCATAACAAAAAAAGAAAATTTATTTTATTTCTAATATGAAATTAACAGTATATATCTGAAAATGAAACTTTCCTTTCAAAAGTAGTAAGAATTCAAACATTGTTTTTGACAAATGTGTGTATGTAGTCCAATATATTTGCATGAAGCAGATCTTGTTGAACATAACAAAGAGCTGATTTTTCCTCCCCATAGACAGAATATATCTATTCATTATGCAGTGCTCCTTCTTTTTGCCTCATAGCTAGACCTTCTATATAGAAAAAAAAAAAAAAAGGGAAAAAAAAAAAAAAAAAAAAAGACCCCTGTGCCTTGACATTCTGAAAAGAACATGCAAAAGCTTATAATGTTTAGAACAAACTCCTGCCACATTATTTTGAAGTTGTATGTCTTGGAGTTGCTAGCCTGACACAAATAATACTCATAGGTATCTAAATTGCTAATGGATTGAATATCTTCATTGTAAATTAAATTAACTTTTGAATTATTGTATGATTCATTTTGTTAGCTATAAATATACTTGGCTGCGCTTTTTCGAAAAACAAAGACTATACTGTACTCATTGAACTAACAATGGAAGCACAAAATTAATTTTTAGCCCTTTATGTTTTAGGAAAAGCATTTACCATAATTTTAAGTGTGTTTTACTCAAATAGTAATACAAACATTACAAATATATTTAAGGTATAATTGGAGATACATTTAAGATTCTCCTCTTTTTTAATCCTTTCTAATTTAGATAAAATAGCATGAATATCAAGATAGCTTGTGAAAATATCTACTGACTATCTACTGATATTATCTTTTTTTTTTTTCTTTTTTTGGGGGGGGGGGGTCCTTATTTTACAGCCATCAAGGTGTCAACTGCATGACTGCAAACTCTTGTATTTTCTTCTCATGCATCTTCTGAAAGCAAGATGATTGTGCACCTTATAATTATTACCTAGCTTTCTAGACAACAAATAAAATCTGAAACCTGAAGAAAAGACAAAGTGTAATCCACATGAAGTTATATTTTTTCTTTTATTTTTTTTCTTTATAGAAGGTCTGACTATGAGGCAAAAAGAAGGAACACTGCATAATGAATAGATATATTCTGTCTATTGGGAGGAAAAGTCAGCTCTTCTTTCCATTTCTAATTACAAAGTGTTCTTTTGCTACTGGCTTTTCTATTAAATTTTTACAACAGTCAGTTGACACACAACCTGTAGTACATATTTACATGTAGTAAACACTTCAGATTATGCAGAATTTACCAGTCTGAGCTACAGAGTCTAACAATTGTTAATTAAGGTGCAATCTCTTTAGGAATGTAAGTGAATTGCAAATGCGGATTTAAAAGCTGGAAACAGTTCTTTTGGCTGAACGAATTCTTGCTCTAAGTTTTCTTCACTGACACATATTGAATGAACTCCTGTGTTATAACCCTGTGGACATATTTCAGTACGTATTTATTGTCTACACTGACCCCAACAGCTAGGAGTCAAAATAAAATTTTCAAATGATAGAAATTAGCTGCAAAAATTTGAAAAATATTTAGAAAAGAAGTAGCAGTCATGTTTAAGATGGCATGTAGCATGGTGAGGCAGCTTTTTGCTGCCCACATGCATAAAGTCTCCCTCCTCAGCCCATGTACATTTTTATCTTATTTGGTCATCAATCCTACATGTGTCTGAAAGACAGAAAGGAAGTTCTGTAAAAATTCACCTAGTGCATTTGAGGTTAGAGCTCTGCTAAGTATTGAGCTGAACAAAGCTGAAGTCTTTTTAGATGTAGAACTTCAGATTCTCATGGTACTGTTACAGATATTCATTTAACTCTAGACAACCCTGACTGCTCAGCAGTGGTAGGGTTTGTGCTCCACACCTCCTGTACCACCTGCACCACCTGCATCCCAGCTTTACCCTGGGGGAACTGCCATATTCTGTTCCAACTTCATCCCTTCCCTGCTTATCATAAGACGGAAATTTCTAGGCCATGGTCTCGAATGGCATATACAGCAGGATTAGGTCACATTATATGGCTGCTCAAGAGATGAGGCATGCAGGACATTTTTTGGCAGAAGACCTAATGGCTGTGTTTTAAGTATGCATTGTGCCTATGTACCAGACCCAGCTACAGACAGCCCAAGAGGCTTGCCTGTGATGTTCCTGAATCTGATTACAGTTTGTATGCCAACTGTAATATTCATTGCCTGCCACATATCTTTTCTCTTCTTATCATCTGCCTTATAGCATTAGGGCACTGCCTCCTTTCCATTCCAGGTCTTTGTAGTTTTTCAGCAGATTGGGTATCTACTGATCAACAAAATAAAATAGCTAAGAAAAAACAATATGGTCATGGACGCATGCTGCAATCAGGGGTGACATGCTGCAAGAAGGCACGTTTCTCAGCAATGGTCCAGAAACTGGGTGTCTACTAGTATGTCATCCCATGCATTTGTCCTTTCAACCTTAAAACACATGATGAGGTCAGATGATGGCCAGAAACATGAGCTTTATGAAATTGGGCAAACCTAAAGACAGCTTTATAAACTTGTAATTCAGGGAGAGAAGGAGACAGAAAAAGAAAGTCACTAGGCCAGAAGGATCCAGGCAGGTAATATGGGCTTTAGAGATAGATCTGTGCTGCAGCTCACAGCATCTGCTAGTTTGTGACAGACATTTATCCATGCACATGAGAGGTAACAGTCTTCAAAACATGAGGAACTTCCCCAAATTCCTTTCATGGCACCAAGCAGAAATACAATTCTACCTTACAATTTTTTCCCTTAGCATCACATTTATAATTCTTTCCTACCAGTTATTCCGAGATGTAATTTGTCACAAAGGAACTTAGAGGACATAAGGAAAGAGCAAGACAGTTGTGCTCCATCAGATTTGCATGAATCAAAAAGGAACAACCAGAACATTTGTGATGCATCGCCCGAAATACAGGATCACTGACCTTTTAAAAATCTGAAATATGTAGAATATATTTTAAAGGAACAGGTAAGGCTAGATGAGATAAAAATTGTGATGGGAAGATGGTGGAAGGGGAAACAGGAGGAAATGACTGGATATTCAATCTCAGCACAACACAAGAGCTACCACCCCTGACAGGCAGGGTGCCACCAGTCATCTGCTCTAGATAACACAGTAACTCCCAGCTCTTGCTGGTTTTCTGCAAGCAATATGGAAGGGGTTGCTCACATTGCAGCAAGCTACCACTGATCATGGTACTGGCAGATGGTTAACACAGCTGGTGTCAGAAGATATCTGACAACAAACTATCAAACAAGTTAAAAAAACCCTCAATATTGTTCAGAACACCATTTTTAATGAAAAATATTACACTATGGTCCTCTTCAAAATAAGTGAGTCAGCAGACAGGTCTTCAATGTAACAAGTGTTATTTCTATTGAAATATCAATTTAGATTTTTGATCACAAAGTGTCTCCGCATTTTTTATTGTATGGTTTCTTTACTATGTGTAAAACCTGTTATGCAGTTCTGATAATTAATTTCAAGTGTTTACACCCAAGAAAAATAAACAAAGGGAATGTACGTATGTGTGTTATTTATTTTACTATTTCTTTAGGTAGACATACATTACTTCTAGTAATAGGTAGACAGGAGTGAAAAGCACTTGTGAAAAGCAGTAAAGAAGGAACAAACATCACTGCTTGAAAGGTAATTATTCAGATATAAGCAAATTTTTGATGAAAAGGCAGGTTAACTCAGTAGCGATATTCCCCATGAGTTCTATATTTACTGAATTGAACTAATCTCAGCACAAAGATATATTTGCGGTGAAATACATAGGACTTTCCATCCAAATTGTATTATAGATAACAGGATTCACACCATTAATCTATTCACACCACTAGTTATTTCAATGATATTATTTTAAGAATATTATGAGCTTTATGCCAGAAGATTCTGTTAGTTACAATTCTTTAAAAAAAATCAGCAGAGACAAGAAATGTTCATTTGAAAATTATCTCTCTGGACATTTTTTTATAAATATGTCATTTTATAGTGATGATATAAGTTTACAGTGATGACATCATGTTTTCAGTCAATTGCAACTTGCCAAATTTAACTGCTTAAACTAAAAACTACCTCAGAACATGTCTGCATTTTGATACAACTTTTGAAGGTTACCTGTTTGTTCAACTTTCAGCCAAAACTACATAAATCATTTTAACGGGAAAGTTCTCTGTTGAGGAAACATAAAGCATTATTTAGTCTTCACTTACATGATCGTATGCTCTTTTTTTGCAAAGGTCTTCTGACACGTGAATCGTCAGAATAACCAAAAGCAGGAGTGGGTTGTTTTCCCCTGTGTGAACTGATAAAAGGGAGATAAGGCATAAAACAGATCAGTGACTGGTATTTTTTAATCAACAAATTTGAATGCTTGACTTTTTGGAAGTCAACAGAGCAGCAAAAAAGAACCAAGAAACCATTTTTGGACGCAGATTCTACTCAAATTTTAACTATTATATGGGGCAATTACAGTTTTGAAGAAATGTATTCAAAATAGCATTACAGTAAGTCCAAAGTGTCTGTTTCCCTCAGGACACAAATAAATGAAATCTGAGCCTCAACGTGCTACAGTCAGATAGTGCAGTCTTTCTTTCCAAGAAACTGCGGACTTCATACACATGATTCACAACCTCCCTCTCTGTGAGACAAGCACACCCTACACTGGCCTGAGGGGAAGGGGTGGGCAGAGGCTTCTGTTAACGCCTCCTACAGAAAGTATTACAGGCTGACAGGTCCTCCTGAGAAGAACGCATGTGTTTTTCCCCCCTGCTTGAGGGTGCCACTTCATAGCATGGGGTGCCACTTCACAACCTCAAACCCTAATCTGCCAGGGCAGGAGGACCAGGAGCTACTTAGAGTCAGGCTGATAATGATTTTAAGAGGAACATTGCCTTGGCTTCCAGACTAGCTTAGGAAAAATGAAGAGTTTAGGGATTTATTTTCTGGAATCTTTCTCAAAGAACTCAAGTGACTGAGGTATAGGTTAGTGTGTGATTTTGCCTTCTTAATTCTGAATTAGCAGATGACCAGTTTATGTATTCATTGAGTCCGTTTTCCCAGATCAAAGGGAATTGCTCTTCCATTGCTCCTATGGGCCCTAAGGTCAGTGGTTTAGAAAGTCTACTGGCAGTAGCGACTTAAATATGAACCCACATTCCTTAGTATGTTTGAATAATAAAATAAAGGAACAGAAGTGATGTAGCAGTTTACTCCTGGCTCTGTTTATGAGAAATTTAGTCTAATTTTAGTCTTCAATGTACTCAGCAGAAAAGTATCTGTAGTTTTAATACAGAAAGAATTGGCCCTGCTCTTAGTAAAGACTGCGGAAAAATTCCTCTTCATCTATAAGCTATACATTAATTTATAAGCTTTGACTTTAATTTTTGCTACCATTCTTTAGTGGCATTTGTAGTTATTTTGACTTGTAGCATCATTGTATATAATAAGTGCCTATAACTGAATGGTAAAATATTAATAAATTTAGATGAATGCAGCAGGTGTATAGTCAGCAGTTCTATTGATTATTCTTTTTTTTTAATTTAAGATTATGAATTTTCAGCACTTGCCTTGGCTTGTAATTAATGGTCTTATTAAAATAAAACTGCAGGTAGTCAGCAGCTGGTACATTCAGTTTACAGGATATCAGATTTTTCCAAAACAAATGATTCAATACTAATGCAAATCTCATTTTGCTAATACTGAAATTATAACATGCCTGGAACCAAAAATTACACTTGAAAAAACTGCATTTGAAATTACTTAAAATCATAAGTCTCGTTAAAAACCTCTTTTTAAGCTGCAGTTTAATTTAACAAGTAACACCGCTTCTATCAGCCAAATAGTTTGGGCATTGTTAAGAGGTATTCTTTGCCCAAGGTAATTGTTATTTGGCTAATGATCTATTTGGAAGCTATTGTAAGTTGAGCAGAAAGTAATTGGCACAATGAAGAAAATAATTTTCTTGCAAATCAGACATCACAAATGGTAGCCTAGGGCCCTAGACCTGAAAACTCTCATTTATGTATGTGCTTAATTTACACATGAGTAATCCAGCTCCAAAGGCAAGGCTATCTGCTTGCTTTTGTTTGTTTTGCTTTTTCTACTACTCATTACTTGTGTCTTATATGGAATAAATACTGGTGATTTCCTTGTCCTTAGTGGATCTAAAAGCTACATCCAAAAGAAAGAATATGAGAGTGTACTCCATTTTCAGAAAAGGTATGCGTGCTCCAGTCATGGTCAGGCTCCATACTGTGGGGAGGACATGAGTCCCCCACTCTCCAAACCTCAGAAGCTGTGGGTTGGACTGTAGCCTCAGAAGGTTCATTCAAACAAAGGCAAGTGTAACAATTATTTTTATTTTTTTTAAAAAAGCTTATGAAGAGATCAGCCTGCAGTTTTGAAGATTTTGGGAAAATCTGTAGTCTGTAGGCTGTGACTGTTGCTCTGGTTAGAGTGAAACAACTTTTTTGGAGTAGGAAGGTTTTACCATTTCCTAGAGGTAGTCAAAGCCTACTTTACTTTAATCTCCTCTAGAAATTATTTCTGCAACTTGACTTTCAGGCTGATTTTTTTTTTTTCTTTAATTCTTCCCGTCATTATTTTTACACTATATAATCTTAATATGTATACTTTATACACACACTTACTCACAGTTACACAGGCACATACACGTGCAAGTTATCAGATATCCAATAATTAAATGGGTGTGTGAATAAGAACATATTGATTGCTGAATTAATAAATATGAGGAATTAAATACTGTTGCCAAGATTAGCAAAGATAAAGTGTAATGAATTTAATTTTGAAGATGAACACTGATTACACAGAAAGAAAAAAAAGGATTAAAGTGTTTCCCAAAAATCAATAAGATTGATTAAATTCTATATGTCTCTCTGTTTTAAGTGCCCATGAGTGGACACTTCTAACAACCTACAAGCTATATATTTTAAGAATAAAAAAATTTTAAAAGTTTTTTATCCCTGACTATGATCAGAAAACATTTTTTTCTGTGTCTTTGGATGAATTCACTTTCCTTAAATCAGGTGTTTTTTGCTAAAAGCTATGTGAATAGAACTGTTTTTAAGACTTGGCAATATTCTTTGTAACATACATTTTTGTGGAGAAAAAAAAGACTTACTCTGTTTTCTTAAAGACATTAAACATAGAAAAAGAAAATACTTGTTCAAAAATTGGGGAACATAAAAATTTGCAGTTTAAAAAATTAATTAAGATTATTGGAGGAAATAAAGAGATAAGACAAGCCAAATAATTTCATAGAGTTTTAAAGAATATAATGAGAAAATCTGATGAACAACTTATACCTTTAAGTGTGTAGTTTTGAAGAGCTATCTAGGTAGCCATCTGATAGAACTGATCCTAGAATAAATAGCATAAAGACTGTTTCTCTTTTGGTTTCAGAAAGACTTAAAGGAAGTAAATTATGAGTGCAAATTTTTTTCTTCTACTAGACAAAGTGCTGTGCATCAATGGGAAGCCGTGAAGCAGTGCAAGTGCAGCAGTGACCTGACCTGAGCTGGCTTTGGTGCCCAATAACCACCCAACACACCACCTCTCCTGTCCTGAGTGACCACCATAACAGGTGGAGCCCAAAGTCATGGACTAAATGAACTCAGTGGACATTTTGTGGACATTTCTGGACATTTTACAGGCATTTTACAAGGGTGGCCCATCAACTAATGGAATGATATCTGTGTATTATATCAAAAGACGGGAAAGCGGGGGTGGTTAATGAGGATGTATTGGATAGTGTGGGACCTGAGCATGATGTAAAAGGTATGGAATAAGGGGTGAAAATGTTACTAGTTTGGGCTGGGATATATTTCTTTATAGTAGCTTGTATAGTGCTATATTTTGCATTTGTGATGAAAACTGTGTTGATAACACAGGGATGTTTTAGTTACTGCTGAGCAGGGCTTACACAGAGCCAAGGCCTTTTCTGCTTCTCACCCCACCCAACCAGTGAGAAGGCTGGGGGGGCACAAGGAGTTGGGAGGGGACACAGCTGGGACAGCTGACCCCAACTGACCCAAGGGATATCCCAGACCGTATGATGTCATGCTCAGCAATAAAACCTGGGGGGAAGAAGGAGGAAAGGGGGTGTCCTGGTTTCAGCTGGAATAGAGTTAATTTTATTTCTAGCAGCTGGTGCAGTGTTATGTTTTGGATTCAGTGTGAGAAGAATGTTGATAACACACTGACATTTTCACTTGTTGATAAGTAGGGTTTAGACTAAATCAAGGATTTTTCAGCTTCTCATGCCCAGCCAGCAAGAAGGCTGGAGTGGCACAAGAAGTTGGGAGGGGATACAGCCAGGGCAGCTGACCCAAACTAGCAAAAGGAGTATTCCATACCATGTGACATCATGTCCAGTATATAAACTGGGGGAGTTGGCCAGGAGGGGAAGTCTGCTGCTCAGGGACTGTCTAAGCATTGGTCAGCGGGTGGTGAGCAATTGCATTGTGTATCACTTGTTTTGTATATTCCAATCCTTTTATTATTATTGTCGTTTTATTGTTATTACCATCATTATTAGTTTCTTCCTTTCTGTTCTACTAAGCTGTTCTTATCTCAACCCATGAGTTACACTTTTTTTTTTTTCCTATTGTCTCCCCATCCCACTGGGTGGGGGGAAGTGAGTGAGCAGCTGCGTGGTGCTCAGTTGCTGTCTGGGGTTAAACCACGACAGCGTGGCCAAACATAATATTTTACAAGAACACTTACTAGGCCCACCTTGTAAATCCAGCCAAAATACAATAGAAAAAACTGTTGTAGGACAGAAACAAGGCAATAATGTGCCCTCTCTACACAGGTAGTATGGAATTTAGAGGTAGTATCTTCTTTTCAAAAACAAACTAGAAAGTTAAAAAACCTTGGTATTCTACAACGTTTGTAAATGCTATAAATAGCTATAAACCTGTGAAATAAAACCTCTTTCTACCTACTCTTGCACAAATGAATTTGTAGACCTGGCTACGTGGTGCATAACCTGAACTATTGAAAATGACTTATGTATTGTTAGTAGCTTAATACTTTCCTAAAAATGCTGGCTATTATTGTTATTGATATCTATAAAGCATCCTGAATATGGAGGATGTTCAACAAGCAAAATTATTTGATGCTACTACTTAACATAGCATCATTGAAATCACACAATATTGACTGTATATAAATATATATATATAAAAATTTTGAATATATATATATACATTTTTACTGTTTCATGTGTACTATCTATTCGTTGCCTGGTAAGAGGCAAAATGTTCATTAAAAGGGTGAAAACCTTAGCAAAGATAGCATCAGGAGATATTATTTGAACATTAAAGTGCAAGTCCGTTGTTAAGTCCAAAACAGAGGAGGGAAAGTAGTGGTACATTTTTAAATACAGCTTTTTAATATGACCACAATGCTTGATAGTCATTCAAATAAGGTTTCATCTCCCCCTAGTGGAAGGAGCTCTGTGGGATCAACACCCGATTTCCTCCATATTTCTCTATTTCTGCATAAAATTTGTGACTGGATTAGGCTTCTATACAACAGAAGTTAAGGCCCATTGCATCAGATATAATTTCTCACAGTAGTGCATACCATTATCCTGTCCTCAGTAAAGCTTTACCAAATAGTAATAAGATTAAACAGGCATTTTTTTCAGATAATTAACAGTTTAAATGACTACATGAAAAGAGGAAATTCTCTCATCTACAGGCAGTTTATCTGTATTATTTCAAACTACCTTTTTAACATTATTTTTAATTACCTCTCTTTCAGAATAGTGGGGCAGCATATCAGTTTTTTATGTTAGGTTATTAAAAAGGGCTTAATGCCTAATTCCATATTACACAGGATTCCTATGGAAGAGCTCTTTCCCTTTTCTCCCTCCCAAAAAAATAATGTTTGAGAAGTCATTTGTAATCCTCCTATAAATTATGACACAGTCTGTGTAAGGAATACACAGTTTAACTTCCAAAATCAAGGGAGTTGGGTTATGCTGAGAAACCTTTAAATCTTTTGTCTGTAAATTTTAGAATCCTTTTGCATGATTCTCACACTGGCAATGTGAGGAACAGCAGAGTATTAGTCTGAGCAAGCTAGATACACTAGAGTGACAATAAGCTCCTTTACAAAGCTATCTGTCTGAGAAGTTATTTAATAACACAGTTGGACAAGAAAGAATTTCTGTCAGACTACTTTTCAAATATTCAGTTGTATGCTGGAACTAACAAGTACTTAAATTTTGACATTAAATTTATATTAGGTTTTTTTCTTCTCTTGGTAAAAGTTAAATGCTCATCTTAAGCAAGGATTGATTTTCATTACATATTGGCTTTAAACAAATGTTTTAAGCATAAATTTAAATATCTTCTGGAGTTAAGTCTATTGTTTAAAAAGTTATTAAATAAGGAGATCGTCACAGCTAATCAACCACGTCATAGGAAATTTCAGGCAATATCATAACAAGAGTTAGTTACAGGTTTTGGATATATATTTTAAAACGTTGTAGAAATGTGATCTTTCTGCACAGTATGATGAGCAGCTTTTTAAGACTGCTGTCCTGGATTCATCCTTCATAGTACAGGTACCTAAATTACTTAGCTTAGTCACCTGGGATATTTATGGAGTCTGTAGAAGGAGGTTGGCATGTTTCAGTTCAGGCATAGCCAGATCAGCTTAATTGAGATTTTAGTTATTCTCTGGTAATGTTCACTTTCTCTTCTTGTACAGAAATCATAAATTTGGAATGCCTAGCAAGGTGCCTCAAGATAGGTGAGGCTAATATAAGTAATGACTAACTAGATAAGGAGTTAAGGAGACTTTCTCCATGTTGGTCCAGAGGGAACCTTGAGGGTTTTCTTGTTTATCTCTACACAGGACAGGGATTAATTGCAACAATTATGTAGTCATACCTCATTTAACTAAATAATTTTCGTGGCTAGGGCTTTAAACTTAGCATCTCATCCTTTTCTCCTGTTCTCAAAGCCACTACTGTACTGAGAACTGAAACGGCACTGTCTAACTGAAATGGTAGTGCTACACGTAGGAATAGCCAGAAGACAGTTCATAAACCATGATATATTGAAGACTGGATTTTACTTAAAAAAAAAAAAAAGTAAATAAAAATAAAGAAATAACTGGATTTAACTTTGAAGTTGACCCTGCTTTGAATGGCCTGAAACAGATGCCCCCAGTGCTCCCTTCTGATGACTGTGGAATCTCTGATTCAGTTTCTCATTTATTTGTTTTTGTATATGCATAGGTTCAGCTAGTAGCTGAACTGAATAAATACACAACAGAAAACATGTAGAGGATGAGGTTTGTTTATCCTGGAGGAGAACATCTAAAGGGTGGGAAATCGAAGGAGAATGCTCATTTCATTCTTCAGGGCTCTAATGTCTGGTTATACAGAAAATGGAGTTGGACTTTTCACAGTGGTACACACTGAAAGAACAAGAGGCAGCAGTCACAGGTTGAAGCAGGGGAAATTCTGGCAGCTCATAACAGAAGAAAACTGTTCATGATGAGGTAAAAAAGCTTTGGGAGTTGCTCAAAGAAGTTGAGGAATTTCTATCCCTGGAGCTATTCTGGACTCAAATGGATAGGCCCTGAGCAATCTGACCTGACAGTGATGTTGGTCTTACTTCTAGTGCGAGTTTCTACTAGATGATCTTCCAACAGCTCTACAGTAGGTGTTCTACAGGTTGAGACAATGTTTCCTTAACTTATTGTTTCTTCCTTTAATACTTTGATTTTGTTGCCACATGTGAAATGAATATAAAAAGAAAGCTTATGTTTTTTCTCTCATCAGAAATATCTCTTGTTGATCATTCATTCTGTAATGATGCAATTGTTGTGGTCCAAGACCAACTGACCGTGTGGAAAAAAAATGGATTTGGACACCGAAACACTTTAATCACAAATGTATGCAATTTTAGAAATTGCATGACTTCCCTGTTCAATGGGAGAGATGGCACAGTCTGGAAGGGAAGTTATATGGGTCAGCATAGTGGTTCCTTACACAGCTTTCCTGCATGATGGGACAAATCAGGCAGTCCAGGAGGAGAGTTGAAGGCTTAATACAAGGGGGCCAGATATGGCTGGTGCAGGGTCATCAGTCCCCCAGTGTGTCTCTGGTTCACGGGTTCCCCCAGAATTCCTTGTTTTCCCTAATTACAGGATTAGATAGAGACTACCACCTTTGTGTCAGATGGTCAAGCTGCACGGTTGCTTTCTGACTTGGTGATGTTGCTTGTGGCAGTCAAAAGAAGATGCTTCTGGACATGCTGCCTTTCTTGATGATAGGTTGTTTGTATAGTTTGACTATCCATTTCCTCGAGATCACAAAAACTATTCAAGGTTCATTCTGTCGTTCGGAACAAGAGGTTGGTCATATATTGCCTACGTAAACAAAAGCTCAATTAAAGTTGACTGTCTTATGCTAGAGGCTGTGCTAACCAGGCCTAACTCATCCCAACTGCCAAAGTAATTAATAAGCATTACTAAAAAAGGCAGCTGTCCATGAGCCTTCTGTGGGTGTGTTCTAAATTCTCTGCCTCCATATAAAGTGAAAATGTTTATAAAATCTTCAGGGATTAATTCTTTCAAGAGTTAATTGCCAAAGGAGTGGATGTCTCAGCTGAATACATTGCAGTCTACTTGAATTATATTTATATGTGGATGATCCTATTTGTACTTGTATGATCTATTAGATACATTATTTTAATTTGGTAAATGAAATTTCTCTATTCACTTAAACCTCCATGAAGACAATGGGAAGATACCCAAAGAACAGTCTGTATATTTTTCTGTGTTTTAAAAAATTGTGAAGTAAAACTGCTACCTGTAGACTGTGAATTGCTCAGAAAGACATACTGGACAGGAGGAGAGTCCTCCTGACACCTAGTTGCTCACTTGTGCTCTGCCTTCTCTCTGTGTCCTCTCCACCTGACTGTAGTGGACATCTTCTGAGCAGTCTGTCTTGGTGGGCCTGGATGGAAGGTTAATGAACTGCCTGACAAACTAAAGTGTGAGCATCTTGTTAACTTATGTAGTTTATTTTCCATCTCTTGCTCAGCTCACTGTTTCAGACTCATCGTTTGCCTCATTCTTAAAAAAGGTCTTGAGCACACCATAGGGCAGTTTAAGGGGAAAGTTTAGACAAACCCTAAATGTGCACCAGAATTCTTAAAAATAATGATGATAAAAATATACAGTAATTTTGTTTCTATTAGAAAACTATACAGAAACAGGGAGAGTTTCCAGGCACTGGAACTCAATCCACAAACCTGTTAAATTGTTGGAATGTTCCCTGGCACAGTTTAATCTGTGCTAGCCGGTTTTCTCTTAGAAAATTCCAAATCCTCATTTAGGCATTAGCATTGACCAGAGGCAATTCATACTAGATATTTCCATGATTTGGAAAGTAAGAGAATTCAACCATAGGAACAACTTTTATCTACCATTTTGGGGGCTTTGTGAGTTTTGTCATTTTGTGTCTGTTTACCTCATGACACAAACAGAATTAATTATTAGTACAGTTATAATCCATGAGGACCTGGCACATGAAAAAAAGTAGCAGGATGGTGCCATGTAACTAGCCAATAGATATTATATAATGAAAAGCTGTACCTATAAAGTGAGCATGCCCTGCAGTGCATCCTTCAACTCTGGCACTAAGTGTATTTTGCCTCGGTCTCAGCTCCATGTTGTGGGGAACTGTGTTAGCTCACCACTCCGCTGCACATGCAGATTTCCTTCCAGAGGGAGGAAACAAAAAAATACATTCTATCAGGTCTCTTCATGGAGATAATTGGAGCATATTTTCTTTGCAAATGAAATGAGGCCAATGAGTCCAATCAGCCTAGAGCAGGTTGTACTGAAATGTAGATCCAGCCGCAGGGCGTGCTGGAGATTTTTGGATGTTAAACTGTGAAAAAATATTGAAGAATTTTCATGAGGTGTATAAAAGCCTTAAAGCACCCATATTTCATCACTAAGATTTATATAATGAAAAATCAAAGAAAAATATTCAAATTAGTTAGCAGAAAGGAAGATGTGGAAAATACAGGAATGCATTTGTATAAATCATTCAGACCCAAGGAAAAGATAATGAACAACATTCAACTAGCTCTGTTTATTTGCCAATAAATAAAGGGGCCGAAAACCCAAGAACACTATGTCATTACCTCAGAATTCCTGGGTCAAGGCTTTCACTAATTTAAAATAAGTTAGATGATATTTGCTTAATACCTGAAATAGTAATTTGAATCTGTTTAAAAACAGGAAACTGTGGTGTGGTTTAACCCCAGACAGCAACTGAGCACCACGCAGCTGCTCACTCACTTCCCCCCACCCAGTGGGATGGGGGAGGCAATAGGAAAAAAAAAAGTGTAACTCATGGGTTGAGATAAGAACAGCTTAGTAGGACAGAAAGGAAGAAATTAATAATGATGGTAATAACAATAATAAAAGGCAACAATAATAAAAGGATTGGAATGTACAAAACAAGTGATACACAATGCAATTGCTCACCACCCGCTGACCAATGCTTAGACAGTCCCTGAGCAGCAGACTTCCCCTCCTGGCCAACTCCCCCAGTTTATATACTGGACATGATGTCACATGGTATGGAATACTCCTTTTGCTAGTTTGGGTCAGCTGCCCTGGCTGTATCCCCTCCCAACTTCTTGTGCCACTCCAGCCTTCTTGCTGGCTGGGCATGAGAAGCTGAAAAATCCTTGATTTAGTCTAAACCCTACTTATCAACAAGTGAAAATGTCAGTGTGTTATCAACATTCTTCTCACACTGAATCCAAAACATAACACTGCACCAGCTACTAGAAAGAAAATTAACTCTATCTCAGCCAAAACCAGAACACACCGTTACAACTCATTAATTGGCTGAGATAAAAGTGCTGAATAGCAGGGGTGTTGTAGATCAGAAATGAAGTGCAGTGGCAAAGCTGTATGTGAAAAATGTACCAATATATCGCACATAATGGTTAACTCATGCCAATGTTATTAATCTCATACTTCCAGAAACATTTACATTTGTTCTCAGCTACCATGTTCTTAATTACATTCCAGTTCAATGGCTTTTTGGAAAGAAACCTCAGAATTTTGCATAATTAATAAAGTAGATAGTATATACACTGAGAACTTCATTATCCTAAGTGTTAAAAGCTTGTTCAGGTTAGCACTTTTAAAAGTGGATCTTATTTTTCTTTGACATCACAGGCTGTTTCAAACTTCTTTCAAGGCCTCCATATAATTACTATATTAAACATTCCCTGTACTTGAAAGTTAGTGATAATTTCATTAAAGCTGAACTACATTAACTACTTCAACACTGAAATATTGTGACTAATATATATATATGTGTTTGGATTCTTTCTTATATTTGGAAAACATTTATGTAATTGTATCAGCATTTATATGCATAATATGGCATTAAATGGTGAAAACTGATGATATTTTAACTTAGAATTTATATGATCTCTTCACTACAGTTAAGTATAGTTTATTAGCTAGTCACCCACATGTGCATCTGCATTTCCCTGGGCTTGGAGACTAAGCAGAACAGAATTAATCCAGTTTTATTATGCAAAAGAACAGAATTTTGGTGGCTTGTTTATGAGAAGTACTCTTTCTGTTCTTGTGTAGCATATGTTGTAGGAAATATTTTCTACTGACAAGAGAATAAAACAAAAATATTTATAGGTCCATTTGTTTCTCAGTTAACCTCTGCATTTGTATGGAGGTTCACTTAAAACAGTAAGTGGGGTTATACAATTTAACTGCTCAAAGTTTTTAAAAGAAAAGGCTTTGTCCTTCTGTCCTTTGGTAGTTTTCTCACAGTATTATTTTTAACATGAATCAGTGGGAAAGAAGGGAATGTAAATATTATGTTGGTTCATTTTTACTCTAATGTTGTTTAAATTTATAACTGCTCAGAGCAGTAAAAACCTAACAGTAAAACTTCTTCACTGTCAACTGTGGTTATTGATTCAAAAATCATCCATGCTCTAGAATTCTTTCACTGTTTTAGCACATGAATAAAATAAAAAAAAAACAGTGGTAGAATAATGTTCAACATTACTGTGATACTAAGTCACATAATGGGTCAATAATTGGAATTGTGGTCATCTCAAATTCCAGTTAAAAAAAAAATGCATCCTATATTTGAATAAAAAGTAAAATCTTCAAAATTTACAAAGAAATAAAAGTAGTGAACTAATTTCAGAAGTTTCTTGAAAGACAAGGTATTCTGAAAATATCAAATAAATCTATTTTTCAATTGCATAAAATTATGCAAAGTTTATAATATAAGCATAATGAAGACTATAAGAGGGAATTATGTTACTGAAATATAATGTATATTAGTATACGGTTTATATGTGATTAAGATCATAATTTGATATCTTATCATGGTAAGTCAGGCTGGCATTAGAAAAACACAAATAAAATTAATATTTTTTAATGAGACATTGGCTTTTTTTTGTACAACTCTTTCTAATGAGAAAAAAATGTTTGGTTGGGAAATTTTGTTCGGCTGCGTTTTGTTATTTTCATATTATAGTTCTGAATGTTTTAAATGCCTTTTCAAAATTTAACTGTCCAAAAGAAAACATGAAAATTCTGAAAAGTTATTACTAAGGACATCTGAAATGTAGTTACATTAACTTTCTATACGTTTTTGCCATTGACGATATTATCATATTGCATTAAATTCAACTTTTTAGCCAGTAATTCCTGTGACACCACACTAATTTAAAAAAAAACAGGAAAGTCATTATGCTAAGCGAGTAATCACACAGTAAGAGAGAAAACTATCAAGGGTAGTTAATGCTGCAGGGCAAATCTGTTGCTGGGAAAGAAAAGCATACACAGAAGCCAAATACATGATGTGCATTAAACTAAATACTAAAATGGGAGACATGAGAAGTGGATACATTTTCCCTGAAGAAAATTTTCTGCTAGCCTTTGGGTTGATGGAGATTTCGCTTCCTGTCTCTTGAATGCACTGAAATGGCTCTTTCTGACTCGAATCCAACAAAATGACTCTGCAAACTCTGCTCATAAAATTTAGTATGACAGTTATACATCTGCACATCTGTGTGGTCTTATTGTGATTTCACAATCTGCCTACTATTTACTCCTTTTTATAATTCTGCTTTTACAACACTAGATTTTAGGGAGGACGTATTTTCTATTCAATGGAAATGGGTCTGATTTTTTGGGTTGTTCTTTTGTTGGTTTTTTTTTTTCCCGTAAGGATCTTATACATGGCACAGCAGGATTATTTAAGGTACATACAGGGTCAGACTGTATACAAATTCCACATACATAATTTCAGGTTTTGTAGCTCCTTTAAATAAAATAAAATAATAGTAGTAATACAAAAATTATTGCAGGCATACTGACACTTTTGCCATGCTACATTTTCTGTACAATATGTAAGAAAACACAAAACTGAAATAGACATTGTTCCATGTGAAAGGTGTTTGTTTCTTTGGTTTTTTTTGTTTGTTTATCCTAAAAATGTTTGCCATCTGTATTCTATGCCTGAATATCTTTTGGTAATATTTCCTTCTCTAATGAAACTTCTTCGGCTGTATTTCCATTTTTCTTGACCAGTACAACAGTCAGCATTACAGAATTTGATAGCAGCTTCAGCTCAGGTTAGCTGAAAATAGTAACTTTTGTTTGTTACTGTTGTGGGTTATAATGCTATTTCTGAGTTTCCAGCTACATGTCTGCAACTCAGTGGTGAAAGAGATGAGAATATGCATGTACTATGCAGTATGCTGTGCCTTATCAGGAGGATAAGAAGCTATAAAATCTTACATTACTTATAGAACTTTGTACTTAGAATCTTTCACTTAAGGAACTTGAAGCACTTTCTCACCATTAGCTAATAGAAACAACATAAAATCATGGAATGGTTTGCGTAGGAAGGGACCTTTATAGTTCATCAAGTCCAACCCCTCTGCCATGGGCAGAGACAGCTTTCACTACATTGGGTTGCTCAAAGCTCTGTCCAACAAGACCTTGAACACTTCCAGGGATGGGGAATCCACAACTCCTCTGGGCAACCTGTTCCAATATCTCACCACTCTCAGTGTAAAAAATTTTTTCCCTATGTCCAATCTAAACCTACCCTCTTTCAGTTTAAAACTGTTGCCCCTTGTCCTGTCACTACAGACCCTGGTAAATTGTCTCTCTCCAACTTTCTTATAAGCTCCCTTTAAGTAAAGGCCATGGCTTTTGAAGTCTGATGGAGAATGGCTTGGTAACTACCTCGGCCAATTCCCTCCGGACCATGGGATACATCTCATTGGGTCCCATGTACTTGTATATGTTCAGGTTCTTCAGATGGTCTTGAAGCTGATCTTCTCCTACAATGGGAGGGACTTCACTCCCCAAGTCCCTGCCTTGAGGTTCATAGGCTTGAGAGATGTGGGAAGAGTGATCACCAGTCAAAAATGAGGCAAAAAATATGTTGAAGACCTCAGCCTTCTCCATGTAGGTTGTTGCTAGTTGTCCTGTCTTATTTGTCAGGAAGGTACACTTTTTTAAAATCTTCTTTTTCTCTCCAACATACCCATATAAGTCCTTGTTACTATTCTTTGCATCCCCTGCCAAATTCAGATCCATCTGTGTCTTAGATTTCCTGATTCCATCTCTACACATCCCTATATTCTTCTCAGGATACATGTTTCAGGTTCCACTGCCTGTGCACTTTTCTTCCATTGATGTACTATTCTTGTAGGCATGCCTCTATACTCTCGTTCTAGAGATGGAGAAACAAGAATTACATCCAAATTACCCACCATACCTCTAATGCAGGCACACAAAGCATGGCGGTATATTTCCATTTAATGATAAGGTAACAATATGGGATATCCTAATCCATCTTGCTTGCTGAATTCTGAAGATAGGTGCCTTGTTGCAATGTAAGGTGCAATGTAAAAATATCTATGCCTATGTTTTCAGTCATGGGAAGCTGAGTTAGATTCTTACAAAACTCTATAAATATACAAGTTCTGAAACTGGTTCTACCCAGCTCCCAAAGCTGCATTTCTTTAGTGACCAGTAGTAAAACATTTCTGTACCCTTGGGGCCTTTGATATCAACATCTTTATGTACCTTCGAGGCTTCTGCTACCATCTTTTGCTTATACTCTCATGGGTACCTGCTACAAAGGGGAATCAAAAAGATGATAGCTGTATTTAAAACATTAATCTCTACAAGCCTTTCAAACAGAAATGGTAAACAGACTTTGATCCCTGTTCTGGGCATTCTCAGGTATAGATCCTAGATCCCACATCTGAATTTCCTCTGTCCACTTTGCCAGGTGACTCCTCCAACCACCAACATCATGTGACCAGAGATGCAGAGGGGCCAAAGTACCAATTTAGACATTTTCCCTGATGACCACCAGTCTGTAAGAGCTTCATTTGTGGTAACTCTGCAGAGAAATTTAAAAAAAAAACAAAAAAAACAAAAACCCCAAAATATTGGCTTACACAAACACTTTCATCCTAATAAACTTCTCTGAAAACATGGTCTTCAGGATACCATTCTTGGTTTGATCTCATTGCTGTCTGTCAGCTCAGTGTGGTTAAGGTTAAACTGGGCAAGCTTTATGATCTGTCCTGAATTTGGTCTTTTGTGTTTGTTTTTTTTTCTCTGGGGACTGGCACTTTGCTTAAAGAGGCATCCATTTTTTCCAAACAGCCTTTATTTCTCATATTGCTTAAGGCAAGGAACTCCAGGCTTTGCTGCCAAGCTTATCAGATAAACTGCAGAAAGCTTCCTTTCTAGTCTTTCATCACTAATGACAGACTTGAGCTACAGGGCCAATGTACTCAGCAACAATTCCCTAAACATACTGCTACTGCAAAGAACTGCAGCTCCTTTCCTACTCTGGATTTATTTTGAAAAGAAATGAAAGTACCAAGGATAATGTCATCCATATCTTGTCAGGTTATGCAGTCTTGGTCTAAGTAGGATGTGCATAGGGAATCAAGGATTAGGGACTGCACAACAGAAAGCACCTGCCCCATAGCAAACAAGGTCCCTTTGATATCCTGTTCTCCAGCTTTACACAGAATGACCTTGACGTGATTAGCCTAGTATGCAACACAGCACGCACATCTTAATTTAACCTGAAACTCCAATTCTAGATGAAAATTACAAGATTTTTATAATATAAAATGCCATTTACAAAACCAGCTGGTGATCATTCATTGCAAAAAGTGTGTACGTTCTTACCTTTAACTTTTTTCATTATAAGGACTTCAGCTTAAAGCTCTGAAAAAATTTTAGAAACAACCTACTATTGGTAGTGCTTGAATACATTTATTTAAAAGAAACATGCTGTTTTAGCTATGTCTGCTTGAATTTATGCTAGAAAAAAACCCTATCTTCAACAGGTGTGCATGAGACAAGCATGGATTCTCTTATGAACATGTGAAGTTCCATGACTGTACTTGATAAGTTACACTCACCTGGTTTATTGGAAAGGAAATCAACTGAATTTTTAATAATAAGTTAGAACAACAATTCAATAGGTTTCCTAAGAAAAGATTGTCTCAAAAATTGCAGAATCAGCTTATTAATGCTGCACTTAAAAAAGAGTGAATACTGGCTACCAGCTGGGGTAGCATAATTTTTCATTAAAAATTTTAGAAGAAATCAAGGTACAAAAATGGTAGTGAGTCTATAAAATGTGGCATATTTACATATTGTTTCTTTAAAAGCATCCCCAGTGATATCTTTTATAGATTTTTAGAAATCTAATGCATTAAGAACTCCATAAGGTAATGATTATTTGTATACTTGAATAAAATATGAGATATTATGTATACCTCAGACATATAATACACAAATTAAGTAAACCATAAACCCCAAAATATAAATGAGTTGGAAATTACACTTCAAAGTGGTTTTATAATTTGTCATAATTTCATTACATAAATGTCAGTATATCTGAAACTATTTAAAATACAGCATATTTATTTTATTTTTCCCTATAAGATTTAAAATAATATGATAATAAGAGGAAAATTACTTTTGGCCTTAAAATACTGCTTCTTAGTATTAAAATATCAATTATACTTTCATAAATTTCAGAGCAAGTTAGAATATGTGCTAACAGAAAGTATAACACAGCATATAGGAAAAGAATGTTTTAGGACAATTTTGTGGAAGATATACCTAGGGAACTGAATGAGAATTGCCTTTCTTCTATACGATTTCACCTCTTCTGTAGAATTTTACAGTAGTAGTATCCTCTATTAAATTTTACAGGAAGCTAAAAAATGCCCTCTAGAACAGGTACTAAGTTATAAAAGACTTTCCCCATAAAGGTTAGTGAATCCTTGAGGCCTTCTTGTAAGCACTGAAGCAAAAGGCATGATGCTGGTGTGATGAAAATCACAAATTTTATGTAGAGAACTTCTGACTCATGAATCAGTATGTGCCTGATTCCCAAGACATTGTGCATTATATTAGTCAGTGTTTATCTCCAAGAAGGAATTTGCCCAATTGTGGTACAACATTACCTGTTGTTTATTTTTGATGACTGAATACTGTTCTTCACCAGCTAAAATCAAGATTTCTGGAGATCTGGCTGTAAGATCAAGGACTAAATTGAATCACTGTATGCATATATGTCAACATAAAATTGCTGTCCTTAAATCTAGGGTCTTAGGTTTTTTTCTGTTCTCATATGTGTTGCATATTTGCATGGAGTATAACATGCAAACAGAACAACTACAAACAACACTGTTCAGTCTTAAACGCACTACAGTATATTTCAGCTATTGTCTAGTTATAGAATCATAGAATCATGGAATGGTTTGGGTTGGAAGGGACCTTAAAGATCATCTAGTTCCAGCCCCCCTGCCATGGGCAGGGACACCTTCCACCAGACCAGGTTGCTCAAAGCCCCATCCAACCTGGCCTTGAACACTGCCAGGGATGGGGCATCCACAGCCTCTCTGGGCAACCTGTTCCAGTGCCTCACAACCCTCACAGTGAAGTTCTTCCTTATATCCAATCTAAATCTACCCTCTTTCAGTTTAAAACCATTACCTCTCATCCTATCACTACATTCCCTGATAAGAAGTCCCTCTCCATCTTTCCTGTAAGCTCCCTTTAAGTACGGCAAGGCTCCTGTAAGGTTTTCCTAGAGCCTTCTCTTCTCTAGGCTAAACAACCCCAACTCTCTCAGTCTGTCCCCATAGGAGAGGTGCTCCAGCCCCCTGATCACCTTTGTGGCCCTCCTCTGGACTCGCTCCAACAGGTCCATGTCTTTCTTATGCTGGGGACCCTGAGGCTTGATGCAGTACTCCAGGTGGGGTCTCACAAGAGTGGAGTAGATGGGGAGAATCACCTCCCTCGACCTGCTGGCCACTCTTCTTTCTTTTGATGCAGCCCAGGATACAGTTGGCTTTCTGGGCTGCGAGCGCACATTGCCAGGTCACGATGAGCTTCTTGTCAACCAACACCCCCAAGCCCTTCTCTGCAGGGCTGCTCTCAATCCACTCATCACCCAGCCTGGATCCATGTTTAGGATTGCACCAACCCAGGTGCAGGATCTTAAACTTGTTGAACTTCGTGAGGTTTGCATGGGCCCACCTCTGCTTTTTTTCTTTTTTAATTATAACATAAATGATAGCAAAAGTGTTTCGTGTTTAATAAACCACTCCCTAAAGTCTTCAGTGAAATGAGAAGTGAAAGTAATTTAAGCTGATGTACTCTGTAGACAGCACTGGCAGCTAAAAGTCCAGGAACAGTAATTAAAAGGACACATAACCAATACACTTTTTCATATTTTAGGAGGTTATGAAGAAAGCTGAAAGTATTGATTTAGCATTGAGTGAAATGATGCCTGAATTTTTATTTTAACCTTGTAATTATTTTTGGAGTGAAATTGTAGGTGGATTTGTAGATACGGTTTAAATGAAGCTTCATCTATAACTCATTGTTAAACTTCTCTGTAATCTTTTGCTTAATTAAGATATTCTAAAGTCCCCGATATAGCAGCACAAAGTTGGAATTCCTAGCTTTTATGCAAACTGAAATCATACTTACTACTTGAAATTCATATTGATAGTTCAAAACAAATCATGTGTTTAATGCAGATTTCTGACATTCTGTATGAAGTCATGTTGCTTTTTGGTCAGAATATGTCACATTGTGTCATGTCACAAACTGTCCTGAATGGTATTGCTGTAAAAAGCCGTGACAAACCAATGAGACATACTAAAAGAAATGAAGTATTTTTAAGACTATTTCACAATCACTGGAGTCACAAGTATCCAGTTTGTATATTATACATCAAATAGATGAGTGTAATTTTAGCTGCATTTGTGCCTAACTGTCAAGTTAAATCTCCTTTCCTTACACAGAGTTATCTTTCACGTATATGCAGGTATAGGTATATAAATACACATGTATGTATACGTATTTTAGTCTGTGTATCTTGCTATACATAGCCTTTTGTAATGAATCTAAGAATGGTGGCAGGGCGTCCTGACTCTATCAGTGCATCAGTGTAAAATACCACAGCTAATGAGTTAATTCTAATGGCTACAGTAAAAGACCTTCTATGTAAAGATTTATCTAACCCTATGCTTGACGTATTTTCCTGTGGTCTTCCTATGGTCTTCCTACCCCATTCTTTTCTTTTTGGGACAAGGACAAAAGAACCTATTTAAAAGCTTCATTTCAACCACAAGTAAGTGACAGTTGCTATAGTGTACTTCCCTGAAGGGAATATTTTGAAGAGAATGACTGTCATACTCAGAATAACTTATCTAAAAAGACTGGTCAGGACTCTTGATCAGCCTATAACCAGCATTTCTATGGTCTTAAGCAGAACTGACATGTCTTTTTTTTAAGATAAACTTTCATGCATGTCCAAGGAAATATTGCATCAGAAAAATTAATAAAGATTATGAAAGACTTAAAAAATTTAACTTCTCTGGAGAGCATTACATCACAAGTTGGAGGTTTCAATCTGCCTCCTCTCAAGTGACACACTTTCAAATCTTAACAGGAAGCAAATATTTGCTTATGGCATGGTCAGAAGCAAGAACATTAGCTATGTCCAAGCCAATTAGTTCTTTCCTAGACAAATCTGCTTTGGAAGGAACTTTCTGGAAGCCTTGGAGACATGAGCAACTTGATACATTCACCTCAGGGCCACTGATGGTTTTTGGCTTTCATGTATTTAGTAGAATAGACCTACTCAGTGGACTCCATGGTTATTTTTAATTGGTTACCATATAACCTATTTTCCAAACTCAAATCTACTATCGCGTAGGCTCTTTCTAATTGATTAGAAAGATATTCTTCATAGACAAGAGCACAATTTCTAAATTCTGTGTACTAATATTTATACAAATAATAGTCAATAATGTTGGCATTGAGTACACCCTCAGCAAGTCTACAGATAACGCCAAGCTGAGTGGTGTGGTTGATACTCTAGAGGGAAGGGATGCCATCCAGATGGACCTCGACAGGCTAGAAGTGGACCCGCGTGAACCTCACGAAGTTCAACAAGTGCAAGGTCCTGCACCTGGATTGGGGCAATCCCAAACATAGATACAGGCTGGGTGATGAATGGATTGAGAGCAGCCCTGCAGAGAAGGACTTGGGAACAGGTTGCCCAGGGGAGTTGTGGATGCCCCATCACTGGAAGTGTTCAAGGCCAGGTTGGATGGGGCTTTGAGCAACCTGGTCTAGTGGAAGGTGTCCCTGCCCATGGCAGGGGGGCTGGAACTAGATGATCTTTAAGGTCCCTTCCAACCCAAACCATTCTATGATTCTATGATTCTATATGAAGGATGTTTAAAGTAACTCTTCAACGGTCATTTTAACTAAACTTGAAATATACGTCCAGAAAAGTAGGTGTGGACTATACATGATATAAACTGTCTTGACACAGAGAGGAATGGTAAAAATATTTGATCAGTTTAGCTCTTTGGACTCAGCTGGGACACACAGTGAGATTCAGACCACTGACCTCAGCAGCCTGTGTTACATTTCTATTTTATTCACATGGTGGATACATTTTAAAGTAAATAGTTTAATTCCTATGGAATCAATTGAAACATTTTATGCCTAGTTTTGATCGTTTATTCTTAAAGGAAATTTAGCAACTTCTTTCCAAAGGCAAGTTCATCCATTAGCAATGTAAAATCAGGTGCAAGCTAGATGCCTAAGTTGGTATATCCAACTGTACACCATAATGCGGAGCTATATTCTATCATAATATGTACAATTGTTCTTTTTTATTGCATATGAAGGAGAAAAATCTCTAAAAGATAGCTAGCAGAATAATACAACTTCTCTGTGTGTAATGATTATGCTACAGATACAGCACTGAGAAAGAAAACACTTATGAAACCTCTGTTCTCTGTTCTCAGCAGGGCTTCAGCTTACAATGTTTACTCCAGCATCTCAGAAGATTTTATATTACGTATAAAAGTATTTAGGACTAAAGTTTGAACATTGAAAATTTGTAACTTCTTTATTTGTACGGTGTTTTCTGAGGAGTAAAGTGGCCTCACATAGTCAGGGTATCTATAATATATTATGAGGCTAGAAAGGTCAGTGAAAGCAATAATTTATGATCCAAAAATGTCTATAAATACTACAGTATAAATGTTTTAAAGGTATTAAATATGCTTTGTTGTATCAACCCTTTTAAAGTTGAGTTTTGAATGTTTTAAACATGCTTCCACTGATGTCATAAAAGCTATCTGTCTATTTTCTTTGCATTTCTTGGTGCATATTGGTGATGCCCTTCTACTCTTTTCAGGATGACGACTCTTCATTAAATTTCTGTGGTTCTAAAAAGAACAGAAAGTCCTTGAATGAATATTGGCAGGGAAGTTTGATACAAGGTCAGCGCTCTAGAAATCTGCTTTCTAAATAGAAAGGTTCCCAGTTTTCTATTTATCTTCTGTATCTATCATCTAAAGACATGTAGCTCTTCAGATACCACAGACATTCAGATATCAGCATATATTAAAAGTTTTAAATTTATACTGTTGTTTTCAAGTGTTTACTGCATAAGGTTTATTTGTCTATGTCTACCATCACAAGATCCACCAGCTCCTTTTTCCTCTCCTCTCCTCTCCTCCCCTCCACAGGTCAGTGGGCATCTTCTGTTACATGTTCATTAGCACACGTAATTTTGTGAATGTGTCTGAATCTTACTTAATTGTGTTGTTTTACTTTTTTCAAATGATTTTGCTTTTGAATTTTATCTTTGTGATTCTTCAATTTTATTAATCTGCTACCAATGTGGGTATAGCTGCTGGAGAAATATTTTCTCTCATTGACTTCGAAGATTACTTTTCCTAGACATTTTTTAAAAAAGGAATACATTTCTTCTATGTCCTTTCCAGCTTGAACCTAAGATATTACATTTTATTTATAACTCAGAGAAAACTTTGAAGAATAGTTTCAGTTTGAACTATGATATATATAAGCATTAAATTGTTTCATATCTTTTGACATAAAAAATTAATTTAAGCAAGATTTTAAGTATTTTTCATGCACAGGTGAGTTAGGTTCATACCTTCAGGTCTATCAAAGTTTTCTCAAACAAGAAAAGTGCTATGAATTCTTTGTATTTTGTTCTGCTTTACCTCTCACAAAGTTGCAATGGGAATATTCATTTTTGATTGATCTGCACATGAAACAACACTTTGTTCAACCCAGATACAATTATCTCAAAAAGTAACCAGGAAAGCAACTCCCATCAGCAACTCATGTTACTCGTCTTACTAAAGTGCACAGTGGTGTAAAAGAAAGAGCAGGATGAAATTTTGGTGAAATAAGTATTACTTGTTCAACTTAATTTTAGTATTCTTTATACTCCACCCCCATCCCACACCCCTGAGTTATTAATGTGCAAAACCAAACACTTGAGTGGTACTTCCAGAATATGAAAGATGCTTTGAAACTTTGGTCAGTCGAAGCCTTGACAATTTCAAAACTATTTTAAAAAGCTGATTGACTACCATCCAGGATATTATTACAATTTTTTGGCTTGCTTTTCATCAGAAAATACTGTAGTAGCAAGAAGTACCCTAGAAATATTATCAAGTCTTACCTTGTACTATAATATTATTATTATTTCTTTCACATGGCACCTTTTCAGGTATATTATAAAGTGGCATGAGTTGTATTTTGTGGACTTTTTTTTCCTTTGGTTTTAATCCTTAATAGATATTTTCTTCTCTCTCTCTTCACCCTTTCCATTTAGAGGTATACAGATATGGGACTCAGTCAATGCTTTCTCTTACCTTCTTTTTACAATAGTGGTCCAAACTGCAATAAAGAGTTGATGACAATATTACAACAATGTGTGAAACTTTTACTTCAGAATCCAGTAGGGCTTTTAGGATATTTAGGTCCAGGTAGGGGACTTGAATGCCAATTTTTCTAAAAAACTTGCTTCAATGGTCCCAACAGTTCAGTCTTTCTTTTGGTACAGAGAAACATAATAAAATCCCCCCAAAGTCTCTGAAAAGCAATTGAGCAGGTAAAACTGGTAAAAACCTGTGTAGAGATTGCATTAGCACTGCTGTAGGATTGGCATGTGAGAAAAAGATTTTTTTTTCCCCACACATGCATATTACTTCATGCTGTGGTGCTGTTGATCATATCAAAACCATGATGTAACAATGTATAACACTGCTGACATAACTCAATATGACTTGACATAGTGCAAGAATTTTGAATTTGGTTCTATATAAACTTCTATAAAACTGTAATCTGCACTCCTTTAGTAAAGTTATAGATAGGCCAACAACACAGTGTTATGATTTCTTTCCTATTCACACACTTTCTTACAGAGTAACAGGAACTGAGGGTTCTAAAAAAATAAATGCAGAGAAAAGCTTTTGAGCAGGTAAATTTCAAAGGGTTTATTCACACAGATTATTGGCAAAGAGCTCACTCCAGCAATACTTTACACTCTGCTAGAATGCAGTAAATTGGTATAGCAGGAAAACTATATGAAATAAGGATTTCTTTTAGACATATGTGTATGATTATCTAACTAGGCCACTGGCTACTATCAAAAGTATATTAGGGATGCCAGTCTCCAAGTATATTCAGTATATCCAGAACCTGATTTTCACTTCATTGGTATCTGCAGATTATGAGTGTTGCAGACTTTGAGTATTAAAGAATTCATAAATTGTTCAGTTCAGAAAAAACTGACTGTATAAAAATACAATTCTTTGCTCAGTATTTCTGCTAAGGTGTTTCAAAAGTACACTAGTTTTTAAATATATATATAGCTACTTGATCCTGTTAGCTCTGTGGAGAAAACAGAGTTGAGGAGGAAAAGAAGTTAGTTCTTACTTATAATTAAGTACATTATACAGTAAGTTCCAATCAGTTAAAACATAAAAAAATACCCTTTTGAAGACAATGGTATTTCAATGGCTAGAATTAGGTTCACAAATTAAGATATTTTTACCTGGATGTTTATATCTTAGTTTGCTGTCTAAGCCAGATGTCTAAGCATCACAGTCAGTAAAGTTTGAGAAGTTCTTTAGCTGATCCTATGTAGGTATTTGCTCTTAGAGGAGCTGAATGACCCTCCAGATTCAGATAGGCAGAATTCAGTTGCCTAACAGTAGATGTTTAGTGTCACTTAAGATACCCTAGCATATCCCTCCTCACCATATCTGCTGGTCCAGAAAGGCACAATTTTCCTGTAGGTCCTGTGTCATCTTTGCTAGCCCACTGAAGATGTCTTGAAAACTGTAAGACATTTATATTGACACTAGACATCTATCTGTAGATGACTGAATTGAGCTCTATATTTCCATTGACAATGGGAACTTAGAAATCTAGGGCTCTTCACCTTGGACAGTGATGAAAAAGTTTTATTCTATCCAATGGTTTATTATAATCTGTAATATAAAATAAAAATCTAGAAGTCTAAATTTGGAACACAGAAAATTAATTCCTGGTTTCTAACAAATGAATAGACCAGCTGATGCTGTCAAAGCAGTTGACATGGGTAAAAAAAGTCTTTTCCTCACCAAACAGTACACCTTCCTTCTGTAGGAGTGCTTCAGCCTTCATCATTCCCTTTTTACAGTGAGCAAGGCATTTGCAATGAAGAAGGCAGAGTGGCCATTTCCATTAGTTTTTGAAATAGCAAACTTTCTGCCCCTCTGACAAACTTGTTGCATCCTGGTTATAGACTAGGTTATCAAAATCCTCCACCAATTTGTTACAGTGTAACTTCTGAGTTTACGTGTGATTAATTTCTTATTAGACAAATTTAAGTCTTACTCATCTGAAAAAAGAATTATTCTTAGTCCAATTACAATGATATTAAAAATTATAGTTCAAACTATAGACAATAAAAGTTCTATACAGAAAATTCTAGCATTTACACCTTCCTATAGTGTTACACTTCTTCTTTCAGTGCCCCACTGGCTCCTGGGGTTGATGAGTCAGAACTCATAAAAAAAAAAAAAAGAAAGAAAATATTATAGTGAGTCATTAGTCTCCCCAGGAGACAAAGGATTGCCATGTCAATATTTTCTTCCTCTTAAATCTTAGGTCACCTTGGGGTCATTTTTATATGCTTGCTAATCCACTCTACACCTTATTCTTTCTTCACTGCTCTGTAATTCCATCTTGCATCCTAATTTACTAAGTACCAAGTGTTCTACATGTGTTGAAAACTTGGGGTTTTATTCTCTTTATATCCCTAATACTGGCTTTACACAGTTGCCAAGGTTATACTGCTTGAATGACTAGCAACTGAGTACTTATAGCTTTTTATAGCCTTGAGGCCTATTGTCCCCTGCTTGTGCTTTCAAGGCCCTTGGTGTCATCTCAGGTCTCTATTCTGCTACACTTAGTTCTTATTTTAGAATCATAGGCGGCTTATTTAATGCAGAAGAACTACTTGTTATTAACATTAATTAGTAGTATGTGTGTGTTTATATGTGTGTGTGTGTGTACTGGTTCTGGCTGGTTTGGTTAATTTTCTTCATAGCAGCTCATTTGGCTTCACCTATTAAACTGTCTTCATCTCAACCCATGGGTTTTCTCACTTTTACCCTTCTGATTCTCTCTCCCATCCTGCAGTGAGTGAGCAGCTGTGTGGGACTGAGCTGCCTACCATGATCAACTCACCACAATATGTGCCAATAAGCATTACCTTCCACAATTGTACAAAGCTAGGTGGAAACTAAACCAGATTGGGTAATAGTGACCCTGTTGTTTGGCAGCTTCTATCATGGTTATATAAACTAAAACAAAGCTTAAGGCAGGCAAATAAAATTCTAGGAAAATCCTGAGCAATCTTGAGGTCTGTTTTGTTAGCTAAACGCAAAGCTTGTGGTCTGTTACAAACAATGGTGACTCTATCCATATTCACTAGGATACAGTTCTGTGCCCCCTTCAAAATCTGTTGCAACATGAGCAACTTGAACCAGATGCTAAATTGTAAGTTATACAGACAGCAACAATAAAAGGGATCTCAGCCCATTCCAATGATAAGGACAGCTTGATTTATTGCCAAGTTAAATGAGAGAGTCATAAAGCAACATATCTTGTATATGAGATGAAAACCTTCATGCTCACCATCTTAACTGGCAAGTTTTCCACTTGCAGGATGAGGGGGACTCTTGCACCTTGCATGCTGCTTATTCAGCCTTCTTTTCTCCCTTTCTTGTGTTCATCCTGTGTAGTCAACACTGATGGCTATGGTCCATGATGGTCACTAGTTGCTGAGGTTGACATGGCAAGACCTGAGAGCAATTTGAGGAGGAAGCTGGAATCAATCGGGCCCCTTCTTTCATCCTCTGATTGTCCTCAGCCATCAATGGTGGTTTTATTCATCTTCTCTCTCCTCTAAATAAAGGGTGGTGATCTCATACATGCCTGACATATTTGATGTTTTTATGGGGAGCAGGACTTGTTCTGGTTTTGCCAGGCACCTTGTCAGTTCTGGTTCCAGCAGCTGTCTCTCCTGGCCCTTCTACACCCTTTGTTCTGATCTGATAGATCTTACTACTTGTGCACGTCCCTGTACTCCTATTTGTACAACCATATCACAAGTGTCCATTTGCCTCTTTGTGACTACATATTATTTCTTTCTATGCTTAACTCTCATAAAATATTAATACATTCTTGCATAATAATTATGTTATTAGCAGTGTTACAATGTTACAAAATGCTTATGCACTGTTTCCATTACATTATTTCAATATGCCTATGCCTGGGTTTAAGGCAAGTATTTTCATAGCTTAATGGTTGCAACTTACTCTATAGTTGCAACAGGACTCTGCTTTGGCTGCTTCTCTTAAGTTTCATAAATGAAGAAATAAAAAGTGTTCTAGAAAAGAACTACATCCAGAAAAAGAAGTGAAAAAAGATGATGTCATCTAAAACTTGGCCTAACAGGAAGGGGAAAGGATTTCAGTGATCGGAAAATAATTATCAGGTGTAACTGATAAATATAGCAAAAGAGTAAATTAGTATAGTACAGGGAGGATCAAAATTTCACTAAGAAGCAAAAGGTTCATCATCAACAAGATACAAAGATACTTCTATGTTTTTAGCAGGCCTTTTTAAAGATCTGTATTTTCTGATCAGCAGCGTCAAATTAACTTTCCAAATTATCATAGAATGTACAGAAAATAATAGTAGCAACAATTTATAAGTTTTTATTTCTTTACTTTTCAACATTATTAATATTTTTTTCTTTTTTTGTTTCCATTCTGTGTATATTTTTATGTATATAACAATATCAGTACAACAAGAATTTTATATACATGTATTGACTATATCTTTACACAGCGCTAACTCTGAAATTAAGTCACAGTTACTGAAGTGATTTTCAAATTCAACACTATGATAATATAGTTTGCAATTAAAGAAGAAATTATTATATTCATAGATCAAATAGGGATTATACTGACTGCCTACACATTGTATCTCCTTAATCCAGTGAACAATACTGATCACTGAGAGGCTTAACAAAGGAAACATGTTTAAGCACTTAGTTTAGTTTTACTGTATATAGATAATTTCATCTTGCATAAAATCTTTGATTACCCTTTTACACATTTTCCTTTTATTACACACATATGACAAAGTTTCTGCTACAGTAAGATCTAGCATAGTAAATTAAACTTTTTTTTCTTTTCACTTTACACATTGAAAGCAGTCCTCTGCCTAAATTGTGAAATTATGCTCAGTAATAAATCTTCTGTATAATAATTTATGTGGATGATCATAAACTATCTTTTATAATTTACAGTCTGTTAATATTCTGTTAGGAATTGACACAGAAAAGCTCCTCTCTAATAGAGGAGGTGAACTTATGAAGCCCTATGGTAAACAAGCTCTGTTATGATGTATTAAGGCTTTATTGTAAAAGTCAGTCTGGTTGCTCTTCTAAACAAGCCTCTTAATGCACATTGTTATTTAATTAGCACATTATTGTTTTTCAAGACCTACCCCTGTGTTCTGTGTAGTTTCTCACTTTCTGAGCAGATATGACCCTGAAGTTTAGCTAGTACAAAGCAATTTTTGTTTGGATCGGTTTGGTTTGGTCATGGTTTTGGTTTGGTTTTGCAACTTCAGTGCACCAGTGGAGCCAGAAAATATTTTTTCAGTGCATTTACATATGAATTGCAATATATTTGAAAGGACAGAGAAATGCCACTAATTCTCTAACCAGTAGCAGAACCAAAAACCACTTCTAGTGTAAAAATTATCTAAAATAAGCATTTATTAGTAAAGAGACTGATCTATATTATCACTCATGTCTGCTCCAATAAATATTTAATTACTTCCAGGAAGTGGACAAGCTCCAAAAAGAAGCAGAGTTATACACCTGTGACTAGTGATTAGCCACTTTTCTGGAAAGTAAAAGATCATCTTTGAATCTTTTTTTCATTATGCATACTCAGCTCATCTCACACTATTAAGTATTACTCTATAGAAAAAAAAATAGAAGAGATAAAAGATTTTTCTTTTTCTATTATAGCTTGAGACCCTAAAGTGACCCATAGGCAGTCTAGGAGGTTTATAGATAAGTTGTTAATTTTGCTAAGCTTTTCATGCTGTCCAGAATTGGCAGACTTAACAGCAAAAATGTAGGTATCTGAAAATTTCCACAGACAGATACCAGGCAAGGTGCTGGGGATTTACAGTATCTGTGAGGCAGCTAACCAAGGATAACTAGCAATGTGTCTCACTCACAGTGCAGTCTGAAACTTCACAAAATCTTTCTTCAATTATTATTTCATGCAAAAATCTCTTACTATATTTTAAGTATTTCAAAACCATTGTAATTTCATGATTGCATCTACACACCGTTGACGATGTAGTTGTCACTACAATTGCTAAAACTGATATTTATATTCTCTTCTGTTATGATCTGCCATAACCTTTAAAGTCAAAGTATATTGACCAAAATGTATTTACATTTAAGCCATCATCAAAATATCCACTCAAAGAA
Organism: Haliaeetus leucocephalus; assembly: GCF_000737465.1. Lineage (NCBI taxonomy): Eukaryota > Metazoa > Chordata > Aves > Accipitriformes > Accipitridae > Haliaeetus > Haliaeetus leucocephalus. The sequence goes on along the minus strand of NW_010972497.1, from coordinate 2,360,410 downwards.
ATAGGAAGCAGGTTTTTAGCTCCAAATAGCGTACATAATCCATGTCAGATGTAAGCCATAAGTATGCAGACACTGGAATGTTTCATTAGTCACCCGGACTAAGGAAAAGATATTGAATGTAAAATAAAAAGGAAAGCAATTACAGTCACTAAGATGGAAGCATATCAATCATTGTCACTGTGTCTGTTAATCTCTAGTGAGTAACTGGAAACAATACACTTAGCACTATTTTGTGTTTAATGATGGTAGCAACAGTTTAATTCTTATATTTAAAAGAAAGGATCTATCGAGAGGGTTTTGTTCTTTTGCTAATGTTTTGAGTTTAACTGTTGCATTGTTCACAAAATTAATTATTTCAATAGAAAATTACTTCTTTATATCCTACCATGAAACACAGTCATGATCGTTTCTTAGAAACTGTTATTATTTTCTTGACAATTGTTATATTTATCCTCACTGGCACCAGTGAAATATTTTTATCTGTATTTTCTTCCATGAAAAATAACAGCCTCACAGAACACTTCTTATGTGCAATGCCAGGAACTCAAGCAGGGGAGAGCCTGTTGAAGCTCTCTTTAAATGTACTTTTTTTTTTTTTTTTCAAATTGTGGTATAAATCTATCTTAAGAACCAAGGATAAGCTAGAGCAAAAGTGGGGAAAGAGACTGTCTCCATCTTTTATATTACCTTGTGGTACGCAAAGAACTTGCAGGTTAGAGAGACTAACTTATAAACAGAGCCTGTCTTGTATGACCACATTAGTCCATGCACAGAAAGGTGATTGCATAACAACAAGCATTAGTTCCCTCTTCAAATTTCCTCTAATTCCTACACTTTCCTATAAAGGTGATATGTATCTAAATATCACAGATTTGTATGCCAGCAATAATACCATCACTAATATGTTGTTCCCTCTATCACAGGTCCATTTTCCCTTTTGGAACTTGAAACTACAGGGTTTTTAAAAATTATTTTGTGGAAAACTAAAACTGAAAGAAAAGCAGAAGACATCTGTATTGGGTTCATGTGGCAAGGTTTTGGTAGTGGGGAGGCTGCAGGGGTGGCTTCTGTGAGAAGCTACTAGAAGTTTCCTCCATGTCTGACAGAGCCAATGCCAGCCGGCTCCAAGACGGACCTGCCACTGGCCAAGGCCGAGCCCATCAGCAGCGGTGGTAGCACCTCTGGGATAACAGATTTAAGAAAGGGTAAAAACCGCTGTGCAGCAGCAGCTGGGAGAGAAGAGTGAGAAAATGTGAGAGAAACAACCCTGCAATTTAGTATAAGAATAATGTTGATAACACACTGACATTTTCAGTTGTTGCTAAGTAATGTTTAGAGTAAGTCAGGGACATTTCAGCTTCTCATGCCCAGCCAGCAAGAAGGCTGGAGGGGCACAAGAAGTTGGGAGGGGACACGGCCAGGGCAGCTGACCCCAACTGGCCAAAGGGGTATTCCATACCATGTGACATCATGCCCAGTATATAAACTGGGGGCAGTTGGCCAGGAGGGGAAGACTGCTGCTCAGGGACTGGCTAAGCTTCGGTCAGCGGGTGGTGAGCAATTGCACTGTGCATCACTTGACCTTGAAGAACTGCAGCCCATGGGAAGGAGCCACGTTGGAGAAGTTTGTGAAGGACAGTGTCCCACGCTAGAGCAGGGGAAAAGAGTGAGGAGGAAGGAATGGCAGAGACAAAGCATTATGAACTGACACAACTCCCATTCCCCATACCCCTGCACTTCTCAGGGGGAGGAGGTAAAAGAGTTGGGAGTGAAGATGAGCCTCAGAAGAAGGAAGGGGTGCAGGAAAGGTGGTTTTTAGATTTGTTCTTATTTATCATTATCTCACTCTGTTTAATTGGCAATAAATTAATTTCCCCAAGTTAAGTCTGTTTTGCCTGTGGCCTGAATTGATCAGTCACCTCCCTGCCCATATCGTGACCTCATGAGTTTTCTTGTCATAATTTTCTCCCCCTGTCCTGTTTAGAAAGGGGAGTGATAAAGCAACTTGGTGGGCATCTGGTGGCCAGCCAAGTTCAACCCGTCACAACACTGAGAATGTTTTTTGAAGTGGTTTGAGTTTATCAATTACCTTTTTGTTCTGTTGGAAAGATGATACACTTACTTTTCATTGAAACATCACTATTTCATTTGAAGTCTTCACTTCTGGAAAGGAAAATTGTAATTTACATTATTATGCAATGTCTTAGGATGTCATAAGTGTATTTGTGTCTCTACAAATTTTACTAATATATTCATTAATTAATGGCATTGATTCATCAGTTGGCTCATTCTAATATAACACAGTTGCTGCAGAAAAGCAAATATAGTTTTTAGTTTATATCCTTCAGGAATGATCATAAATTACCCAAAGTTCTGTATATTCTGTGGGCAAAGTTACTCAGTTGCTGATGAGTTTTAAATATCCTTTTAACTTTACATTTCATTGCTTGTTTATGATACAAAAAAAGATGTGAGAAGTAATTTTTTTCATACAAGAGAGTCTTTATGCTGATGGACATTAAATAATACTGTAAAAAGAGAAGGCAGAACAATGTTTAAATTATCGTATAACTTACACTTGTCAACAACCAAGGTAAAATTAATGAAGACATCCTTTGGCCTACTGCTGAAAATATTACAAGTGAAATAGGTCAAAAGCAGCAAAGGGCTTAATGGTTATGGACCACATCTGATTTACTTTTCTCTGGATGTTTCCTGTCTCTTTGCACAGACAGTGCAATGTGTAGGTTTTTACTTTAAAGAGTTGCTGAAGACAAACTTACACCAACATCTTGGAGAAGGTTCTGCTCATATGGATTTAGAGGTGGGCTTTCATTGTCTAAACACAGGCATCTGTTTTCATTTGAGATGGCAGGCATTATGAGACAAAGCTTGCAGATACCAAATAGAGCCTACCAGGTGTACCATGTTCACTTACAACAGGGCTTGAAGCCCAGGCAGGTTACCCAGGGGTGTCTAAACCCACAGTAGATATTTCTGTATGGGCAACTGAAATGAGTGCTGACTATACTCTAGATGATTAAAATTAATTTATGAGAATCCCAGTCCAACCCCTCAGTCTTGATTTCTTATTTATTATTTTTAATAGTAGGAATAGTAATAATAATATTTTTAAAAAGCAATTACAAAACATATGGGAATAGAAGAAAATACATGAAAGATCCAAGCAAAGATGAATATGAGGAACAGCTCTTTAGATCTTTATTGGAGTAGAAAATAAAACAGGGAATGCTCAAAATTGTTGCTGAAGCAAATCATGTTATAGGCAGCTGCCCTATAACAACCTTGTACAATGTTTGATCAGGTACAAACACACACTATTCTTCACTTTATGGTTCTTTTGAAAATTCAATAGAATTTTGATATTTTTAGCTTTTGTAAAAGATATTAGTTATGCTAAGGTAGTTAAAAAGATAAGTTTTGATGCTTAAAATGAGGGACAGATAGTCAAAACGAGAATAACAAGAGCCCGATAGGTCTGAGTAGAGCTTCACCAATTAGGTATTTCCATTCTTTTCACGTTATTTTTTTCTAAGTCAGTTTATTTCCAATTGTTCAGTGTGATTATGTTACTGAAAACAGTAGAATAATTTAAGGTTGACTTGGTCTTTTAAAGGTTTCCGGTTCTGTTTACAGACCCTTCCATTTGCTAGAACCAAAAAGTACAAAAATGGGTGGGAAAATCAAGGACAGAATTAAGTCACATGTAAATGATCATTGAGAAAATGTTTTTGAACAGTCATTTTTTGTATATAGTCTTTAATATTCTGTTTTATGAAAACAAATGAGAGAATGAAGAAATAAACAGTCTTATTCCCTGTTGAATTTTCTTCCTTATTCCTTGTGCAAATTTCAGCATGACAGTTTAATATATTTTTTCTCATTGTGATTTGTCAAGGTTGTCAAAATCCCCAGAGCCAGAACTGTAGATGCTTTATTTTCATGTTTTTCCCTCTTTTTTTTTTTTAATTATTTTTCAGTAGGAACCACAGTAAAAAAGCAATGAAAATCAACATTGAAATAAATGAAAATGTATTAAGCAGTCATGGAAATATAGTATATAAGATAGCTTTTCTTTACAGCCATAAAATAAAGCAGAAAATAGCCAAGTGAAAATGTATATTCTTTATGTGGAAACACATGACTTGATTATGATTTGCTATTTATCTTTGTGAGTGAGAGGCACTTCAATTCACAAGTGGAAATGCTATGAAGAAATTATTAGTTACCTCACTAAGGACAATAGACTAGACCTGTCAGTGATTCACCATGGGTAAAATTTAGTGTACTACAGAAAGCCAAAACACTTTCATGTATAACATTCAAGCTCCAATTCAGCTGTATTCTAAGGGTTTTACTGAAGGTTAAATAGAGCATGGGTTTTGTTTTGCATTTCTGAATGGGTTTGCACTCCACCTGAGAATATCCTAATTCCATCTTGTGCAAGGTTTTATATGGTGCTCATAGCTGCTGCATCTGAGCAGTGATGCATTAAAGGCAGGAGTAACATCTGTGCCGTGCAAGTTCTGTCATCTTCTTCTCAGAAGTGTTTGCAATGCATTTGTTTGGAGCTATTATTTTCAGAAGTTTATAGCCAGATATGAACTTTGTCATCTGTTTATTGCTGTACATAATGGAGATGCAATGTAAATTGCAGAGACAAAGTCAAAGAAAACAACCTCGAACACATTGCAGAAAGTAGTGTTATTTGGGATGTTTCACGATTTCTCTGGGAAAGTTCTTTCCAAACATACTTCACCCCTAATAAAAACTGGCTTCTGGAAAGCTAGAACAAAGCACTCTGAGCTCTTAGCTTTTTAGTTCCTAAGTGCTCTTTTCTCAGGACCTGGGACAAACATTGTGTTCAGCACTTTGCTGGGCTCATGAAAATGGTAACTACTTTCACAACAGTAACAGTTCCTCTGTTTATTCAGAATACCCTCTCTACATCTCCTTCCACCAACTGATAACAGTCCCTGACACCTTCTCTGCAGTGTCCCATATGTCCTGTCACCTTCTCTTGACACCTTTCAGCTTCTGATAATTCTTACCACTGCACTGACCTACTTCCAACTCTGGAATTAAAAATCAGCCTGACCCTGGTGAAATATAGACAACATTCAGAACTGGTCTGTTGGTGGCAAAAATTCACAAGTCAATGACAGAGCTGAATGATCTCCGGAGATACGTGTACTGATGTACTTTTATTCAGCACTGGCAAGAAGAAATCACAATGACCGAGTAAGGTACATGGAGGTCAGGCCTAAACCTGACAGGCACAGAAGGGATTATGAATCATCTGGTGATCCAGAATGGTTGCAGAGAAAAAGGACACAATGAAATGCAGCAGCAGTTCAAGATTGCACCAAGAAAAACACCTCCTGCAGATTAGCAAGGGATATCTATATATATCAGCATTTTGCTAGTGAAACATACTAAATGAAACTCAAATTCAGCAGAAAGGAAAGCTGTGAGAGCTTCAAGAAAAGGAAGCTTCCCTCTCAAAATGCTTTATCAGAGAGGGAGAGTAATTGACACAAGCACAAGCATATCCTTGATTGACTTTCCCACTCAATGCTCTTGTCTTCCTTCTATTCCCATCAAAACATTAATTCTTTTCAATACGGACAGTGCTTGCAAGTATGGACTCTTAAGGGTATCTGTGGAAGGAGTTTAGTTGTTCTAGGTATTTGAAAGTGGTTTAGGACTACTCAAGTTTATTAATTTTAAAAGAGAAATATTGGAATAGAGATCCTGTGGCTGCAAAGGTGAACAGAGGAAGAGAACCATTTCTCATGTTGTAGCTAGGTGAAAGAAAACTGACCAAAATAACAAAGCTACTATTAGATCCAGGAGAAGTATTTTACACTACACTGACATTTTCTCTTTAGATCCTAAGTAAGAAGCTACAAAGGTTCAGATCTCTATCATTTTACAGAACTCATCACAGGATGCTCCGTGTAAACCATATTAATGAAATTATCTTTATCTAAATTTAAGAGTATGCTTACAGGATTAGTAATAGTATGCTATTCAGGATTTAGTACAATGGACCCTTGATTCTGGCTTAGATGTCAAGAAGTATCCCGCTTTTATCAAAACTGAGAAAACACAAAATATTTCTTCTTTTTATATCCTGTTTTTGAACAAATGCCAATATATGCTGTGAACGGTTTGGAGGTATGTGTGTACCAGCCTAACAACAAGAAGCAGGTGCTGCCTGGCCATCTGACTGCTGTCTGTCTGGTAAGAAGCTGAGATAAAACTTCTTTTTTACTGGATGCATTGAAAACACCAGCTTTCAGCTACCAGTGTCACAAAATTTGTAGGAATGCCATATATTTTAGACTTGCAGACCTCTTGTGAAATTTATCTGCAAGTGGCTGATGGACTCACAACTCATAGTGACAGATGGACAGGCTGATGGATAGTTGTGGTGGGTTGACCCTGGCTGGATGGCAGGTGCCCAACAAAGCCACTCTATCACTCCCCTCCTCAGCTGGACAGGGGAGAGAAAATATAACGAAAGCTTCGTGGGTCGAGATAAGGACAGGGAGAGATCACTCACTAGTTACAATCACAGGCAAAACAAACTCGACTTGGGGAAATTAATTTAATTTATTACCAATCAAATCAGAGTAGGATAATGAGAAATAAACCCAAACCTTAGAACACCTCCCCTCCACCCCTCCTTTCTTCCCAGGCTCACCCCCACTCCCGGTTCTCTCTCCCTCCTCCCCCTGACGGCGCAGGGGGACGGGGAATGGGGTTGGGGTCAGTCCATCATACCTTGTCTCTGCTGCTCCTTCCTCCTCAGGGGGAGGACTCTTCCCCTGCTCCACCGTGGGGTCCGTCCCATGGGAGACAGTCCTCCACGAACTTCTCCAGAGTGACTCCTTCCCACAGGCTGCAGTTCTTCACAAACTGTTCCAGCGTGGGTCCCTTCCACGGGCTGCAGTCCTTCAGGCACAGACTGCTCCAGCGTGGGTCCCCCGCGGGGTCACAAGTCCTGCCAGAAAACCTGCTCCAGTGTGGGCTCCTCTCTCCATGAGTCTGCAGGTCCTGCCAGGACCCTGCTCCAGCACGGGCTTCCCACGGGGTCTCAGCCTCCTTCAGGCACCCACCTACTCTGGCGTTGGGTCCTCCCCGGGCTGCAGGGGAATCTCTGCTCTGGTGCCTGGAACACCTCCTGCTGCTCCTTCTTCACTGACTTTGGGGTCTGCAGGGTAGTTTCTCTCACATATTCCCACTCCTCTCTCCAGCTGCAGTTGCTGTTGTGCAGCAACTTCTACCCTTTCTTAAATCTGTTATCCCAGAGGCGCTACCACCATTGCTGATGGGCTTGGCCAGCAGCAGGTCCATCTTGGAGCCAGCTGGCACTGTCTCTATCAGACATGGGGGAAGCTTTTAGCACCTTCTTACAGAAGCCACCCCTGTAGCCCCCCCCCCCCGCCAAAACCTTGCCACACAAACCCAATACAATAGTGTAATTTTATAAATCCTATTTCCTTGAAAAATAAACCAAAAAAAGCAAAACTTTGGCCCACAAAGAGGGGAAAACCTAAATAAAAAAACAGCAAAAGAACAGCCATTCAAAGTCAAAAAGAGTATAAATGCAAGTGAAAATGCAGAGAGAGAGAGAGGAGAGCTAAATCATCTAATCTCCTAGATGTCTGGTGAATTGCCTTAAATGTTAAAGCATACATGACATTTTCTTTTCACATGTTTGGTTAAATCTTACACAGGATTTAAACACCATATGAATACATTTTTTTTAAACAGATCTAGTACCAAAAGGAAATAAATATCTAAAAGAAGCAGGGGAATATTACTTGATCCAAACCCCACTGGTTTCAATGGAAATTTTTACAGTTAATTCACTGGACTTTTGATAAAGCCACATATTCACATTTCGCATAAGAAACTCAAAGAAAAATAATCTTCCTTAAAAAAACCAAGAAACAGTAAGCATGTACTAGTATATTAATAATTCCTTCATACAAATTCTTTTCTTTATGGTTGAATCTTTTAAGTGAAACACAGTTTACAGATACAGAACACTAAACCTAATCCTTTTTAGCTAATCGAGTTATGAGTTTCTGGTTGTCTGAAAATGTACATTTGATACCAAGTCTGTAGTTATAAAGCGAGTCTGTAAGTTATTTATGTTTACTAAAGGTTTACTCTGTACTAAAAGATAAAATTAACTACTAACTGTTAACAGAATACTTTATCCAGAAACATGGAATCTAACTAAAATCTCAACAGATCAAGGTGTCATATAGTAGAAAGACAGTAAGGGAGATTCAGTTAATTTTATCATTAGGTGTGTGGGTTTGGGGTGAGATTTGGTTACTGGAAAGCAGGCATTTATTGTTTTTTTATGGTGTTCTTGGGTATCTTTTCTAACCATTGGTGCTGCTTCAGAAGAGCTCAAGGTTCCTCTAAGAGACTTATTGGTAGGTCATTCTAGACAAGTCTTTGTAGGCAACTAAGTACCAAACCAGCAGGTAGGAGCTAGCTGAATTCTACCCACAGTGCTTGAAAATTAGGTCAGATTCAATCCCAAAGTCCAGTTTCAATCCCCATCAGATGTATAGCCAGATGATAAAGTTTGCCTAAGCTCCCAAAATGTTAATTTGTTTATCCTTAACTTTCCCATATTCTTCCACATACACCAAATTGTCTGTTTTTTGGCTAGGATAATTATATATACAGTGGGGATTAAAAAAAAAAAAAAAAAAAAGTTGGTTTGGAACCATATTGTTGAAAGATTTTTTTCTGGTTTACTGTTTCTCAGTAAATAAAACATCAGTAAAAGTAAAATTATTTCAGATTTGCAGATGCATTAGGGCAGCCAGGAATAAACAACTTGTATGCACATGGTGTATTGGATGCATATGGATGATTGGGTTGAACGAAAAGTCATTGAAGATTTCTGTACGGAACCCTAAATGTTTTGAATTAATATTTGTTCTTACATAAATTAGGGTCTTTCCCTTAAAGCTTCACTCCTTTTTTTCAGAGAATTTACTAGTTTGTAGGTTTTAGTTCTACTAAATGACCTATTAATAATGACAGATATTCAGAAGTCTTTTTTTTTTTCTAAGTGTATATATTTCCTAAAGCTTTCCATATATTTTTGAAGCCGGAGACAGACACTAAGCTGTTATACTGAATGCCACAGAGGGAATAATTTAATAAATCATTTAGGTTTTTTCTGCCTGACAAAAAAGTTTTCCCCAGATATCAAAAGTAATGCTTATTATCTGGTCTTTGCAGATCTGTATATATGTACCTGGAAATAAATCACTTATTGGAAAACACCAGTCCACATTAGTAAATCCACTAGAAGGGCAAAACAGAGAGTCTGTGTGTGCATACATACCTGTATGAGTGTAGATACCTTTTGTGGTTTAACCCCAGCAGGCAGCTCAGCCCCAGACAGCCATTTGCTGGCTCCCCCATAGTGGGATGGGGGAGAGAATCAGAAGGCTAAAAGTGAGAAAACTCATGGGTTGAGATAAAGTCAGCTTAATAGGTAAAGGAAAAGCTGCGTAAGCAAAGCAAAACAAGGAATTAATTCACCACTTCCCATGGGCAGGCAGGTGTTCAGCCATCTCCAGGAAAGCAGGGCTCCATCACGTGTAACGGTTACTTGGAAGACAAACACCAGAACTCTGAACATCCCCCCTTCCTCCTTTTTCTTCTTTTTTTAGGATTCTTGCTCAATACACACATCTTTATATTATAGCTAAGTATGGTCATTGCTTGACATCATATTCTGCCTGTTATCTTTATTGCTCTATTACTAAGAGAATCCTAGACCCAAATGATAGCAAGGACAAGTAGATATGAAATTTGCATCTGACTCTAAGCTTCACTGTCACTGAGTAGGACATTTGCCTTGGTTAGTGGAAACTGTGGCCTGAGAAGCCTGTAGAATGGGTTCACTTATTCTGAATGTGCCCAAAGCCTCTGGGTGTGCTAAAATGAGGGAAGTCTTCCTACTGCACTTGAAGCACTGTTTCACTTGCACTATGAACATCAGAAAGTCTTCTATCTCTGAGCATTGAGCCCAAAGACCAGAGAAGGAGGAAAAAAAAAATCTGATAAGATTCTTCTTTTGACCTTGGGTAACTGAAGTATAAAGATTGATACATCATTTCATTCTGGCCAGCATTAAGAGTTCTCTGCCTAGTACAATAGCAACTGAGCACATTTTGCATGCTGCTACTAAATCATCCCAAAATTACATTAGCATATTGTGTATTTATTTATTTTTTGAATGTGCTGTTCGTAATGGCCATGATGGGAGTAGCACTGTTGTGAGTAATCTGACTAAAAAGTCCAGCTGCATACTATGAAGCCATACTTGATTTATCTGGGCACAGCAGGCACTGACTTTATTACATTACACGGCAGCCAACAGAACTCAGCCACTACAATTATTCTGACGCTTTCCTGTGTTGGTGCTATTCATCAGAGAAAGTTTTACCTGTCATTTTCCTTGCAGTGGAAACTTCTGTAAAGCTAAATTTTAAGGATTTGGGCAGCATTATTATTACTTGTTAAAGTCATAATTTCCAAAGGGGGCTCATGATGTTAAAAGCCCCACAGTCACACACGATAAAATTACATAGTCCCTGCCCTGAAGAGCTTACAGTCTAAAAGGCACTTATCTTAAAAGGTGAGAGAAAGGTTCATTAAAGGAATTTTAAATGCATTGAAATGCATTATTTGGCAAGTGGGAGTAGAATAAGCATAGCAATTAAAGTAATGGCAGGCAAATGTTCTTTAGTTCCATTTTTGGGGCAATACTGTTTACCTCAAGAAACTTTTACCTACTCCCTGCAAATTTTGATAATGGCCTAGGTCTTCTTTCCACATTGCTCAGATGTTGCAATGACAATTATTGCTTCTGATCATCCCTTATATCTACCATACAACCATAAAAGTTGCCTGGTGGAGTTAGCCTTGGTGTGAACTGCAGTTGTGAGAGTGTAGCTCCTTATAGCAACCAGGAGGCACGACTCCCAGTCAGACCACACAGTCCCTATGGCATTGCAGTACGGACTCACAGCTGGCAGAGGGCTGTGTTTCCCCACAGCGGCACAAAACCAGTCTTGCCTCCAGATCCCATGTGCCAGACCCAGGCGGTCATTGGGCTAACCAGCTGTGTTGGATGGACAAGTCCCGGGCTGGAGAGGAGGAGCAGTGCTGCTGCTTGGTGGAAGTGCAAGTTGCCTGCTTCATGGCAGGAGGGTGAAAGGAAAACATTAGTGGACAGATACACAGCTTCTTTGATTTCATAGAAATTTAGAAACAAGCTCAGTTTTCATAATTGAAGAATGTAATATTAAATTATTTTTGTGAAGTAATCAAAAGCTTACAAGGAAAGCTTAAAATCATAAAAGTACAAAAAAGCCACAACAGTCTCTAAAATAAATGTGCCTGTAGAAAACCACCCTCAAAACCAATGTTTAATAGCATCCTGATTTCTTACTTTAAACTTATGCAGGATGGATCTTGAAGCATCCAAGGCACTTTGGTTAACATACCTGACTCAGGAAAAAAAAGTGAAACTATTTGGGAAGCTGTTTATTGTGGAGGTCCTAAAACTGTAAAACACATTGTTCAGTGACCAATTTGAGTCCTACCCCTCACAAGAATAGCGAAATAAAAAGAAAAAAATGGAACACAATGTGTCCAATCTTTTCCACCCCAAAACTGCCATCAAATTCTTTCACTGGCACCTTTAAAATGAAGTCTGTCATATATTTCTACAGTACAAAGCATATTCTACTTTCTACAGTTTCATCTAGCTTTGTCACATTGTAAACAGTATTCTCATTAACAGCAATGCTTAAATGTCAGTACATTGGCCAAGCCTTAACTAAGCAACACAGAAGAGTATCACAATAACCACGAAAATGTACGTTATCGCATTTAGTCATATTAGCAAAAAAAGAAAAGTAGTACAAACTAAAAAGGGGGCCCTTTTTTTTTTTTTTGGAAGGAAGGGGACTCAAAACCTGGCATACTAAATGACATAATGTTTCACCAGCATTAGTCCTGTTCTGCATTTGAGACTGGTTAAACCTACATCAGGCAATCAGAGCCTGGATTCAGCTGAGCAGCTTGATCCAGATTAGATTAGGGTTTCCTAGCTGTCTGAGAAATACTTCAGAGATAGCTAAACTCGCTATATTATTCTGCTTCTCTCTGTGGTCTAGAGGGAAATGATGTTTACTCTTTTAAAAAATCAATCTCATACTGAACCTTGATCTTCTCAAGTGGGCATTCCATCTTCACTTGCTATATCAGAAGATAAATCAAACATGTTTGTGCAAAAAATACTGTATTTTCTTTTCCCTTACATCTGTCAAAGCTTCCCAGTTGATCAGAAAAATAAAATAAAGTATATGCAGAGAAGCTGGATACAGGTATACTTTGGAACTAACACATTCACAGTGTCAGAAGATGATGATGCAATGTGCTTGTTAGGATAGCATTGAAGAAAAAATTAACACAGCTTGATTTTGGAGACATTCTGCTTTGTGTCTTTTAGGAGGCATCAGATCAAGAGTATGTTTGCTATATTTCAAAGGGTAGTAATAACAAACACCCATTTAGAACTTAAATGTTTCTTGCAGTTAAGATTTCTAGTTCAGTGATGGCATGGTAAAATGTTAAGTTTGGTGTTTGAAAATTGAAAAAAAAAAGAGGCAATATGCTTAAGATAGTTAAGAATTTTAATAGAAAATTTTAAAAACAAGATTAGGGGGGGTTTTTTGCATTAAATGTGTTCTCACTCAACAAGAAGTCAGATGTGTTTTATTAGGAATTAGTGGATAAAAGTTTAAGGCTTCCATTACCAGAAAATCAAAATCTTTTGCAGTCAAATCGGACAGTAAAAATCTATGACTATGCTTGCCCCAGTCTGTTTTTTTTCTGGAAATGTGCATAAAGCACAGTTCTTTGGGTCACATTTAAAAATGTTAGCTGTAGCTTATGCAAAAATATTATCACTGTTAATTTATACAACCTCTTATATGGATATCAAAACTACATAATTACAACAACTTCCCTGGAGATATCACTGACATTTAAGGTAGCTTTCAAATGACCTAATGTGGATTTCTACAGTGTAAGGAGCTCATTAGGAGTTGCCTAAACACAGGTATTTAGTCCTATCAGAGATTCCCTATCTGGTATGCAGCTTTGTTTTCAAAAAGGTTCAGGTTTTTATAGGTCTTACCTGTCAGCCCTAGGCTGATATCTTGGATACTGTAGAAGTTACCAAATTCACTAGATAGCCACTTTTAATCCACTTGATAGTTACCTACTCTTCACTGAGCATAAACGGGAGTTTAGGTAGCTAAGACTCAATTCGGCTGACTCCAGACTCGCATGCAGTGTGGTCTAAAACTCCTCAGCCTATCTCTGATACCTGCTTGGGGCTGACAGATATGACATGGAACCAATGGGATACCTACACCCTCTTACAGGAGAAGCTGGAGGCCGGGTACCACACACAAGAGGATCTCATATGACAATACATGTCTATAGTTACGCAACCTAATTAAGATGTTGTGCTCTACCTTCTAGATCATTGCGTGCTGCATTTTGTGTTAAGAGTTAAATTGAAAACAAAGTAAGTAGGATGTAACTGGTCAGATATAAAGCATACTTTAAATAGTGTCTATGGGAAAAAAAAATGTTTTAATACAACAGTACATTATTTATTATGTGGATAAAATCCTGAGCAATATCTTTAAAAACTCTTTTCTCTGTAATAGTTTTTCTTTCTTTGAAATATAAAAGTAATGTATATACATCATGAAAAATTTTCTATATAGTGTAACAATTTTTTAAAACTTATTTTCATCTTCTTGTGGTGTTTAAAAAATTTTTCTTGAGTACATTAATTCTAAAGACTGTGACTCAATAGTAGAGGATTAACATCAGAAAGTGGAAATTGTTACAGTTCCCAGTTGCCTAACTTATGACAGTTTGCCATTCTGAAGCATCTTCTGGATTATTACAGGTTTCAGATGCAAATATTAAGGTAAGAAGAAACTGGGGAAGCTTCATATGCAATTTGTTTGCAACCATCACTCTACACAGGAACCTTAAGTCACACAGCCTATACTGGTGTCACTCTGTGTCACTCCTTATATTATGGTTTTAATGACTTTATTTTCCCCTTATTTCTATTACATTTACATATGCACAATTTGTCAAATAGCATTATAAGTGATCGATATTTATCTTCTACATGATGAGTAATCAAGTATAAAGAATTGTATATCAGTACTCTTCTACATCTTTTGGACTTGTGTCTGACTCTTTGAATGAATGATCCTGAAATTAAAGACTTCTTTTAAGCTAGTATTCCACTTTTGAAGTCTGTTGACTTCAAACAGCAGTGTGATTTTAAGTGACTTACGATATAAGGCAGTAATTTAGGAAAGTGAATACAGCAGAATAAAGTATTGAAATACACTAGGAGCTAAACTGACAAATGAAGTAGACAAATTTTAATTAACTGTTAATATCAGGTTTAAAAATATTAGAAAATAATGAATTTAATTCAATATTTTGAAAGTTTTGCTTTTTTTAGATAGAATACATCACTAATGATTTAGAATACCATTTATTGAGAAGAAAGATAACACCTGCAGTCAGGTGTGTTTGTGCAAGAACAACTGTCCCTTTTAGAAACACAACACTGTGTGACATTCTGGGTTGAGCCAATTACTGTATACCATGAAAAGCTGGTATTAGCTTATTAGCTGACACATAAAACCATTATGTTCCCACATCTTAGCTTTCATTTTACGCTACTGAAATGTTAGCTCTTGTACTGAAGGTATATCATAGCTACATGCTCTGATTTCTTGCTGATTGCAACCTCTGAACACTGCACATTGAAAGTAGAGATAAGAATGTTAGAATGAAATGTTCTTAACATCTAGACATTGTTTTTACAGGCCTCTCAGAGAAAGTTTCAGGACATTTTGTAGGAAATAACTTTTTTTCCTTCAAATACTGAATGAAATAGATGGGAGAAAGCACAGAAGAGTTACGCTTGCTGCAGGAGGCTTAAAATATTATAGCAACAGCCTGTAGAATTAATCTACTTAATTTGTAAGTTATGTATATATGTATGTATTTATTTATTAACTTAATTATTTTCTTTCTAGCAATTCCTATTGCAGGACCAGAAGGTCAAAAGCAACAACTACATTAAAATTTTCATTGATTTCTTAGCTGGAGTGGGATTCATCTCACCTAGCTTTAGACAGGGGCAATGCAGATATCTATATGTGACTAATCAGATACTAGTTATAGTCATTGAAGAGAAAACAAGTGTTTCTGAAGCACAATTATCTTACTTGTTATGTAAGACTACCTTAAAAGAAGATGTAACATAGTATAAAAATTATATATCTTTCTATTGGTTTCAAAGGGAGCTTACAGTGACCAACATACAAAAAGAAGTATGTAGCTGGTCAGACAAATACAACCTCAAATATCTGGCATAAACATAATGAAATGACTGAAGAATTGTGATATGTAGAATATGACTTTATGTCTGTAGTTGTTCAGATTAATACAGCTATTAATATAGTTTATTGTCCTGGTTTTGGCTGGGATAGAGTTAATTTTCTTTCTAGTAACTGGTATAGTGTTAAGTTTTTGGGTTTGAGAGGAAAGTTGATAACACACTGATGTTTTCAGTTGTTGCTAAGTAGTGTTTAAGCTAAGTCAAGGATTTTTTAGCTTCTCATGCCCAGCCAGCAAGAAGGCTGGAGGGGCACAAGAAGTTGGGAGGGGACACAGCCAGGACAGCTGACCCCAACTGGCCAGAGGGGGATTCCATACCATGTGATGTCACGTCTAGTATATAAACTGGGGGGAGTGGGGACTGGGAGGAACCGCTGCTTGGGAACTGACTGGGCATTGGTCGGCGGGTGGTGAGCAATGGCATAGTGCATCACTTGTACATTCCAATCCTTTTATTATTATTGTAATTTCATTATTATTATTACTGTTATCATTATTAGTTTCTTCTTTTCTGTTCTATTAAACTGTTCTTATCTCAACCCAAGAGTTTTACTTTTCTTTTCCAATTCTCTCCCCCATCCCACTGCAGAAATAAAGCTTTTTTCTTATCTGGGAATTTCTTGGAAAAGAAGAGTCCCTCAAGCAACATTTATTCATTTTTTTGTTAATATGTAATACACTAAACAAGTAAAAATATATTTGGAAAACTCTTGCAGACTCAGGTGTAAAATCCCACTGAATCAATCTATAACATTTGTTAACTTAAAACAACACTTATTTTCTATATGAAAATAATGAAGTATTTCACACTTTCTGATTTACAGAGGGTTGGGGTTTTTTATTCTACATTTGAAATCAAAAAACCCTTAAATTATTTAGGAGCTTTGTGTTTAACTGAAATCTATTTAGACATTTTTCACCTCTCTGAGGTAAATTACTCAGGGAAAGCAGGATGTAGTAAGAATATGTTGATTGGCATTGACTACATCAACAAAAATATGTTCAGATATTCAAAGAGTAATTTACAGATGCTGAAGTGTCAGATTTAAATAAAGAAAAATTACCAAGCAAAGCATAATTTCCATCTGGAAAAAAAAATCTTCCCTAAATTTATTATGATTTAATGATCTGTTACCAACACCAGTCCATGTGAGAGGTGAGATTACATACCTGAGGACCTCAGGCTGCCAAAGTTTCAGAATGAGTCTAGAGGGTAGCAAGTAAGAGGAATACCAGTTAATTCCTGCATTAAACTGTAGCACTATTTTATTCATGTTTTGTTTCCTTCCCTCTGTTCTAGGGTCTTCTTAAAAATAATCTTCATTTCAGCAGTACTTACTGCCCACAAACCAGGGAAATTACAACAGCTGTATAATGTGTAAAGAATCTTTATTAAATGACCCAAAATGCTTTTCCAGATATTTATTTCAAAGACTTTAGCTTTAATGCTGACTGCTCTGAATGGTGCATCATTACATTCTGAACATTTCTTAGGAATGCACAGCATGTTTTTCATAATTTTCTTATTTTGAATTAAGCTACTTACATTTTCATGCTCCAAATAAAAATGTTCTGATTCATTAAATTATATTAGGAATTTTCTATTAAAACATACGTGCATATTTATAAATTTTAGACAACATTTTACTCAAAAGCAGACTACTTTACACAAACTAGTTCCATCTATTTACAAAATATTTTAGAAAACTAACACTTAACTCTGGCAGTGTTTCTGAAGACATCAACGTATCTTGTTTAAAATCTTTGTCAAGCATCTGGTGGAGAAGACACAGTTGACTCTCAGGTTTGCTGATGACAACAAAGTGGAGTGACCGGTCAATATGAGGCAGGGCCCCTGCCACCCACAGAGACTGTGACAGACTGGAGGAATAGGCCAACAGGAGCCTTAGGAAATTCAACAGCAATACAGATGAGCTGGGGAGTAGGTCTGGGGAAAAGTCCCTGGGGACAGTGAACTGAACTCGAGCCAGCAGTGTGCACTGGCAGCAGAACAGCACCTGGGTTTTTGCTAACAGCAGCACAGGCAGCGGGTCCAGGGAAGTGATTATCCTCCCTTTTACTCAACGCTTGTTAGATCACACCAATACTACTCCATCCAGTTTGGTGTCCCCCAGTACAGGATAGACATCAGTAAGCTGGGGTGAGTTCAGCAGAGGGCCATTAGGATGGTCAGAGCTAAAGCACTTGTCCTGTGAGGAGTGGTTGAGAGACCAGGGCTTGAGATCTTGAAGATAGTTATGCAGTGTAGAAGGTTTCCCAGAGAGATTGCACCACCTCCATCCTTCAGTTTTCAAGACCCAACTGGACAGCCACCTCTTCTGAACTCAGAGCTGCCCTGTTTTGAGCAGGAGATCAGACCAGAGACTTGCTATATTCTTTTCCTACCTGAGTTAACCTATGTGGCGACACAAGGGAGAAAAGGAAACTAGATTCAGTGGCTAAAACACTCTCCTGGGATGGAGGATCTTTTGAGTTTAAGCTAAAAGATTGATTAGGGTTAGGTGACTTTCTGAGACATATTTAGCTTCTAATTTATTATACAAAAGACAGTGATATTACTAGCTCTGTTTTATATCCCTGCTCTGAGCAGGCAGTGGATTATCCACCAGGGTTTGCATGTATATGTTTGTCCAGCCTATGGATGATGAATTAAAGTGCGTGTATATTCAGCTTGATCCAGATGATAGTATGTCTGAGCATGCACATCACATAAAGAGACCATGAAAAATGGACTTGGATGCCAAAATAGTTCAGCAGAAAATCTTGTTGACTACTGCGCTGAATTTAGCCATCTAAGTTCTGATATAAAGTACAGTATGGTGCTATAAAGTATATAAGGTCATAAAGTACAGAAAGGGGGGGGTTGTTTCCTTTTTCAATCTTTTTGTCCAATAGCAAATATCTTCATTTGTGAACAGTATCAAATACAATATAGTCTCTAGAGTAATATATTTTTACAAATTTAAAAAGATCTTTGCCATAATCCACAGAAAAATATGCAAGTTATTAAGGTATGACTATTCTCTATATCTTGTAGTTTTATGTTGATACTTTGGAAGAATTTTCCAAGTATACAAAACACCTTTAAATCTATTTTCACACTCATTTATGTAGAACAATACTACAACCAGAGAGTAAGATAGTTAATTCTACATAAAAAACATTAAGATTCTGCATAAACCCATGAATATTTAACAGTTACATTTTGCCCTACTAGATGAAAGATAACAGTCTCATGCCTAGAGAACTGTAAGCTTTTTTTTTTCAACAAGATCATAGGGTCTTCCTGAAACTCCCCTTCCTTCATCATTCTGCCAGATATTTGAGGAATCTCCATTGGTCACAAGCACCCTTAGAGCTCTGTCCTAAATTTGGTTCCATGCTTGGTTTGTAATAGAATGAATTTTGACAGATATTTACCAGTTGTTGAGTTTGGCTATCTCGAAGCTAGCCTGCTGGATTTACAATCAATTGAAAGGAAAGTAAAACAAGTAGATAGACTGATAGATACAAATACTCTTTTTTGGGCAACTGCGTGATAAAACTAATATTTGCTCCTAGCTCTCAGAGAAGAGGTAGCAAGCACAATGCCCAAATAAGGTCAGAAAATGTTTTTTTCTGGTACCTTCAGTGACAAAAATATCAACTGCTAATTGACACATCAGGAGGTACGACAACAGCTTCATTCCTTTTTGTATCTCCTTTTTCTATGCTAATTTAAATCTGCTTCTCAAGAATGCCCTTTTTACCACTTCTCTTAACTCAAATGGTGACAGCGGGCTTTTGAGAACTGATTACCAACTTTTATTTTTGTTGGTGAGACAAAGGTTTCCTCTGAAGGGACAATAATTCCAATCCATGTGCTTGTAAATGTAGCTATTAAAAAGCAGTGAAATGAATAAACCAAACCAAAACAGTAATATGTTGTATTATGAGAAGAGATACAGCATTTCAACATAATGAAAAACTGTGTGGCAGTTTTAAAAGTATTTCTTAAAAACATGCCTTTGAATTGAAAAGAATGCTTTTTAGATCCTTTTATGGTAAATCTTACTCTCAGACACACAAACACACAAGAAAAGTTTTCTAAGAGAAATGTGAATGAAGTATTTGTAAAACTGTTTAGGAAATATGACACAAGTGAAAGTGTTGCTAGATTTATGGAAGGATTATTTCTATGATCTTAATGGAAAAACAGAAAAGGTAGTGAATTATTATAACAACAAAAAGAGGGAAGGTGCTGCAAAGAAGCTCTGAAGTGGAAAAAAACCCAAACTTAACAGAACAAGTTTAAATGATATTTGAGTATGCAGTGGTGAATTCAGACTCAGGGTATTTAATTAAGATCAATTTAATGAACACCTCATTTACCTTACTGCTATCCATAAATATATGCAAAGTATAATTAAAGTGACATCTTTTACTCCCAGTAAAAAAAAAAAAAGGATAAGCAGGAAAGTTGCTGCTTAAAAAGAAGCATTATTAGTTTGTATTTAAAGTTTAATTATTTAAATGTCACAGGAAAGGAAAGAATGCAGAGTAGAAAAACCAGAACCATTTTTTCCATTAATTAGCAAAAAGTTATGTGTTTATAAAGTATTACTAATGCCAAAACTGTCCTCCTTTCATCAGATGTCAGTGTACTGCACCTCTGATCCACTGAAAAAAGTTCATTTTTGTCCCTTCAATCCGGTGCTGAAAAATGATCTGTTATAGCTACCCTACATTGTTACATATTGTTCTAAGCCACTTTTATTTACATTGTACATTTTGATTTTAGTATTCTAAATGCATTCAATCTTTCCATTCCTATACTAACTGAGATGTAGTGAAGTATATGTCAAAGCCATGAATATAATCAGCTAATCAGCATTAGTAACAAAATTGTCTAAAAGCTTTATTAAATTACCATCTCCACCAGTGCTTCATGGCAACAACATAAGGTCTAGTTTGGGGGTTTTAGGCTGTGGTAGGTTGACCTTGGCCAGCTGCCAGCTGCCCACCAGCTACTCTCTCACTTCACCTCCTGTACCGGGCCTGGCTAAGATAGAGTTAATTTTCTTCATAGCAGCTCATGTGGTTCTGTGTTTAAGATTTTTGACCAAAACAGTACTCATAACAGAGTAATGTAATAGTTTTTGCTGAAAAGTGCTCACACAACAATAAGGCCTTCTCTGTTTCTCACTCTGCTCTCCCAGTGAATAGATTGGGGGAGGGGAGGGTGGTGGTGCAATAGGTTGGGAGGGGACACAAATGGGCAGATTACTCGAACTATCCAAATAGTTGTTCCATACCATATAACATCACGCTCAGCAATAAAAGGGAAAAGAGGAGGGTATAGGAGGGTTAGTCATCTTTTGCTCTGGAAATGGCTGGGCGTTGCTCATGAGCCATTGGTCACTCACCACTGGAAGTGGTGAGTGATTACCTTTA
This sequence comes from Haliaeetus leucocephalus, assembly GCF_000737465.1. Lineage (NCBI taxonomy): Eukaryota > Metazoa > Chordata > Aves > Accipitriformes > Accipitridae > Haliaeetus > Haliaeetus leucocephalus. The sequence goes on along the minus strand of NW_010972497.1, from coordinate 2,339,362 downwards.
CATCACTTGTTTTGTTTTGTTTTCTTCTCTCTTCTTCCACTTAGTAAGCTATTTATTTATTTATTTATTTATTTTATCTTGACTCCCAAGTTTTCTTGCTTTTATTCTTCCTTTTCTTTTCCCCCATTCCACTGGCAAGGGATGTAGAAGGGAACGTGTGTGTGGTGCTTAGCTGCCTGCTGATGTTAAACCACACCTCCCCCGCAGAACAAGCAGAGAAAATAAGATTAAAAACATTGTAGGCTGAGATAAAGATAAGATCACTCACCAGTTACAGCCATGAGCAGAAGATTGATCTGGGGAAAATTAATTTAGTTTAATGCCAATTAAAATAGAGTTGGATGGTGAGGAAATACAGACACCACCCCAGGCTCAACTTCACTTCTTTCACAACTCTTATACATCCCCTGCATCCCACCACCCTGAGTGGTGCAGTGGGGGATGAGGAATGGGGGTTTGTGGTCAGTGCATAACTGTTCCTCTCCGCCACTCCTTCCTCACATTTTTCCCCTGCGCCAGCATGGTTCTCCACAGTTTGCAGTCCTTCAGAGTAAACCTGCTCCAATGTGGGACTTCCATGGGCCCCAGTTCCTTCAGGGCATTTTCACCTGCTCCAGTGTAGGGTCCTTCACTGTGGTATGGATATCTGTTCTGGTGTGGTACTCTCCATGGGCTGCAGAGGAATCCCTGCTCCAGCATCTGGAGCACCTCCTCCCCCTCCTTCTTCTCTCATGTTGGTGTTCATAGAGCTGTTTCTCGCAGTCTGTTTTCCTTACTCCTCACTGCTGTGCAGTGTTTTGCCCTTTCTTTCTCTGATGCACCACCACCTTGGCTGAGAGGCTTAGCTGTGTTCTTCAGTGGGTCTACTGGATTTGCCTGGAACTGGCTGTGTCCAGCACGGGGCAGTCCTGACCTCTTCTCACTGAGGCCATCCCTGCATCCCCACAGCTACCAGGAGCTTGCCAGATCACAATCTTTGCCATGCTGGAGTATTGTCAAGGCACCTACTGCAGTTCTTGATCTGATGTACGTGAATAAAGGAACTTCCAATGAAATATTATCCTATTTTTAGTAAAAATAAGAGTAACTATGCATTTGATTTAAACAAAAAGGAAAAATGACAAATGTCTACAAAAAAAATCATGTCAAGTGTATTTCTCAGATCTTTTCCTGAATAACAGTAAAATAGGAATATAATGATGAGGTAAAAAAATGCATTTAATGTACAGGTAGTTCTAGAAACCTTTGAAACCCATTTTGAGAATGAGTGGTTTACCGACGTTTCTTCACTTTTATATGGAAGTAACCCCACATATTCTAACTGAATGACATCCACTGTAAAACTGGGCCTATGCAATGGTAAATTGGCATACCTCTCTGGAAGGTGATTAAAGTATACGTAGTCTATTGGTTATTCCGATTTATGGTTACTGTAAGTGTGTTTGCTTAAATGTGAACTTCAAAAATTTTCACAGACAGGTTAAGTTAATTTACATCATGATAGGCAGTGCTAAACAATGTCTTTCTGTAGCGTCCAAGGCTAATGGCACCTTTCTGACTACTTAGGCTGCACTACTAAGTTTCACAGGAAGTGATCTAAACACTGTTGAGACATGTTTAGGGACCTATAAACATCTGGATCAACTGTCTATAAAATTACTATTGAGATCAGACATGAGTAAAGAGTCACATTTCTCTCAAGGTAGTAAAAACACCTAACATTAATGTTAATATGTGAGAAAAAGGAGTTCTGGCAGAGTAAGTTCTTGCTAGTTCAGTACTCAGGGCAAGTTTCAGCTCAAGTCAGTAGATTCTTACTTTTAAATGCCTAAATAAAGGTGTCCACTTGTGACCTACAGGCTTGACACAAGGTATAGTCATACATATAATACCATTTGTGATGTCCGGTGTTATCAAGTCTGACTTCTAGTTGTTTATCCAGAAGGGTTAGGAAGTCCTACAGATCCTATGTCTTATTGATCAGCTTCGTCATAGGACAAGAGTCTTGTGCCTTAATTCAACTCTCTTAATTCAACTAGGCAGCTGAATTAAACTTTGGGTGTCTAGATCCCAGTTATAGTCAATGAATATCCAGGATGAAATTCAGTTACTGAAACTTTAGGTGCACTTTGGTATCTCACCTATCCTCCAAATGTGTGTTGATAAGTTTTTAATTAATCATACAAAAAATTTTGGCAGGAAAAAATGCTTATATGAATACAGTAAATTTAAACATTAAGCAAATTCCACAGGATTTCTGTGTGGAAAGTTGTGCCATGAAGAACTGTCTCTCTTTTTTTTTTTTCTTGATGAAAGTCAATATGGATCTGAAATGTTGCAAAAGAATACCAGATGATTGCACACCTGCTTCCCAGCTGCTAATGGTTAAGACATGAGGCATGCTACTTATTTGATACAGTTCCCAGACCAATCCTTGTCAGCATAGTTAACCAGGAAGAAGCACTCACGTATTTATCTTCATGAAAAGGAGTCAACCACAGTGAAGGATGTCAACTTCAGTCAAATTTGAAGTTTAGCTGCATGGAGCTGTTTACCAATTCTATATGTAGATATGATCTGCTAATCTCTGAAGCTTTTTTCAGCTGGATGCTATTTGAGCTCTGAATATTAAAGATGCTATTTCTGGCAAAATGTTAGGCAATTAGGTGCATCCTAAAACCTCTTTCACGTATTTTTTAACATAGTAGGAATTGACAGATTTTACTACATGAAACCACATTAATCTATGCTTGGCTTGTCTATGTCATCCTTATTTTACAAATACTTACTTTACTCAGTACTCACTTTTCCATCCAGTTCTTTATGAGAGTTACAAGAACAAGCACGCAAGAAGTCACCTTTTCCTCCTTTCCTTTGTACACAGTGATATATTAATAAAGATTGACACCTCCAATGATATCCCAAGCTGCAAGACAATAGAATAAAGGAAAAATATCAGAAAGATCAAGGCTGTCTGTAAATGCCACCAGAATTCAAACACAAATAAATAAATAAATAAATCTACCTTTCCAAAGGAATAACTCTGTAACTAGTCTTTCTCTCTCCAGATCTGCAGAGAAGGCTGAAACGTACTGTGCTGGACTTGAAACTGAGTTCATTTAGACTATAAAAGAATTTTGAAAGAGAAATAAAAAACCAACAGCAATGAAACTCACTTTTAATGTGATCAATACTGTTCTGTGATATTACCAATAAATATTTTTTCTTTCAAAATTTTTGACATTTAATTTTGTCTTTCTTGTCATCTGTAGTAATCTTAAAATAAAAATGCTTCATAACGAAAAGAGAAATTATTTCCAACATTTATTTTGCCCGTGTTTGTCTAAGACTTTTGATCATATTACAGTGAAATTTATGAAAATTTTGCTGCCTTAGGGATGTAGGTTTTTGGCATATTAGTATTCATTAAAACTTTTTTTTTTTAGCTCTATAACTCCTTCATATGCCAAAGAATTACAGGAAAGAAAAATAACTATTTAAATGCATGCATATTTATACATCATATGGTTCATAAAGATAGGGAAATATTTCCTCCTTGAATTTTCATGAGATTAAATTCTCTTTCTCAAAGCAAGGTAGTGGTTGCTCAGGTTGACCTATGCATCTTAAAAATTAAAGCACTTGCTGAAGAACTACTAGGTAACTTCTTTAGTAACCCCAAACCTACACACCTGATATGAAGTGTCCAGTCTGTGTATTAAAAATCTTGCCCTTCATAGAATGGATAGCTTTGAATATATAGAATTAGAAAATGCATGTTATGGGCACTGGTCCACTTAGCAAATATAATGAGCTATCTATCCCAATTAGAAACACAAATTGTAATCAGATTCCTGGCAGAAGAAAAAAAAAACTACCAAACTTTTAAATGAAGGAGCTTAATGAGCAGTACAACAAGATGTACAGAAAACTGTCACAAGCATTCAGAAAATGAGTGAGTAAAACATTTTATAAGAGGAAAGACAATTTTCTAAAGATATAAATAACCAAACTGACAGGTGAAACAAATGGATGAATAGATTTCCTTACACTGTATTCCAGTTTGTGCCCATTGCTTTGTGTACTGTCTCTGAGTACCACTGAGCTGAGTCTAGTTCTATCTTCTTTACTACCACTCCCATTGAGTGTTCATACACATTGATAAGATCCTCGCTAAGCCTTCTCTTCTTCAGGCTGAACAGTCCCAGCTCTCTCAGCCTCTTTTCATATGATAGATGCTCCAGTCCCCTGCTCATCTCCAATCCCTTAATCAGAGAAAACATGTCTTTACTGCAAGGGTGGTCAAACACCGGAACAGGTTGCCCAGGGAGATTGTGGAGTTTCTGTCTACAGAGATATTCAAAACCCAAATGGACACTGTCCTGGGCAACCTGCTCAAGCTGACGGTGGAAGGGGGTTGGACTACACAATCTCCAGAGGTCCCTTCTGACCTCAACTATTCTGTGATTCTGTGATCAACTTTGTGACCCTTTGCCAGACTTGCTCTAGTATCATAGAATCATAGAATAGTCCAGGTTGGAAGGGACCTCAAAAGATTATTTGGTCCAACCTTTCATGGCAAAGGAACCTAAATGAGATTATCTAGCTCCCTGTCTAATCACAATTTGAAAAAGTTCAGGGATGGGGATTCTACCATGTCCCTGTTTTTTCCAGTGATTGATAGTTTTCACTGTAAAACGTTTCTTTCCTATGTTGAGATGAAACCTATCCTGGTGCAACTTGTACCTGTTGCCCTTTGTCTTCTTCATGTGGCTCCTTGTGGAGGAGTGGACAAAGGAATGATAAAGAAAGACTGAAGTTCCATGCTCATCCTAAACAGTCCTCTAATGTCTGCCTTTCAGGAACAAAATGTGGCTCCTTGTGAAGAGAGCTTCCATCCTCTTTGTAGCCCCCATTAAGTATAGGAATACTTTGCTGAGGTCCTCCCTTCAGGCTTCTCTTCTCCAGGGAGAAAAGACCTAACTCCTTTAGTGTTTCCTTATAGGGCAAATTCTCCAGCCATTTGATCACCTTCATGGCCCTCCTTTGGGCCAACTGTATGTCCATGTCTATGTCGTACTGGTGAGCCTGGATGTGGACCCAGCCCTCCAGTTGTGGCCTCATCAGTGTTGAGGGGAAGGATCATCTCCCTTGATCAGCTAGCAATGGTCTTCATATTGCAGCCCAGGAAGCTTTGCCGCCTTTGGTACAGAGGCGCGTTACTGGCTCACAGTGAGCTCTCACTGCCTTATCTGCCAAGGTGCTTTCCATCAGGTCAGCCTGCGGCTTGTGCTGGTGCATGGAGTTATTTCTCCCTACATACAGGGATTGTCATTTTCCTTTTATAGACTTCACATGATTTCTGTCGGCACATTGCTCCACACTGTCAAGGTCCCTCTGAATTGCCATCTGGTGTATGAACCACTTCTCCCAGCTTTTTATCATCTGCAAATATATCTCTTAGATTAGATGCATCTCTTTCTTTTTCTATTCTCCCTGTCTTATTTTCTTCACCAGAACAAAAACAAATTGAGAGCTGATAGGATTTTTCATGTATTGAAAATGCTGGGTGAAATTTCATTCTTTTCCCTTTATGCCTAAATTTTGGAGTGCCTAACCCTCAAATTAAAAGTAACCTGCCACCTGTGGCTGGACAGGTCACAAGTCCATTTGTCTATTTAAAGCCTGTCTTCATGATCCTTGCCTTTGCTGACTACGGGCTCTAGCCATCAAGTGACAACTGCATGTCACCAGTTCTATGGCATTCTGTACTCACAGCTAATGTAGGGTATGAGGGTTAAGGACAAACAGTTTAGTACGTGTAGTAATAAGTAGTGATAACGGGTAAGAAATGGCCATTAGCACAAAGTGTGCTGCTGCCACATGTCAATCTAATCTTGTTTTAAAGTTTAAAATTGGCTTGACTTGTGAGTCTGTTAAACTCACCCGTCACAGCGATCTCTTAATTCCCTTACTGGTGTGTATATATATGGGTGTATACATGTGTAGTATATGTATAGATATACATATATTCTGCTGAAACAAGACAAAAGTGGTACTAACTAGACAGGAGGAGATAAATGTGCCTATGGTAAAGGAAAGAGCTGATACTACAACCTAATGACAATATGTAAATTTATATATAACTGTGATCCCTGTGCTAGTCAGAAGTAGAATGAAATCAGCAAGTAGAAACTAAAGATGTATTTTCTTGAGTTAGGGTAGGAGAATAGCTGTCTGATGAAGAGAATATTTCTGTTGTTCAATGCTGAAAAAAAGAATGGAATGGGAGGGAAAAAAAGGAATGAATGCAGAAGGGGGTAGGGGGACAGGATGCAAAGAAATATCCAAGCTCCTCCTTGTATAGTAGGTGTGTGGTAGGATAGGTTTGTCATAAAAATGAATAATGTGTCACATAAAGGAACTGTAAGAGTATTTGAACAGAGAGATTCGGTGAATGCATATGATTCATGGAAAAGAATGAACAATACAATGGTACAGTTATGATTCAAATGTTAAATAAGAATGATGTTTCCACAGGTTATTCTTTATTATCTTTCTTCCCTGTTATATCAGGCTTCTAGTGTCTCCAATGCTAAGACTTACAAGGAAATAGCTATATGACTAAATGACTACTAACTAAAAGGAGAGGCTACTTAATGCTTGTTTTATAGGAATAATGCTGAATGTAATTGCTGAAATAAGGCTGAGATTTATCCCTTACTTAAGTTGGATAATGAAATGATAGACCTAGCAATAATGACAAGCATTGTAACTGTGTAAGTATTTTCCAAGACAAAAAGGCTTGGGATGGAAACATGAGGAAAAGCAAAAGGTAAAAAAAAAAAAATAAATCAGTGGAGAGATTAATAAGTCTCTTAAAAGCAAATTTCACTGCCCTAATATAATCAGTATCTAAGATCCTCTTTTTTTACAGTATTCTGCTGCAGTAGTAAACTGAAAAAAGATTAGTCAAAGGAAGCTGAACAGGAGGTCTGGAAAGAAGGAAGTGACAGACAGTATTAAAGAAAGGGACTCAGAGAAGTTGACGATACTGTGTACTATTGTAATGGTTTAACCCCAGCCATCAACTAAGCACCACAGAGCCGCTCGCTCACTTCCCTCTGGTAGGATGGGGAAGACAATCGAAAAAAAGAAGTAGAACTCATGGGTTGAGATAAAGACAGTTTAATAGCAAAAGCAAAAGCTGTGCATGCAAGCAAAGCAAAGCATAACAAGGAATTCATTCCCCACTTCCCATTGGCAGGCAGGTGTTCAGCCATCTCCAGGAAAGCAGGGCTCCATCAAACCTGATGGTGACTTAGGAAGACAAAACGCCATCACCCCGAACATCCTCCTTTCTTTCTTCTTCTCCCAGTTTTCTATTGCTGAGCATGACGTCATATGGTCTGGGACATCCCTTTGGTCAGTTGGGGTCAGCTGTCCCAGCTGTGCCCCCTCCCAACCTCTTGTGCCCGCCCCCCAGCCTCCTCACTGGTGGGGTGGGGTGAGGAGCAGAAAAGGCCTTGGCTCGGTGTAAGCCCTGCTCAGCAGTAACAAAAAACTCCCTGTGTTATCAACACTGTTTTCAACACAAATCCAAAACATAGCCCTATACCAGCTACTATGAAGAAAATTAACTCTATCCCAGACAAAACCAGCACAACCATAAACAGATGGTGATGGCAAACTGTGCAAGAAGAACACAAAATGAATAGATTAGAATATTTTGGGGAGAAAATTCACTGAATAGTGGTTACCTAGAAGTATTTTGTCAAAGAATGGTCATGAAAAATAAAATCTTATTTATGGAATCAGGATCATCTCATTTACATAAGAAGTATAAAAAAGTAGATAATAACATAAATATAAGGACTAAATATAGGACATGGCACTCTGTCCAGATGCTATGAGTTGAATTATAAATGATTATAACTAGTTGGCTAGAGATTAATATAATATACTATACAGTAAAGTTGGCAGTATTGTGCACTGGCTAATCTTTTAGAATTATGGACTACAAGAAAGAGACAAATAGGACTGCTGTGCCCCAGATAAAGTAATAGAAGGAAGACTATATAGTATTATAGGTTTTTATTATCATTACTTTTTATTAATTATATACTGCATGAGCAGGAATGGTAGCTATAAAATAAAGAACTAATTGAGGGAGAGTGCTTCATCATTGACTTTCTTCCTCTGTTTTGCAGAACAGGCAATGAAAATGACATAAAAATTGAAAAATATGATAATCATGCCTTAAATTGAACAGCATGAATGGAATAATAATAATATCAATAATTTGTGTGTGGAGACACTATAGCAACATCATGTAACCTGGATATTTCATCCATCCTAACACAACAGGCCCTCAGAAAGTAACTTTAAAGAACACTGAGCTTATATCCCAATATCAGTGATGCTTTGTGATAAGATAGTAAGAAATAAATCCATTTATACCTAGCAACTCATATGCATAACAGGCGAACCAACCAACATAATGAAAATGTATTTTTGCAAGAAACAGACAGATTTTCTTCTGGTTTGTGGTTCTGCCTTTGTTTTTTTTTTAAATCCATTCTTCTTGCTTTTAATAGGCAAGTATATACTTATGCTAATTTTTACAAACATAGAAAAGTTGTTTTATTAAAATTACATACCTAAACTGCTTTTGGATTTGGTGTGGATCATGACATCCTCATACCTAATCAGTGGTTTGTGGTCATGTGAATCTGTTGATGCATAAGATTTCATGTCTATACTAACACAGTTAACCTGTGTCATAAAAACACTCACAATTCTCTGAAACCAATGTACTACTGGTTTCCCCAAGATTTATAATATTCAGCTTCACAAGCTTTTCATGTTCTACTCAAATGGGTTAATTTCACTTAACATGAAAAATCTCTGAGATTGGGGTTTTTTCTGTTGAAATCAATAGAAATTTTTCCACTGACATTAAGGGAAAATCAATCTCATCTTGTATGCATACTCTAGTTAATGGTAGTAAATAAGCATATCAAGTAGATACCCCATTCCACCTCAAATTAGCATCCACACCAAAAATGAATTTCCTCTTCTTTTATTCAGAGGATCTTCTCTGAGTTATCTGTTTTTAAAGTAGCCTTATTCTTTTTTGGAAAGTCATGCTCTATTTTCCAACTATCCTTTGCATATAATGTGACATTGCAACACAAAAAGTCATACACTGCAGGTAAGATTCAGTGATCTTTACCCAGAACAAACTATTTCTTAGCAAAAACTGAAACAATAAGATGGTCACTTTTCCACCAAGAGGTCACTTTTACACCAAACAAAGCTTTATGCATATGTTCACAAGCAGTTATGTACAAATACTGTACCGATGTCAGACAGGTTAACTAAGCAAATGGAAATCACACCTGTGTAAAGAGCTAGTACTAGACTAATAGCCTAAGACAGATATTAATTTAGGTAGAAGTCTGTCATGCCAGACTGAATATTAATTTTAACTAGAAACTTTAAATTTGACTTATAAGAATAACTTTCAGTTCAATAAAAATACTTTCAAATCCTTCTAACATTCTTCCGTCATGTTTATATGAAAGCCTATTTTCTTTTAACTAGTATCCTAAATGTGGAAAAGAGTAGCAAATGCATAAGCATCAAAGAGATTGAAGAATACAAGGCTAGTTAAAAGTAACACAAGAAAAATCTTTTAAAGATAGGAGATAAAACAAACTTTTTATAGTGAAAACAGTAAATCAGTAACCATTTAATAGCCTTAATTTCAGACGTGAACATGAATAAGTTTTTAATTGTTACAGTACTAGCAAAGTTGTACTTCTATTTCTATCCCTATCTCTCTCTGCCTCTCTAACCCTCCATCTGCATACCAACCTTTCTTCCTACCTATATATCTGCACAGCTTCGTATGGTTTTGAGATTGTCAGTTCCTGAATGCTCCTTGTATCCACACAAACACTGTGCAAGTAAACCAGCATAGTTGAAAAAAGAAACCCTAACTTCTGTCACATAACAGTGAGCACATCTAAATACTCTATAAATGTGGAAAAACAAATCTGTGAAGGTTTCTGGTCCTGAGATTTGGAGACTAGAGACCTGTTAAGAAACTGTTAACTCCATATATATACAGTGAGTAAACAACCAGCATTCCACAGAGTAGCATCCCTGTCTGAATATAGACCGTTGCTTTAAGTAATCACCTTAGCAATACGCATATCAGTTAACTCTACCAGTTATATTTAGAGCTGATACTGCATCATCCCTAGAAATACCCTTTTGCAGATAGGACGAGGAAGTACATGTTGACTGTTCAGCTAGTTTTTCTGTAGCTTCTCTAGCAGCCGTAGAACAGCACCCTGCTCTCCTCACTGAGCTGAATCAAAATGGCAGTCTTCCCTGCATATCAGTGATTTTCAAATTTTGTCATTAGTGCTTCACTCTGAATTTCATAGGTAGATTCATGTTCCTTTCAGTTACAATCCGTGTTTCTGTAATTTAATTTCTCTACCTTATGATCAGACCTATAAGCAACAGGAATCCTTTCTCACTGGGGACCAGTTATCCCAAACTATGTTTTTAACAGATGTGCCCGCCTGCAGCTAACTGTGCTCACACACTAGAGCCATGCATTGATGCCTATCACTACATGCCCTTGTAAAAAGTCCCTCTCCACCTTTCTTGTAGGCCCTCTTTAGATACTGGAAGGCTGCTATAAGGTCTCCCTGGAGCCTTCTTTTCTTCAGGCTGAACAACCCCAACTCTCAGTCCGTCCTCATAGGAGAGATGCTCCAGCTCTCTGACAATCTTCATGGCCCTCCTCTGGACTCACTCCAACAGGTCCATGTCCTTCTTATGTTGAGGGCCTCAGAGCTGAACACAGTACTCCAGGTGGGGTCTCACAAGGATGGAGTAGAGGGGGAGAATCACCTCCCTCGACCTGCTGGTCATGCTTCTTTTGATGCAGCCCAGGATATGGTTGGCTTTCTGGGCTGCAAACACACATTGCCAGGTCAAGATGAGCTTCTTGTCAATCAACACCCCAAGTCCTTCTCTGCAGGGCTGCTTTCAATCCATTCTCCACCTAGCCTGTATCCATGTTTGGGATTGCCCCAACCCAGATGCAGGAACTTGCACTTGTCCTTGTTGAACTTCATGAGGTTCACCTCTCAAGCCTGTCAAGGTCCCTCTGGATAGCATCCCTTTCCTTCAGCATGTCAACCACACTGCAGAGCTTGTTGTCATCGGCAAACTTGCTGAGGGTGCACTCAATCCCACTGTCCATGTCTCCGACAAAGATGTTCAATAATACTGGTCACAATACTGACCCCTGAGGGACACAACTCATCAACAGTCTCCACACAGACATCAAGTCTTTGACTGCAACTCTTTGAATGTGACCATCCAGCCAATTCCTTATCCACCTAGTGGTCCATCCATCAAATCCATGTCTCTCCATTTTAGAGACAAGGATGTCGTGCTGGACAGTGTCAGATGCTTTGAACAAGTCCAGGTAGATGACGTCAGTTACTCTTCCCTTCTCCACCAACTCTGTAACCCTGCCGTAGAAGGCCACCAAATTTGTCAGGCATGATTTGCCCTTAGTGTTGGCTGTCACCAATCATGTCCTTATTTTCCATGTGCCCTAGCATAGTTTCCAGGAGGATCTGCTCCATGAACTTGCCAGGCACAGAGTTGAGACTGACTAGCCTGTAGTTCTCTGGGTCTTCCTTTTTTCCCATTTTAAAAATGGGGATTATGTTTCCCCTTTTCCTGTCAGTGGGCACTTCCCCAGACTGCCATGACTTCTCAAATATGATGGATTGTGGCTTACCCACTTCATCTGCCAGTTCCCTCAGGACCCACGGATGCACCTGGTGCACCTTCAGGTTCCTTAAATGGTCTCGAACCTCATCTTCTCCTACAGTGGGCCCAGTGGTCTTTATTCTCCCAGTCCCGGCCTTTGCCTTCTGTGTCTTGGGCAATGTGGCTAGAGCACTTGCCGGTGAAGACTGAGGCAAAAAAGTCATTGAGGACCTCAGCCTTCTCCATTACCCGGGTAACTAGGTCTCCTATTTCCTTCTGGAGAGGGCCCACATTTTCCCTAATCTTCCTTTTATCATCAAAGTACCTATAGAAGCCCTTGTTGCCCTTGACGTCCCTGGCCAGATTTAATTCTGTCAGGGCTTTAGCTTTCCTAACCTGATCCCTGGCTGCTTGGACAATTTCTCTGTATTACTCCTAGACTACCTGTCCTTGCTTCTACCCTCTGTAGGCTTCCTTTTTGTGTTTGAGTTTGTTCAGGAGCTGCTTGTTCATCCATGCAGGCCTCCTGGAGTTTTTGACTGACCCCCTCTTTTTTGGAATGCATTGCTCCTGAGCTTGGAGGAGGTGATCCTTGAATATTAACCAGCTTGCTTGGGCCCCTCTTCCCTCCAGGGCTCTATCTCATGGTATTCTACCAAGCAGATCCATGAAGAGGCCAAAGTCTGCTCTCCTGAAGTCCAGGGTAGCAAGCTTGCTGTGTGCCCTCCTCAGTGCCCTAAGGATCTTGAACTCCACCATTTCATGGTCACTACATCCAAGGCTGCCCTTGAGTTTCACATTCCCCACCAGCCCCTCCTTGTTGGTGAGAACAAGGTCCAGCATAGCACCTCTCCTCATTGCCTCCTCTATCACTTGGAGAAGGAAGTTGTCATCAACACATTCCAGGAACCTCCTGGATTGCTTATGCCCTGCTGTGTTGTCCCTCCAACAGATATCGGGGTGCTTGAAGTCCCCCATGAGGACCAGGGCTTGTGAACGTGAGGCTGCTCCTTTCAGTCTGTAGAAGGCCTCATCCACTCGGTCTTCCTGGTCGGGTGACCTGTAGCAGACCCCCACTATAATGTCACCTGTCCCTGCCCTCCCTTCAATCCTGACCCATAAATTCTTGGTCGGCTCCTCATCCACCCCCAGGCAAAGCTCCATGCACTTTCCAGCTGGTCATTGACATAGAGGGTGACACGCCCTCCTTGTCTCCCCTGCTTGTTCTTTCTAAAGAGCTTGTGTCCTTCCATTCCAACACTATAGTCATAGGAGCCATCCCACCACATCTCTGTGATGCCAATAAAATCATAGCCCTGCAGGCATGCGCACATCTCTAACTCCTCTTGTTTATTCCCCATGCTACATGCGTTTGCATAGAGGCATTTAAGTTAAGACCCCAATGAAGCTGACTTACTGGCTGGAATTCTATTTTGCTGCTCTCCAGGTGCTGTCCTGCTGGCCTGCGATCCCTCTTCAGGCTCTGGGCATGTATATTCAGTATTACTGGTTTGTTTTTTTGGTTCTCTCTTGGTTTTTTTGTGTTTTTTTCCCCCCAGCACTCCACTGAGTTCAGCGCTGCTACGCTTGTTTGTACTTGCAGAGGATCTGGGCAATAACGTTTCCTGTAGATGAAGAAAAAAAGCAAATCTGCTAGGAAAAACACTATGTAGCTCCAATACCAATAAGTGGGAGTAGAGGGAAGGTAATTTGTAAAAGACTTTTACTACTACTCTGTAGGGAAATGTACATTAGCAAATATGCATATTTGAATAGATTCTAACTGCTGAGTGATAAATTCTGGTGTATGAATGTTGCTGTTCTGAATTTGCATTTGCAACCTCACTTTCCTTAGAAAACAAAGTGCAGAATATTGTCCTCAGAAGTGTATTTGAAAAATGTTATTTGTCAGTTAGCAAAATCAGCACAAGCCTTCCAAAAGCTGCAGTATATGCTCAACACGCAGAAAAAGCTTAAATAACTTTCACCTGCCTAACATAAAGAAGCGTGAGAGGTTTATTCACTTGCAGGCTTAATCACTACTGACTGACCTTCATTGTCTTCTTTTTCTTTTAGCTGCAAACTTTGTGCTTATATTTTTTATGGTAAACCTGGGGGTTTTAGCCCCTACTGGAGCAACGTATTTCATTGTATACTGTATGTAAACCGTTATAATAATGGAAACCTAGACTTAATTTCTGGAAAAATTGTGTCAGACAGGATTTTTCTGAAGTAATTCAGATCATAGCTGTTATTAAAAAACTTGTTCTAGAGTATGGTTCAGCTATGTTGAAACATTTATATTTTTTTTAGTTTGCAACTTCCAATCAGACAATAGTTTAGTATTTAAAAAAAAAAAATTGCTTTTTTTGTTAAGTTGGAAAATTTGAAAGTGTTCTTATAATTTTAGCTTTTTTTCTCAGAACCTCTCAAGACTGAGAACTGAAAAATAAGCCACATTTTTTTCTTTTCTCCTTACCATTTCTGTATCCTGGTAACATGCAACATAAAAAACCGCATATGTATCCCCTGGTATATTTACTAAGTTATTGTTCCTAGCACTGTACTGTACATATACCTTTACTCTGATCTTCTGTGGTATTCTAGTCTACTACATTTTACTCATGATTAAGCAGTAGTGCCACACAGCTATGTATAATTAAAATATTGCTAATACAGACATACATGGTTAGCTTTACTTAAAATTTATCACAAAGCTGAAATTAAAAAATCAATTTATTCTCATAATTAATTTACATATTTTTATAGTGTTTAAAACAATATAACAATTAGATTCATTTTGTCACAGACATAAAGTGGTAAAAGAAGCTAGATGTGACTCAAAGATTGAATATAACTTTAAGAGGGCGGTCATCACACTGAAGGACCAGTGTTTTTGTATTCTAAGTTTGGCTTATTCACTTGTTCATTATTCATGGGGGATATGGAAAAATAAAGCAGCCTGTTCCAATTCTTGACAATCCTTTCAGTGAAGAAATCTTTCCTAAAATCCAATCTAAACCTTCCCTGGTGCAACCTGAGGCCATTTCCTTTTGTCCTACCTCTTGTTACCTAGGAAAAGAGACCAGCACCCACCTCACTACAGCCTCCTTTCAGGTAGTTGTAGAGAGCGATAAGGTCTCCCCTCAGCCTCCTTTTCTCCAGACTAAACAGCCCCAGCTCCCTCAGCCACTCCTCATAAGACTTGTTCAGATGAATTACTGTAATTACTTTCACATCATAAATTATTCAAGTGTTGTTAAAATATAGCAGCATAAGGATATGAAAATAATAGAAAAATACTTGTGAAACATGGCTAAACTGGTTTAAAACCAAGTCCTGTACTGTTGAGGTGGGTCAATGTCATGGTGTATCTTGCAATCATCTGGACTGGGTATCAGAATACTCTGCAGCTCTTTCTAGCCCATATATTGAGATTTTCTTCCAAAAGGATCCCGTTACACCAGGTTATCAGTGCAATTTAGATGTCCCTTACTAAGAGGTTGTAACATGGTTAATAGGTTCACTGAGATTTGGGAGATAGATAGCATTCTTCTGTCCCAGACTTGATGCAGTCATGCCACGGTTTCTACTTAGTATCCCAATGGAACACTGGACAGTTTTCTGTTGTGGTGGTGCTGGTGTTGGTTTTCGGTTTTGGGATTTTTTTTTTGTGTTGTGGGAATTTTGTTTGTTTGGGTTTTTTGTTTGTTTGTTGCGTTTTTTTTTCCTGAACCTGCTGTTTCATAGGTCCATTCACCAATTTTCAGATTGGAAGGAACCATTACTAGCCTGACATCTAAGGCATTCAGTCTATCTGTATAACATTCAAGGCAAAACTATTTTTGCATGAAGCCATAAATTCTGCATGAGAGAATGCACATTTTTACTATAGCGCATGGCACAGTGTAGCATAATGAACAGTTCCCTTTAGATTCTTTTGGATAGTCGAAGTCTCTGCTTTGAAGAGGTTATACTAGATTAACATAATGCACTCTTCTAGCCAGAAAACATATGGAATTGTGAAATGCTGTCTCAAATATCCAGGGGGAGAAAGCAAGCAGAGGCTCCAGAGCACCACAGGAAACTAAAATAATAGCATACTATCTTTTTTTTAATCACCATTTCCTATTGTTCTGCTTTCCCCATACCCTTCTTATGACTACATCTTAGAAAATGTCTGGTGAGAGGGGGGAACATTAAACTTTTTGTCTTAGAGGAGACTGTGGTTAGGAGATGTAAATTTCTTTCTCTGCTGCTCCAGTACAGCACCATGGCTGTAAAGAATGGAAGGTATTGACCTTTTTATTGGATGATGTTCATGTATACAATGGAGGCGGAACTTCTTTGCAGCTTCTGATTCTGAAAAGGAAGGTAGGTTTACCTTGCAATCCATGTGTCCTTTTTACACAAACTCAAGAAACTAAACTTCTTCCCTCTTTCTTTAAACTCAACAATCTAAAGCTTATTTATCCTGTAGGTAAAAGATTAAATGAAATGATAAGGTTATATGAAATTAGAAGAAAAAAAATATGCAGAAGCCACAGAGCTCCAATGACATTTTGTGCTAAAAAATTCCATAGAACATTCTAAGTATTTTGGCTGGACAATTAGCTCTGTTATTATGAAATGTCTGTTGCTTGAATTGCATAGTCAGTGGGCAGCTGAGGTTATTTTATTACAGAGTAAGCTTTTGCCATCTGTCCTGGCCTCTAATTAACATGCAAACCCCCCATAATTCACAATTGCATAATAAAAATACAATAATAAGTAATTAAAATGCATGTGTATGTTCATCATTTATTGCTGCATTCATCTGTTACATTTTGGACAAAAAATAGCAGGAAGGGTTTTGTTGGTTTTTTCCACTCTAACATCAGACCAGCTCTTCTGTTAGTTCAATACAATATTTTTTGGTGAAGTCAATGGACTTATGACATCTTGTATCAACTGGCCACCTGATCTGTAGCATGGATTCTGGTCTATTTATTATTTAAATAAAATAATACAAACTTTTGCAAAAGGTTGCAATGCCTAGGTTAATGGCTTCTCATTATTTTTAAGTTTCTTTTGAAGAATCTTGCATTTTACTTTTGTGGTGGTGTGCTCCCCACCCCCAACCTGATCTGTGTTTCGCTGGTCAATGTCTGACTCAAGCCAGATTTGGAAGAAGCTAACACCTGTAGTCAGTACGTAAATATGAATCAATTATATTACTCCATAAATAGTCGACAGCCCAGGGTCTGTTGAGCTCTCCTGCATGGCAGTGGGTTGCACGACAGGATCTCCCCCTGAGTAGGGATGTCTCTCAAGGTTACACCTGCTGCAGAGATCCCTTACTCCTCGAGGCTGAGAGAGTCCTTGCTGCAATAGATTCTCAGTAAGTGATGCTAAACTTTGAAATCTTAGCTAAGTGATATAAAGGATTGATTGCACATATATAAGCTTTTAGACATAAACTGTTGACCAAATCTGGAACTGAGTCTGGATCCAGCCACACCTAAACTCCCCTCTGAGAAGGAGTTTAGAATGCAAGGGGGTCCTTTCTGAACCTCATGACTCAGGGGGAGTGTCTCCCTGACAATTTTGGCTGAATCTGTCCTCTAAGCAGTAAAAATCAAGTGAACATTGCCATCAAATCATGTTAAATCACTGTTGCATTTACTGTCAAACTTTGTTACATTGCTCTTTTATATCAATAAACATGTTGCTACTTCTCTCTTATGAGTGAAGTGCATCACTCGATCCATGACAGCTTTCACCAGAAGGGTTATTTTTCTAGTCTTCCATTTTAAAACTATAGCATCAAGGAATGTTTTCTTTCACTTTTAATAAAATGATTATTCATTTTCCCCAGCCCTGTTGCTATGAAGATAGCCTGATAATATTTTAAAGAACAGTCCCCTTTGTGTATAATGTGTACACTACAGTGTAGGAATCTCTTCCCCAGTTATCTTTCAGTTTGAATAACTCTTATTACCACACTTGTGCATTGCTCTCTAGTATTATTTACTCAACATTCCAAACTAAAATAATTGTCTACTTTGCTGTCATATTTGTTTTTATCAGCTACATGATGTTGCATACTTTGAGTTTCAAGGCTAAGAGGATAGATAATTGAATTAAATAATTTCCCTAGAAGCCATGTGAACGAATCCCACATGTTGATTTCCAAAGTATTTACATCTGATTAGAAAAATACTTGGTTTTCCCTTTTATTGCCATTTTCTTTTCCTGCCCTGTTGTGTAAATGCTCATTTCCTAATATTCCACTATAATTAGTCATTTCTTGCTAGAGACAGGGCATTTTATTATAATACTCTATAAATGTATAAAGTGAAAATGAGGGAAATGTTGTCCACCTCCAGTCTATGGAAGAGAACAAGACTGATGTGGTTATATCATGTTAGTTCAGTGCATCTAGATTTGAGGAAAAAGGCAACTTTAGTGCCTTATACCCTACTCTTGGAAAGTAGAAGATGGAGACTTTCTACTAAGCTCCAAAGTCTCAAGAAAATTAAACATAACACTTATTGTAGTCTTTTAATTAATTACTTCATTAATTGTTATAATATATAATATTATATATAAAAATATATAAGTAACTTGGTTATTTAACTATTACTCATTAATACTTTCCAAAATAACTTTTCTAATATCCTCAGCAGGAAATTCCATTTCAAGCTATGTATAAGGACTAGACATTAAAATAAAAATTTGTTGTTATTATTCTAGCTGCAACAAATAGACTATCAAGAGACAGAATGCTATTTGTATTATGATTTTAATATGACCTGGATGGCCGTGGAAACTTCTTCTCTACTGACTGTCTGCACAGCTATGGCAGGACACAGAATTGGCCCATAGCTAAAAAGACAGGAAAGGAGTAGTTCTCTTCTCCCTTTATCCTAAGCTGTGGAGATTCCTCTGCTCAGATCTACCTGAAAACATCAATAAAAAAAACCCTACGGTCATATGCATGTTCTTCAAGGCTAAGAACAGAAATCTACCTTTTGTGTACAGAAAAAAAAGCATATTTTCTCTCCTAACAGACCTGTAAATGTCCCAGCACCTTAACTCCTACAGAATCCAGTGTCAGTGAGGCAACTAAGAGGTAACATATGGAATCAGTTTGCCAGTCTACCAAGATATCTACATAGTATCTCAGACAATATAGGATCTCAATAGTCAATCTATTGTCTTTGAACACAGCTGAAGCCAGATGACATTCTTAACATTTTTCTTCATCCCTAAATAGTAGTAAAACTGCTTTGCCTGCAGCTATTTTTAATTTATTCACCTGAATTTCTCCTTTAATGAGCAAATCAGAAGCTGAAAATACTTGAAGTGAAATTTTTAAAATTT
This sequence comes from Haliaeetus leucocephalus, assembly GCF_000737465.1. Lineage (NCBI taxonomy): Eukaryota > Metazoa > Chordata > Aves > Accipitriformes > Accipitridae > Haliaeetus > Haliaeetus leucocephalus. The sequence continues at coordinate 2,320,189 of NW_010972497.1, read as the reverse complement.
CTGCAGTAGGCATTACAGAAACCCTAATTCTAACAATTCAAATAGCCTTGAATGTCCAATTTGTAACTAGTAATAAAAAACAGCTGCTTTCTTCTTCACAGCATGGATTCCCAAACTGTAGTTCAGTTCTCATGTTTGCAATCCAAAACTAAAAAAAAAAAAGACCCTATTATATGATTTGTATCTGAGCTATCCCTCCCTAGGTACATCCCCCGCTCCCCCCCAAAAATGGCAGGCCTTTTATTAGTCCTGACTACCACTTAGTTTTCCTAAGTTGCGTGTTGGTCTACAATAGGAAATATGGAACTCTCTGTCCTAACAGGTTAGTATACTGCTCATTCTCAAAGTAAAGGGCCTTCCCAGGAATTGAGAAGTTTGACATAAAATTAGAACACACACCAGGGAAACATCTTAATATGGTAGGCATGCCATAAAACCTCAAACAATGGGTCCAAGCAAGCGATCCCAAGAAAATCATGTGTATCTGAAGCAGATGTAAAAGATAAGTAGATATAAATCTAAAGAAAGACTCAGATTCAAAAGAGTGAATCAATGACAGAATTGATTAAAATCTTCAAATATATCTGTTGGCTTACAAAAGGAACTCTTAAAATGTCAAAAACAATTAAGACTTTAATAGTTAGCAGGATCTTATAGAGCTTGAAGATTGCATCATGGAAACAACTGAAGAAATTACAAAGGCTTAATATTTTCTGGAAAACTGTCATCTGAAAGGAATTTTAGAGGGATATCTTGAGGTGAGAAGCTTTCAGAGCATGCTGGATAATTGCGTAGGACAGAGGAGACTGGTGCAGTCATGCCCAGATTGTATTTTGAGAACAATTCTTGGAGACCCCTATACCCAAACCTGCATGCAGGAATTATTTCAAAGAAAATACATTGATTGATTCCAATAGATAGGTTAGAAAAGAATTATTTTCTTTTTTTTCCTTTGAAATGCAAATGACAGAAAACCACAACCCAGAAGCAAACCGGGCGGCTGAATTATTTGATGATGTATAAATACCCTCAGATATGTATGCACCTACACAGATATATGTGTAAGTATATCTGTACACAGAATAAAATTTTTAAAAGTGTCCAAATGTTCTGAGGATAATAAATAACAATGTATTGAAAGATGATCTTCATTTAAATAATAGCCATTAGAAAAAAAAATCAGATGGATTAATTTTGCTTCAATATAATGAGAAGATTAAATTATGAACACATTTTGGTGCCATCTTTACAGTAAAATATCTGACCAACATTTAAAATTATCATGTTAAAGTTCATCTTATGGAAGAACAACAAATCTTTTATACGTAACTGTACCCCATCAAAGCTATGATCAGAAACATGCTCTTGATTTTTATGTTACCACAACAAATGATCAAGGTACGTTAAATTGCTGATGCATCATATTTACAACAAATGACACTTGTTCCTGGTGGCATGTTTGCCTAGTTAATATGCAAAGAAAAAAGAAACCATATATAAAGAACTAAATACCACAATTTGACTAATATTGTAGCATATGTATGATATTCTAGAATTTTATCATCTGCACATATTGTAAGTTAAAATATTGAATTTTCTGCCTTTTCAGTGGAGTGACAAAATGTTAAACTACTTCAGTAATGGAAGCTCTAATTATCAGGCCTAAGATTTTTTTTTTTCTTTTCTCTCTAAGGACCTCTTTGCATCAGCAGGCATTTGAACTTGGCTATATATTTGAAAGTGTTTGGGATCTGATTTTGGTACTTTATCATTGCATCATAAAACTATGTCAGCATATTCTGGACACTTCTAGATTATCTTAGTCTTGAAAATAACAACTGCAGCAAGCAAGAATGAACAAGCTTGGACTTTTGAAGATGTGAACCATTCAAGGACTACCATTTTGGACTCTTCTGTTCAAGAATGTTCTTTGTGCACCTAATTCTTTTCTTTATGTCTCTGTTGTGTTTTATGCCTTTCTGATGTCCAGTCATGCTGATCAGTAAAAACTTTTCATTAAGAAAATTGCCCATAAACTGCAAATGAACCACTAAATGTGTTTTAAAGTTCAGCTTTGCCAACTGTAAATCTGCCCAGGCCTTCCATGAAGACATTAACAGATACACTGGACTCTGTTCAAATGCCTCAACAGAGTTGTCCAGGAAGATGAGTGATGCCCTAGGAAATCCTGGCTGTCCTCCAGCTGCCATTCTATAGTGATGTGGGTCTCCTGAGTGTCATATCTGTCATCCCTGTGTGGATGTCTCACATATCCTGGTGCCTCTCAAAAGGTATTACCAGTTATGGCCACACAACTAACTTGACCCTCACATGCCATTTGTTCTGTGGGCTCCATTAATCTCCACTGATGATAATGGAAGCAGACACCTAAATTTAAATGTCATAATCTTGAAATTAATCTCAGTCCTGTCATCCAAAGAACTCCTGAATATACTAATGACTCCTGAGTCTATGCTTTAAATGAATGGGATTTAGGTCTTTCAAAGATATTTTGTATTGTCACTGCAATGCATGCAGTACTATTTCACCCACTTATTTCATAATATTAAGAGATGTGCCAGTGAAGAAAATGAAGAATCAGGAATCCATTAAGGATCTTCATTGAACTTCAATATTCAAAGAATCATAATGGTTTGGGTTTGAAAGGACCATTAAAGATCATTTAGTCCAACCCCCCTGCTTTGGGCAGGGACATCTTTCACTAGATTGGGTTGCTTAAAGCCCTGTCCAACCTGGCCTTGAACATTTCCAGTGATGGGTCATCCACAATTTCTCTAGGGAACCTGTTCCAGTGTCTCATCACCCTCACTGTAAAAAAATTTCTTCCTTATGTCCAATCTAAACCTACCTTCTTTCAGTTCAAAACCATTTCCTCTTCTGTCACCACAGGCCATCTCTCCATCTTTCTTATAATCCCCCTTTAAGTATTGAAAGGCCACAATAAAGTCTCCTGAGAGCCTTCTTTTCTCTGTGCTGAACAGACCCAACTCTCTCAGCCTTTCTTTTTACAAGAGGTGTTCCATCCTTCCGATCATTTTCATGGCCCTCCTCTGGACCCACTCTAACATGTCTATTTTTTCCTGTACTGGGGGCCCCAGAGCTGAATGCAGTACTCCAGGTGGGGTCTCAAGAGAGCAGAGTAGAGGGAGAGAATCACCTCCCTCGACCTGCTGGCCACACTTCTTTTTATGCAGCCCAGGATATGATTGGCTTTCTGGGCTGCGAGCACACATTGCTAGCTCATATCCTATTTTTTTCTCCACCAGCATCCCCAAGTCCTTCTCTGCAGGGCTGCTCTCAATCCGCTCATTCCCCAGTCTGTTTTAGTACTGGAGATTGCTCTGCCCAGGTGCAGGACCTTGTACTTGTCCTTGTTGAACCTCATGAGGTTTGCATGGGCCCACTCCTCAAGCCTGTCAAGGACTTTCTGGATAGCATCCTTTCCCTCTAGCGTATCAACTGCACCACGCAACTTGGTGTCATCTGCAAACTTGCTGAGGGTGCACTTGATCCCACTGTCTATGTCATTGATGAAGATATTCAGTAGTGTTGGTCCCAGTATGGACTGTTGAGGGTCACCACTCATTATAGTTTACCCTCTAATTCTTATTAAAAAAAATTAAAAATTGCTCTCTAATATTAAAATAATATTAAGGTGTTCGTGTGCTTCAGTAGTATAACATTAGTGTCCTTCTCCCTTAATTGTAGATTAAGAGCCAGCTAAAGCTAGCAAAACCTGTCATTATTTTAATTATTATTGAAGTTCAAATTGAAACTTAGTACAGTTTTGCCTGATTGAGAAGTTGAACACAGTTCTCCTTGTATTCCAGGCTTTTGTCCTACTTTCAGTGTGCTGGTAGCTCTGTGATAGGTTATGTTTACTAAACAAACAAGTGGACAATAAACCAAAATAAAATCCTGTAAAGTAAATGTTATGGATTTATGGGTATTATTTATTAATAATTTAATAATTATACTTAATAATTACTTAATTTATAAATTTATAGGGTTTATTTCTGACAACTGTCATTGGTTTGGACAATTTCAAAGAAAAAAGAGAGAAAGCGTTAACTACATCCACTTGCCGATCCCTCTGACGAAAATCAATGCTGCCACTAAAAAAGTTACCAGGAATGTGCAGCCAGAAGCAGAGGCAACAGTGTTTAAAAATAAATAAATAAATAAATAATATTCAGCTTAGTTACCCGTAAAAAAACCCTCTTCAGATAACACCAGTAGGACTGTGATCCAGACATTCCTGAGTTCATAAAAGGGCTACTCCTCTCATCTTATTTCTGAAGACGTAGTGCTACCTTTCTTGTACATGAAACTGATTCACATGCTATAGTAATTCAACAGAGTTTGCATGATACTCTAGTACCTTCCCACACAAACATGACCCCTGTGAACAGAATAGGATATTTTAAAATGAAAACCTTATTTTGAAAGTGAAAATAAAAACCTACTCTGATTGTTCTAGCATTTGTAATTTCTAAGTGTCACTGATGTTACTTTAAGAAGAGCTAGAATAATCCTAGTCTATAATTTCATTGTTAGAGAACTTAAAACTGGCAATTCACTTAATTTTTAAATAAAACCAATGTAATTGTAATATGATTAGCCACTTTCTTACCCAGTTAAAAATTTTTGAATCTTGAAGACTAACCAAGAGGAACATAGCTGATTCTTTGAATTCCCAGGAAGATTACTTTCAAATGTAAAAAATTATGTACGAAATAGACACTAGTAGCAATTTTAAAGAATATTACTGACAACTCACTGTATTTAAAGCCAGCCTTCAGAGCCTTTGAATAACCAAAACATCAAATCCTTAACAAAGACTGTGGTTATCAGGCACAGATGAAGGTAAATCTTAATACAGCATGAAGAGAGGTCAAGCTTCTGTGCAGTTATGAAAATTAGAGAAATTTCCTATTGGCACTTTCATACTGACAGTGTGGCTTTGCCTCCTGTTTCATTCCAGTTCATAACTCTTGGAATTGGCAGTATATGTGTTAATTTGCACTTAGAGTTTGTAGAAACACAAATAGCTGTTTTCTTTGTGGTGAAACTTGATTTCACAACAGAGGATAGTCTGCACTAAAGCTGTGCATTGAAAGATGAACTTATCCATACCATCTGGCTCTGGGACTGTGAGGCACTCCCAGATGCTGATAGTGAAAATAGTGTAGAGGTAACTGGTTTTTGAGAAGTCAAGCTGGGGAAGAATCCTGACCTGTAGCACTCCAGTATGATCTGCAAGTCACTGTGCAGTCACGGGTGTAATGTACTAAACTGTTCGTCTTTGGGAGTGAAAGGTACAGAGGGTTTTCCCTGAGTCCCTGTTCAGTAGGTTCAGCAACCTTAACTTGGAAAGGGATCACATCTAGCATTTTATATGGACTTTTCCATGGAGATGTTCCCAGACTGTCAGTCTATCACAACTGATGTGAAGACACTTCTCCCTACCACATAAGATTTCTGTACTTTGTCTGCATCTATTTATTATTATTGAAAATTAACTTGATGCAGTTACTATAAATGAAGATGATCCTGAAAAGTGTTTTGCTGGCCTGTTTTTTTTGAGGAGAGGCAGGTGAAACAGCTGAAAAATATTATATTTCTTTGCAGATCATTACTGATTTCAAACTCTATGTTTAGAATGTGGAAGAAGAAATTTCACCATATTATTATATTAATACTTGTAAATAAGTTTCCTTAAGGTATATTTTTATTATTATTTGCTTGATATTACTATATGTTTCTCTTAGGGTAATATTTACTTCAAGGTTTCCTATATTTTCTTCATTTTTCACTGTATTTTCCTTGAGCTACCACATTTTCCACTGTCTTTAAAGCTTCAAATTATGTTGTGTTCCGATTGCAGTCTGATAAAACAAAGTTGGTGCAGATGCTGCACCTCTGAAGAGCTGGGAATGGTGCACCACCTGATTCCTGGCTACTCACCTGTAAGAAGTACCAGACAAGGGGCTAGCCTAGCAATTTTACCACTCAAATTGTTCAATATTTGGCAAGTTACTACATTTTCTCATACAAAAATTTTTATTCTTTTCTCTTTCAACCAATGTCCCTCTGATGTTGTCATCCTCAGTTTGGGACAGTGTCCAAGAAAAGATAATACAGCTTCTTTCTTTTGAGGAATCAAGAAAGGAAGAAGAGTTTCAAAGCTTAAATGATAAATGATTGAATATAATTATGTAGAAAACAATAGGAACCAGTTTCTTTCTTCCTTTAAATGTCTTTAAAAGTACTTGAGTGAAGAGTTTAGTATCAGTGGGTTTTTTCTACAATTTTGTTTATGGTTTGGTATATCTGGAAAGTGTTCTATGTATAGAATATGTATCTTTATTAAGATATTGGAAGGATAATCTAAAGTGATTTGAAGAAGAAATAAATTTTCATTTCTAATATATTTTTCTCATTTAAAAATAAATAAATTCTTTTCTTAGATTTTTTAATGCTGATGACATTTGACATTTCCTATGATCTTGATTAAGGTAAGGGCTCTCCAGACATATTTATAAAAAAATTGGTTGGTTAATGATCTTGAATGTTCAAGATATGTTTTGATTTTCAGATAATCAATACTTTTCTATTTTTTTTCCCCTTATTTAGGTGTGTCCTGGTTTCGGCTGGGATGGAGTTAATTTTCTTACTAGTAACTGGCACAATGATGTGTTTTGGATTTAGTATTAGAATAATGTTGATAACACAGTGATGTTTTCAGTTGTTGCTAAGTAGCACTCATCCCAAGTCAAGGACTTTTCAGTTTCCCATACTCTGCCAGTGAGGAGGTGCACAAGGAGCTGGGAGGGAGCATGGCCAGGACAGCTGACTCAAACTAGCCAAAGGGATATGCCATACCACAGGATGTCATGCTCAGTATATAAACTGAGGGAAGTTGCCTGGCGGTGGGGTGATTGCTGCTCAAGGACTGGCTGAGCACCAGTCAGCAGGTGGTAAGCAATTGCATTGTGCATCACTTGTATTTCTTGGGGTTTATTTATCTTTTTTTTTTTGTTATGTCCCTTTTCATTATTATTATTATCATTATCATTTTTATTATTATTATTATTATATTTCAATTATTACACTGTTCTTATCTCAACCCATGTGTTCTACTTTTTTTTTCTGATTGTCCTTCCCATCCCACGGGGGGACGGGGAAGAGTGAGCGAGCGGCTGCATGGTGCTTGGTTGCCTGCTGGGGTTAAACCATGACAAGGTGCATCCATGACACAGAGATATGTTACACTGAGTGGACTCAACTAAGCATACCACAACACACTGGAAAAGGAATATTGAGAAATCTTTCCTTAAAATTTTAATATTTTTTCATAGATTTTATAGAGAAAATAAAAAATGTGACTCATAAAAAATGTTTATTGATTTAATATAGAAAAGGATAGAATCAATATTGAAAACAGATCTAATAATGGAGAAATACAAGCTTTTCATACTTGAATGGAAGACATTTCATATTTTATGCAATGATACATTAAACAACGCAGTACCTGAAGAATGAAATTAATTACTTACTGAAGGGATTTGTTTGTTTATTATGACATTTTATAGATTCACACATAAGGAAGATAAAGTGAATATTGATGCCACATGTCCTACAAAATATTATTCAAAACTGAGACTGAATTCTCACACAAAATTCAATCAACCAATTTTTATGTGCCATATTCAATGACGGTGAAAATTAGAAGAATTCTGGAACTGACAGACTCCATCTGGAGTTTTCCTGGAGTCAGGAAATCTTGATTACCTACTTGCCTCAGCCATTGATTATTTGTATAAAACTGAACAAGTTGGATGTTGGGTTTTTTTTAGTTTTCAGTCTCTCAGTCATTATCTGCATTACCCATTCATACTTTGACCACCATCACCTTTCACTTTGCTTATGTATACTACCTACTATAGTGGGACCCAATCATTATAATAATGTCCTACGTAAATTACAGGAGATTTGCAAGGTCAAAGTTTTTCAGCAAAGTGTACAGTATATTTCTATCTGTTGAAGAAATTTATTTGAAGAAGCTTGTAAACCAGTACTGAATCAAACCCAGAGCAAAGCGACATCACATTTAAATTAGAAAACCAACCATAAGGATCTGAAATATGGTTTTCCTACCCCAATTGAATTTAGCTCAAGCTGTAATGATAAAAGCCTAGAAGCAGAAGTGGTACATTTATAGACAGACAATTTCCTTAGCAAAATGTGAAAGGTCCTTTCTGCCTCTGTTAGAAAAACCACAAAGGCTGGATCAAGATATTGACACAGTAGTGTCAGAAGAAACTATTTCAGCATGCACAGAATGCAAATTCCAGGAAGGGTGTACAAGGCAGATTATATTGCTAATGAAAAATACCAGTAAGAGTGAACTGTTATGAAGCTGAAGTTTTCTCTTGCAAACACTTGTATAGAAGAATAAAAGTCATTAAGTTTTTTAACACTGAAATGTCACTAGTAATGGTAGCATACATAAAAGAGTTTGAGTTTTCATTCTTGTTTGTTCCTCTTCTTATTCCTGTTGCTCTTACTAACGTTGCTCAGAAATAACTGTAAGTAGTCATTGTGTCAAATCAAGACTATGACTTAGATGTAGGATCAGTTACAGTCCTGTTCCTGACTTGCTGGCAAATTTGTTTTCTTATTTTATTTTATCTGTAATTCTGGTACCGTTCAGCTTCCATCTTTCGGTTTACTGAGGGAGGACATTCAAATGAGTAGGGGAAGCATAACTGGACATGTATCCCTGCAAATATGATTGTGCTAACACTAGTAAAAAGCCACACACTTTGTATTGGCTTGACAGTACAGAGTCTTAGGACTCCTCTGGACTTGCCTTGGCCTGAGCTGTTTTTACCTTTTTTTCAGCTGTGATAGCAATTTCCTAGGGGTCAGGTGACTGCTTCTTGAATTTGTTTTGGATTTTGTTTAACTTTGTGCAGTTGTGTGATATGAAGCCTCCTGTTAACAGATAGCAAAACCAAGCAATCATTCTCTGCAGAACAAACTGTCTGTGACTGTAGAATAAAACATGGTATGAGTGAATGCTGACAAAGGACAATATCTGAAGTCCCAGGCAGTAAACAAAAGAAACCTATGATCAGTCACTTGTGAATCAAGTAAGACCTTCTTTACAGTGATCAAAGAACAGAAAAGCTGGAAAATGTCAAACCAATTAAAAGAGAAGCAAGTTGTTTTAAGAAAATTTGTAAAAACAACCTGAGTGAATTCCAAGGTGAAAGATGAAAAACATCAATCAAACGGCATCGTATTCCTCGAGGCAAGAACCTCTTGATGCTGATGACTTGTTATGACCCACTCTCTTCACAGACTTCTTGGGGAAGCTGGCATTGTCGACCACAAGCTACAGCAGGGCTCTGGAAGAGTCATAAACCCAAAGAAAAAAGGTAGACACTAGGATGTGTTTGTGTAATAGACTATAAGCATTAGTATCATTTTAACTGATAATAACTGTTTGTTATATTTTGATTAGACTGCTAAGCCTTTAATTAGACTAACAATAAAGTCTTGGTTCTGCATATGTATGGTGTATTTCCCTTTTGCCCATAACAGAATTTTGAATGTAACAGATAATATCACAAGAAAGTCAACAATTAATTGATGTGAAAGGTTGAAATAAGAAAGTATAAATTGTATGAAGGATGCATACATCTGTGTTGACTTCTGTGAACCTATTCTTGTGACATAGGATTCTACAGCTATCCAGAGGAAGACAAAAGTAAAAGTGAAATAAGAAAGGGCTGTATGATAATAAAGGTAAAAATGGTATGGCAGCAACAGAAGAAGTGAAATGTTGTCTCCACCTGGTGAAGTGTGTTGTCAATTGTAGCTATAAAAAGGGTTGGGTTTTAATTATTCTAGTTAATCTGATGTAATTAGAAAGAGGGGTTTTTATTATTATTTTTAGAATTGGCATATTTTATGCCTTTTTCCTTGTGATATGTATCTCTGTTTCAAATAAATATTCCTTGATCTACCTGTTATTTCATTATCCTCATTTAAAAAATGTAGTTAGTCAGACCTCTTGAAAAGCAAGACATAACGAAAAAGACTGAAGCAGTTTAGTTTGACATATGACAGCATTACACAGTGTGTACATATACGTGAATGTATACATTTCCACTGAAGGACAGCAGTTTTGCTACCTTCTTCTTTTTGTGCCTTATTGCATTCTTTTTATCTTTAAGTTCAAATCTGTGTAATATTTACTCTTCCTGGGAATTCTGGAGCTTTACCTCTATTCTTCTAAATATTTACAATAAGTCATTCTAATAGGTTTTATTAATATGGTGCATGGTGGGGGTGTGAATATTCCAGTGACGACCTGAGACTTTTTTTCTCCTGAATTTACATGTTTACATGTTTGCAAAGACTGAAATAACAACAAAATAAGATGAAAAAATATGTTAAAATGAGGAAAAAAATTAAGAACTACTTCACTTTTCATAAATAACATTCCCAAGGGCACATTCCCCTTTCAGTTTGCTTCCTTCCATTCTGTTTCTTCATTCCCTCCATGGTCTGCTGCCATTTCTCATTATGTTTTCTATCTAATTTAAACTGTAAGCTTCTCTGAGTAGGAACATTATTTCCAGTTTTATTCTTAAAGCCCTACTTGCTCCTAATGTGTTATATAAAGAGAAAGCCATATTTTTAGTAACACTGATACAATGCATTTGAAAAAAGACGTAATATAAATTCAGCAATTAGTGTAAGTTGTTTGAAACACAGAACTTTTCTAGTTTAAACAGCAACTGTGAAGAGGAATCATCTATGAAATAAATAGGGAAGATTTTGAAAAACATCTATAGGGTGTAGTAATGGAAAATTTAATTTAAGTAGAGAGACCAAATTTTCAAAATACTTCTTTACTATATGAATATAAATAAAATTGAAGTCACCATTGATTAAAGTACATTGTCAACCTACATTCCAACCACAGCTAGGCAGTTCCAAATACTTGGGTAATTTTATGTTCCTTCCTTTCTAATCCCTTCCAAATCTGTGATAATTAAGTTACTAAATCTTACCTGCCTCTACTATTTTGGTTGCTCCAGATATTAATGAATTTTCCTGCTTAGGCAGAAGAATGTCTCTTGCTTGTATTACTGCCTCATCAACCTTTTTTTAAGCATGACCTTGACTATGTTCTACCATATTAGTGAAACTAATTGTCCAGAGCATCAGATCATTAGTAACTCTTCATTATGTGGGGATGATCGTTTTCTGGTTTACATTGGAGAGCCAAATACCTACATTTGTGCCAGTGACAGTGGCCACAAAACTATAACCATCCAACTCAGCAGTATATACTCTAAGGCATGATAACATACCCTCATGATTCTTCATTTTAGTATGTGAAGCAAGATTTCCAGAATGGAACCTAGAATGTTAATACATATCCAGGTTTTGTAGTTGTGAGTTTACTATTGGTATTTTAAATAGTTATTCAGTATACGTTACTTTAATAGTTCAGAGGTAACTGGTTTCAATAATGATTAAATGCTACACTTATTTTAAGAGGGAAAAAATACCTAAAATCAGAGCTACATATTGTAACTCAGAATGCTGTTTGTGCCCATTGCCAGCTCTCAAGTGGAAATAAATTCAACTACGGGTAAGAAAACAAGGAATGAGATATAGCGTATATGATTAAGGTTAGAAATTTTGCATATCTTGTTTGGCTTTCTTATTACCTGCACTCAAAAATTTTCAGTAATAATTGGAAAACTTCAAGAACTCTATACTAACACTGCAAGATTACAGGCTATAAGCAGATTATAGACTGTGTGAGAATGACCTATATAGGCCAGTTAGCTTTAAGTGAGAAACTTTACTTAAAAGCAAAACAACTAAAAAACCCACACCCCCAAAAAAACAAACAAAACCTGGACTTAATCTGCATATATAAACTAAATTTAAACTAAAATAATCTGCTGGATATCTTTCTTGGATTTATTGCAATACACAGTGAAAAAAAAAAAAAGTTTACTGTTCATTACAGAAGTCACATTTTCTTAATCCCTGGGTACATTGACATAACCAGACATGAAGATAAACAGATAAGACAAGACTGTGAGAGAAAATAACAAATTATTTATTTGGTATGAAACAGCTGAACTTAAATGAATTAAAATTTCAAAATTAGTTTGACTGTGCAACAGATGTTATGCTGATAAAACAGTATGTGTGCTTTAAAGATCTTACTTAAATATTCAGAAAACCAAAAATTATATTCTTCAAAATGTTTGAATTAAATCCTGTAATATTTGACTGCAGAGGACAGTACAGAAATATTAGCTCTGTGTAGTAGAATAGCAGAGCTTTCCTCTGCATGTTGATGGAAAAGGGAGTGGAGGCAAAAGTGATAAAGTTCACTTGAGATTTTAGGCTGCTTGGGTAGAGATATCATCAAGAACTTAAATAAATAGATGCATAAATAGATGTAAAGCAAAAACCTATGAAAAATCAATCTCGATCTCATTTATACAGTGTTAAGCTCTGAGTTCATTGGAAATAAGCTCATTGTAGAGCTGTGATAGATAATTTTGTGAATCATTAACCCAATATTCAGGTCAAAAAAGAAACAGCAAAAAGGTATAATGATTAGTAAAAGAATGGAACGTAAACCATTGTGTACCTCCATGATGCACCTATGAGTCTTTCTCAAAAGAGGGTAGAGATGGAAGAAGCATAAAGAAGGTTATGAAGGATAGTCTAAGAGCCAGGCTGGTTTCATATGTGGAACAGCAACCGACTAGGACAGTTCAGCATGGAAAACAGGTGTCTGAAGTGGCATATAAAAGATATTATGAAATCATGAGTCCCTGTCACAGTTTTGGAATAAATTGACAGTGTGAAGACTACAAGTGCTCAGATATCAAAACACTAAGTCACAGGTATATTAACGTTCAGGAGGGATGTGACTCCTCTGTCCTGCAGGGGTGACACCTTGGTCAGGTAGGTCAGCACAAGGGTGCACAGTGTGGGCCTGGGGCCAGGCTATAGGGTCCCCTCTGTTCTCTCTGCAGGGTCTCTCTCAGGGTCTCTGCTAGATCTGTCCCTGTGTGACTACAGACCCTGTCAGTTATAGGGCAGGGTAGAGAATACCTGTTTCTGATCAGCTCATTCAGATATCTGCAGCAGCTAAAACAGGCTGCCACAGTCACTGGTGCTCACCGTCTGCCTCTCTTAAAGTTTCTCTGATGCTCTCTCAGGGACTGAAACATCATTTACCCTTAAACTACTCTCCTGTTTTTGAAAGCAGGTCCAACCCATGCCAGCTGCTGCAGTGCCACGGGGAAAGATGAACAGAGAAACATGGTTCAGTTCTCTAGCACTAGAAGCAGCATGTGCCAAATGATACGGGCTGATCACTGGTTCAAAACAGACAAGAGATGGGAGTTCTTGATTCAATCTGGAGTTAGGCTTACTGTGGGAGCTATGGATGCTGAAAGCTAACACCACTTGAAAAAGGGTCTGAGCAAACTTACAGAAGAAAACTGTAAGGCGCTATCGAATATGAAAAGACCACTAAAGCTGAGAAAGTCACAGAGCCACTAATCACCAAATGATGTGGGTTACTTTGATAATACTCATGTTGTTTTTCTCTTCCCTAGGACATCCATTCCTGGCCATAGTGAGCTGGAAGGACTTTAGGTATGTATATATTAGTAAAGTAAGCCACAGCCTGGCACCATCCAAGCCAGGGCCCACAGTCATTCTCACTATTTAAATGTTAACTTGCTCCATGGTGTGATTTTGGCCTCCACGTTACTTTCTCAGATCATGTCAAAATGTGATTCAGACAATAGCATGGGCCGGCATCTGCTACAAGTAGGGAATATTGACAAGACGACTCTATTTTGACAATAAGGGTGTAAATCATGCTACTGCACTACTACATTTACTGCTGTACGTGTTTAGTCCTATTGTAACCTGGTCCAGTTGCTCTCATATTCTTATAATGTAATCTCATCTCCTGAAGGAATTATTTTTATGGCCTGTTTGCAATGTTCAATCAGTCCTTTTAGGATTGTAGAGATATATGAAGTTTGTAACAAGCCACTCTGGGAATACCCAGAGTCCTCAAGTGGTCTAGAGTGCTAGCCAACCTATTTTCAGACCTATGCATTGTTATTTAATGGTAGAGTTGATTGATTTCTTCTTGTTAATGGTGAATTAAGTACTATAAGCCTTTTCAACTGTCTTCAATGTTAGGGACTGCTAACATCAGTCTGTGAGCTGGGAGGCACTTGAGACATCTGACCTTTTTTCTTTTTTTTAATTTTATTTTGTTTTTATAAAAGGTTCCAGTATGTAATAGAGGCCACGTGTTTTTTTCTCCTTGAGCTCTCCTAAATTTTTCTGTTAGATTCTGTTCCATCATTCCTTCTGCTCAGTGTCCCGGAAATTTCTAAGAGAGTTAGAAGGAAGCTATTGGTTCATATTGAATAAAAATATGAATAATGTTCAGATTTATAGATAAGACTTTTTAAAGCATGAAGTAGCAGTCCACATGAACTTCCACTGAGATAAAATTTTGCTATCCACTAGTTCTTATTTTGCCAATCTTGGAAAGCTTTGACAAATGACTTGGTCTCTGAGCCTGAAGTTTTGGTAAGGACCAGACATATTCATATAGTGAAATAAACCAGCTTCAAAGAAGATGGAGTACAGAAGCTCAATCATAAGAGGAGTCTGTCAGTGGAAGTCTTGACAGATAAGTAGTGTTATAGATCATTGCTGGAGATCAATTGTCTGCTCTGTTTTGGACTGCTGTTGTACCATTGCCCAATAAAAATGATAGTGTGATTTAAAACACACCCTACCCATCCTCAGCAATTTTTTTCAAGTACATTTTTCCCATTTTTTTCCATAGCAATAGCCTCTTACTGTTAATAAGATCCAGTAAATAGGAAATTAATGTTACAGTTAAATCTTCTTTGAAGTGCATATGCATCTGCACTCTAGAAAATGAAATGATTGAACTCAGGATTTGATATGCATCACTACAATCATGATCTTAATGATTGAAAAAAAATAATAGCAAGATATTGCTTGTTACAAATGGATTATGACAATACAGAATGTAAATTTTGGAATACAGCTTTTTATTTTTCTGCCTTTTTTTTTTTTTTAGTTTTTTAATTTATAATCCAAATACCTACAGCTAGCTTTCACTAATAATTTGTTTTACACTCTTTTAGGTTGGGTCTTAATGCTGTAAGAAAATGACTAATATAAGTTGCTTAAATCACAGAGAATATCCCAGAACACTTTAAGGTATAGAGCAGCATAGTCTCTATTTTTCAGAACAGCATTAAAATGGTTTTTTTAATCAAAGGATACAGACGCAATTCTTCTTTGGGTTTTGTTACAAATATTTAATTTTTTTTTTATATATATAGACTATGAATTACTCCAAATTTAATTTTACCTGGACAAGAGTCTGCTTTTTTCAAGCAAATTAAGACAGTGTGTGTGTGCAAATTTACCATGCCCTGATGTACCATCCATGCAATACGCTGTTCACTATAAAGAGGCATACCAACAGCACTCCTACATTTTGCTCACATCTTTTGAATTTCACAGTCATTCTTCTGAAGTTTTTGCACCATAAATTTGTGTAAAGAAAAAGATAGAAGTAGGAAAAAACCTGAAAACCCCTAAAAGTCCAATCTGCTTACTGTTCAATATGTTCAATATATCCAATGAGCAACTGCACAGAAATATGTTGACAAGTTTCAAGGTTAGTATCATCTACATAAAAATTACATTTAAACTCCATGATTAACTTTAGCAGCCGTTATAAAATGGTCTCTGTGGTTTATCAGAGGTTCCTAAAATGTGTATCAGGCAGCTTGCTACGCTCAAAAGATAAGCTGAAATGCACTTGAACTTACACAGTGTTTAGAAGCTAATATAGTCTGACCTGAGCACCAGTCTCATGTAAAAAGAAGGCTGGAGAGCTACTGTCAGAGTTGCAGGCAGTTACCTCACTGTGATAGCATTTTAGACTGGAATATATTGAAAACTAGTCATTTCACTGCAGTTCTATTTACAGTTATTCATTTCACTGAGGTATTAAATCCTCTAAAGACCAGATACTCTCTGTGCCTGGGAAAACCTGATCTTCGACCATTGTTCACACCTGAAAAACATGCTGTTAGAGAATGTTGTCTTACTATATACATGGTATATGGGCCATTTTTTTTTTCAGTTTTAAAGAAAATCTGCTGTTATGACTCAAGATGTTTTATAATAGTATGAAGACATATATCTCCATTCTTTTATTATTTCCTTCCACTACCTTTTCTTCTTCTCATACTGTAGTTTTAAGAGAGTTGTTCTTCTTTCTTGCTTCATAATTTTACTGTTATTGTGGACTGTTAAGTAACTTGACAGGATGAAAGAGAGCTTAAAACAACTACTTACATTCACATTTTTTTAGAACAATAGTGAAGTTTAAATTGTCACTTTAACGTACCTATGTGCTAGAAAAACATGTCAGTGAAAAATTTTCCGTTCTTTCAGCATTAAAATGAAACTCATAACCTTTGAAATATGCATGATCAATAAAATTAGTGCTAATAATTTCATAAATACTTCTCTCTGGATTTTTTTTTACACTTCTAAGGAATGCATTATATTATTAAAGACTACTACATGAAATAAAATATGTAGTTCAAGTGTATTACTTACATTAAACTCAGAGCACAACTGAACATTCCTAAATGAATTATCAAAGTATTAGGTCTTAGGCAAGGAAGAATGATTTTTCTTATAAAATCTGAAGTCCAGAATATCAGGGAATCAATGGATCATAACAGATCAGCACCTCCTAGTGCAAAACACCAAGGAAGTTTAGATGTTGCATGGCTGGAATCACAGAGGTAAAACCACAACATCCCCTGTTGCTGTAGCATCACTCCGTACAGATCTCCAATGCATTCTTGTCTCAGTGTCTGGAGAGGGTAATGACATTTCTCAACGAAACAGTTCCACAGTACAATAGATTTCATTTTGAGTTTGGTTGTTGTTTTTTTTTTCTTCCTAATATTCATCCCAGATTTAACTTCTCATAGTCACAGTTATCTCCTCCAAGCTGGAAAATCACAAACAATTCTTCATTAGTTTCACTCTTTCCTCACATCTCTTTTACACCAGCTCCTCTAGATAGGTGAAGGATAGCTGGTGCTTTTTAATCTTATGGGCAGGCAAATCCAGACCTCCATGCTTACATTGCTCTGCTGTGGGAATTTGGGAAGAGTTAGGTGAATGGCAGGTTTCTGAAGAGATAGATAACTTCTGGATATGAAACACGATACCATACCTTCTTACAGTTCTTTCAGGGTCTTTCACATGTAGCTTGTTTAGCAGACATCACTCTAGAATATGTCAGTTGCAATCCTGCAGGTGTGATCAGTAAAGGTCAATACCTAGTTTGAGAAGCAAAATTTGAATTATATCAGGGATAAGTTGCACATTGGCCATTAAATTTTGTACAGTGTAGCCCATGCCCCTAGTGGAAACACACACTGAAAGCATCCTGGCAGAAGCACAGGAACCTCCAAGGTTAGGAACGGCTGTTGACTAAATGGTTGTCTAAGGTACCACAAAGCAGCAGGTTTGAACCTAAATCCTTTCTTAGATTTCAAATTAAGGGTTACTGACAGCTTTCCTTTCTTCTGTTCTTTGTCTCCTCATCTCCTCAGATCACACTTTTCTCTGGCTAATTATCTTTCCACCTTCCCTCAGGTAACAATCTATCAAAGTAAAGGTTTAGTCTAAAACTGCTGCAGAGCCTCAAAGTATCACTAGCTTTTTGGAGAAGCACAGAAGAGAAATTTAGTTTGTTAAGATACATATCGAGATATTATCGAAATCTACCAGATTATACGGCTTTGTTAATTTATTCTGTACCAGAAAGATGCAGCTATTGCAAGCATAAAATTTTGGTTTATAAAAACTCGGGGCCTTACATAACTGCCATCTTACTGAATAAAAAATACAGACTCCTTCAAGTAAGTTGACAGGCACTATGACATACAGGCATTTGTTGGGATTATAACACCTCATCCAAACACCTACAATACCACTCATTTTTGCCCCTACCTGTCCCACACTTCTGCTGTCTGTCCTCACATCACTTATGTTGGCCAGCCTTTTCAGATCAGCAGCTGCAAAATCAGCATGATTATATTTTTAAAATGCCTGCCCCATCTTGCCAGCACAGTTTTGGTAACCTGTGTATTTTAGAGAAGCTGGAAGCCATCTCAAGAGACAGAATATAGAACTATGGGTCATCAGATGAAGACAGTACAAACCAGGTTCAGAACAAATAAAAAAGATATGGTTACCCACTTTTACTGACATACTGGGTAGGTAGCATATCTGTAGAAATCACCTGAGCTGAAACTAGATGAAGTCTGGAATGTTCCTGGGAGACGTAATCCTAGGAGAGGCATTTGCCCTGCTCTTCCTCTTTCCTGGCATACATTTATGGTCACTGTTGGAAACAGGATACTAATTCAGGTGATTCATGTGTCTGAAAGATTATGTCCATTCTCATGTTCTTACTTATTGTACTGTAGCTTTCTACCTCAGTGCTTATATATTATACTACTACTACTTATTATTATTGTTGTTGTTATGGTTGCATAGTTATAAAAAACTATTAAAAAGGACAATGACAATTTTTTATATTGTTTGCTTTCTTGAACATACAATTTTTTTCTCTAATGCTAAATTTATAATTTTTTATTTTTATATTCCAAATATTTTATAGGCATGAGTTAATATATTTTCTCTTCACCTTTTTAAGTAGGGTAATTTTTAATACTCTGGTTACAACTGGATTCTTTGTTAACAGGAATTTGGTTTTCCCTATCTTTCCTTCTTTACAAAACCAATGAAGAGTATTTTTACGTTTTTTTTCCTCTTCAAGAACATGTTAGTTTAAAGTTTTCTAAATTAAACTCTTTTTATATAAAACATGTTTGTAAGAAGGGTTGGGTTCTAACCCTAGCCTTTGAAAAAGGCACACAGATGGAGGCAGAAAGTTGAAAATCCTATCATCTGCTGGCACAGCCTAACAAGATGCTATTTGTCTGTTCGCTGCAGAAAGTGCAGAGAAGATTTTGTAAAAGATCAGCAGTCAAGGGTAAAGGGATTCATCTTGAATAACTTCAGCCTTCTATAACATAAGTTTCTGCTTCTCAGTGGTCACTTCAGATATCCTTTGTAATTTAAAGAGGAAAGAATGTGTCTTCTGGGCTAAGGTTCAATTAATCTATTATTTTAAACATATACTTTAGGGTAACAAGAAGCCTAAAAGTACCTATTTCTTTTCATTGTCTCTAAAGAGCACCTAGAATGACTAATTTGGCTGTAGATGACCCCACTATAAAAATCTACATGAGGGGTTTTCTTACTGATTCTTTTATGTGCTGTTCCCTGACACCTCCCCAATCTGTACACTGGATATTTGGGCTTATAGAGTGACTAAACTTGCTCAATAAGGAGCTCCTTTGAGAATTCAAGAACCTAGTTAGGATACGTATACACCAGTAAATTTAGTGCTCAGAGACTATTTAGTGCACATGTTTAGGTTAAATTAAACAACAACAACAACAACAAAACCCAACTTTCTCTCTACACTTACAAACTGTTAGGCCTTTAAAATAAGACACTACATGCAAACTGCCACTAGCTGTCTGTCAGAATACAACATTTCTGACCATTATTCCCTGCACATGTCCACGGCACACATACACTGGTTAAGAGTCATCTCTCATCATTGTAAATGTCTGCAATGCAGAAATATATTTCTTTTTATGCAATTTCTGTTAATAAACAGTAGGCATTTTTTCAGGTACAATTCAATTGACCTATATAAGACATGAGATGGATCACAGTTTAGATGTGCCTGTTTCTTCCTATTGACTATAAAAAGAGTTCAGATTAAAATCTTGGAAGTAAATATGCTGAAGATACAGTAGGGGGAAAATATCTAAGAGTTTATGAAGTTCTTCCTGGTTATTCTGAAGGCATAGCGCAGAACACAAAGCTAAAGATGACCAGGAGATTTCTAATACAAATATTTTTGTTTGCTGTTTTTACAGAGCTTTGGAAGGCTATACATTTCTCTAAATGTTGGTTCAGAAAAAAATGGAATGTTCTGTGGAAATAGAAAAGCCAGTTTTGTCATGGATGGAATTCCTGACCAGGTTGGGAAAAATTGTATGTAGCCCCTTTTCTGCTTTTATGCTTACCCTTTCAGTGCCCCTACGGGTTCAGTGCATCTAAGACTGACGGTAGTACTCTTCCTCAAAAAGAAGGGAAGGAAGGTTATGGTGAGTCATTAGCTTCTGGAGATCTTCACCAGGAGTATGATGGTGATAGTGACGGTGACAGTGATGGTTTCTTCCTCATCATCCTATGGTCCTCTTGGGTTAATCTTTCACATTTTAGAGCATGCACTGCACTGTGGTGTATTCACTGGTCTGCAGTTCCATGTTATACCTGAATTTGTAGGACGTGTTTTACATGTGTTGCTTGTTTATTTTCTCTGTCCTTCATAAAACAAATTTTACCCAGCTCCCAAGTTTGTATTCCTTTAAATTACAGTAATTGAGTGTTGGTGATTAGTTTATAGCCTTGAGGACTCTGTTTTCATTCTGCACCCACACTTTTGAAGCCTCTGCAATCATTCTGTGATTGTACTCTGCACTGCATCATTATCCTGGGGTCACTGTTTGCTCTACACAGAAGAGTACTGTTTCACTATCAATTAATTACAGAACTATATCAGAAGTAATATAACAATGTGTTACACCACACAGTCATTCAAAGCTAAGTAAAATTAAAATGAACTAGCAAAAATCATCAGTCTTCTGTTTGTTAGACAAGTGCTGTTACTGCTAAGAAGCTAAAAAGAGCTCCAGGCTCTTTCACAAATTAGGCAAATCACACCTGGTAAATTCTTCTGGGAACCTGCAGTTGAATACAGACCTGTGGCCTGATACTAATAATGGTAATCCAGATTTACCAGTCTGCAAAGATACAACAACTTCTTTTTGTTTTGTTTTTTTTTGTTTTTCTTAGGATACTGGAGTACAACACAAACCTCTCTTTCTATTTATTTCTCCACCCTTCTGCCCCCGGCCACAAGATCAGTGCCAATGTGACATACATTTTTTCTGCTGTAAACAGGACAGATAGGACCTGAAAATTATTTGTATATTTTATGCCTTTATTTCTGGTTTGGGTTTTTTGCCTTTTTGTAGTAGTTCTCTTTTGGAAGCTTCAACAAGTAGGACTGATGAGGATCTCTTCTCTGCTTTACTGCTACAAATCCACTCTTCACCTATCCCTACAATATTATTGTACACTCTCTGAGTATATAAAAATGGCTTGCAAAAGGATTTTTGGAAGTCAGATACCTTGTTTCCTTCATCCTTACATAGAAGATCAATGATTTCAGGATATTTTCTTGTTGTGGTAAACTGAATACTGAAACCAGAAGTGGTTATGAGAGCTTTAAGTTTTTTATGCATTTCCTAGACCAGAAAAAAAGTCTTGAAATAATTTTGTATATACACATTTGGGAAATTAAAAAAATAAAATAAAATAAAATAAAATAAGAAAAGGTTTGGCACTTTGAAAGTGTTTCCTGGGATTTAGGAATTGTTTTGGCAGCTAATGGAAACTTTTAAAGTTAGTTGTTTTCCTTTGATTTTCTGACAGATTTAACCTTCTGAAACTGCTCCTGTGATTATTTAAAAATATCTCCTCTAGTTCAGTATTCCAAACCAGACCAACACGTAGCACTGGATTAAGCATAACACCATTCTGTGACTTTCAGGACCCAGAAAACAGCTAATACACATGTAATGCCAGGCATAGTCCAAGTTGTATTAGAAGTTTCAGCACCCTGATGAAAGTCAGTGGAGTCTAATTGCCAAAATTCAAGACACCACTGTGCAAATAGCTTCTGCTTCACAACATATGCTTTCCTGGGTAAAAGGAAACTGCTGAAGAGGCTGCTCATTTTGGCTTTCTTCATTTTAGATCACCCCTAGGCAATCTGGAGAGTTACAGCAAAAAGGTAGTTTACAAAAGTGCCACAAAACCTGACTTCTGCTGTGGACCCTCATTATGCATCCTCACACATCACTGAACTGCTGAAAGGCAGTGATGAAAATACCACATGGATTTCTTTTGCATTTCAGACATTGCTCTAGTATACTCAAAGCTAAAGTTTCCATGTCCACCTTAACTGGATTTACAGCTCTTCTGCACACAGCGATATTGTAGCTCGATAGAACATAACACAAGTAAAATGAAAATTTAATCTTGATCTACTATTCATACCAATAGTTCCATGGGAATCAACAGTGGTGTTTGTGTGAACAAAGCAAGGAAACAGCTCCTCATACATTATAATTTTCTCCACGAATATCACAACTTAATGATATTTTATGCACACTGAAGTTTTGAGAAGTACAAGATATTTGTAATGATTAGAGGTTTATATATAAATTTCATGGTCACATAAAGAAAAAGTTACTTAAAGAAAAAGTTCATGATCTCTACTTCAAAGAAAAAATAGTCAATTAAATTTAATCAACAATATTCACCTATATGTGACTTTGGGCAGACAGCCTAATATTGTGTCCAGGAGTTGCTGAAATATTATATATCAAAACACAGATATTTTACAATGTGACTTCTGTACTGCTCAAAAGTTATTCACAGCAAATCTTGTGCATTTGAATGTGCCACACAATTGTTACATATATGAAATAGACAAGTGTGTGCTTCCATTAAGAGTGACAAACAATATTCCACCATTACCGAAAGCACAGCTGAAAAATATTCATTTTACCTCTAATTCTTATGAGCAGTTTACTTCAGGACTGCATTGCTTGGCTTGGTTTTATTTCTTAAATCAAGACAAGTATAAAACATTCCTTTCTGAACAGACATTTCTATGACTTGTACTAGTTGTTAAAATATTTAAGAATAAAACTAAAATTGTAATGTGTAGTTATGCTTTTTTACATTTTTTATTTCCATGCAATGTAAAATAGGTCTACTTTTTCTACTACAATTTTTCAAAGATTGCTGCTTGGCACAAATAAATGGAATACAGACTTTTAACTAGTTAGTGTGTGACATATAGGTATTTAGACTTAAGCAAACATCCAGGAGACGAGAAGATTTGAGTGTTTGAAGAATATAGTTTATTGATCTTAAAAGTACACTGAAATCCTAAAGAAAATAAAAACCTTAATTATTTTGAGGTTTCTGTGTTGAACAGCCTGAACAACCAGACTTTAGGAGCAGTCAGAAAGAAACCAAGGTATAACTAGCTTTTCATTAATTATATTTTTCTTTCTGCAAAATCTTTTTGGTATTTCCTTGTTCACTTGTGATATCCCAGAATGCACCATTCAGTTAATGCTGCAAATACTGCAGGTTGAAATGAGACTTCTCTTCCCTGCAGAGACAAGTTATAAGATATTGTAAATGAATCCAAAATACAAGTATTTCACATATACTGCCAAAAAATTCCTCCCATACTGAATACTATTATCTAATTAGCAGCTAGCTGCATTTGATCAATGCATTAATCTCTGCTAAATGTAGTTATATTTCTCATTGTTTTGTCTTTTTTTGTGGTTGTTTACAAATATTTTACAATGCATTGGCAGATTTTGATGCTTGTGAATTTCACTATATCTGAACGCTACATTTTCTGACCTTTTTATGTCCCAAAATATGTGAGCATTCACAGCCCATTTGCCAATAACAGACATAAATTCCTACTTCTATGTCAGT
Source organism: Haliaeetus leucocephalus (assembly GCF_000737465.1). Lineage (NCBI taxonomy): Eukaryota > Metazoa > Chordata > Aves > Accipitriformes > Accipitridae > Haliaeetus > Haliaeetus leucocephalus. Next base: position 2,296,261 of record NW_010972497.1, on the reverse strand, counting down.
TTTCATTCAGAATGGACTATAGAGCTTTTTGTTTGGGTATTTTGGTGTTGTTTTTTTTTTTAAATTGCTTTTTTTGAGGGAGAGATTATTGTTTGTTTCTTGAGGATTGTGGATAGTTTTTGTCAGGAATTTTTTGTCAGTCTGTAGTTCTTAATAGCTTCCTAAAACACACTGCAAAATAAAGGCAGAAATAACAATTCCTTTTTTTTTTAGCAGAAAAAATAAATTGAAGAATTTTCAAACCATTCCTGACAATAAACTACAGCAGAAACTCTTTTCTCAGTTAAAAGATACCAAAAAGGACAATTACTGGCAAAAGTTATTTAAAGTTAATAAAAAACTCTAAGAATTCAGAAATGTAGGATTTAAATTACCTTACCTATGCTCATCACAGACAACACACAATGCAGATGTAAACCAGGAGACAATTAGGAGAAGAGTTTTCTATTACTTCACAAACTAATTCTAAAATTAATAGAAAAATAAAATAAGCTATATTATATCTCTTGTTCTTTTTACTGTCTTGTCACAAACATATTTGACCATGACTTTTCCTAGCTTGCTAAAGTGTTTTCATTTTCCCTGAATTCTAATGTTACTGTAACAATTCCATTTAGTGCCATCTTAATGTTTATGTCTTCATTTTTTAAATTATATCATTCTTGCCTCTTTCTGTGATCTAACTTATTCAGTCTCTAGTTTTAGTTATAATATAATCTATTATTTATCTTGCAGAGTTAATTTCCATCTTATTATTTTACTCATGTATTTGCTATTTTGCATTCCATTACTGATGAAAACAACAAGATTTTTTTTATGTTTTCCCAGACACTTGCCTATGTCAAGGAGACATGCATGGAGCCCTTCAATTCCTTTTGGTCTTTGTAGCACAAGCAGATATGATTTCTCTTTCTAGAAAAAGCTGTCTACCAGTTCAAGCTATTTCAGGACAGCATTCCTAAGCAGGATGTAGAAGGCTTCTAGATGGAAGAATTTCATATAACCTAAAAAATTTCTGAATCTCATGGTAGCTTCAGTCTTGCCGAAAAAGATATGCTGAGCACTATGTGCTATTTCAATAGCTGGTGAAGAAATATTCAGGTTCCAGCTGAAGCTGAAATATTTTAAAGTCTAGTCAGTGATAGTCACCTAGGTTTTTCAAATACCAGGATATGCCATGCAAACATGATTTCATTCTTTAATGAGATTACAACTATGGTGGATTGAAAAAACTGTGCAGGTGCAGTACACACAAAGTTTTTTAAGATCTGCAATTTTATACTGCATGACATGCAGATTAAAATGTGAAATACTGTACAGCATTGATAAATTTTACATTAACTATGCACATTTAATGGCAGATCTCATTGGAAAAATGTCACGAAATTATGCAGCTAGAGAGAGTATCATAATGAATATGCACAGCAAGCCTCAATTTCAACATTTCCAATCTTCTGAGTCTTTGGTTTTGCACTATATAACTCTGTACTAATTAGGAGGAAGTGAATAGCATGGTGAAGGGGAGACAAGGGCAAGACCAAGGTTATACTCTGAATCTCTTCCTCACTGGTACTATCTTTATGCTTTTTTCAAACCTGCGGCATTCAACATATGAGTAAATAAATGTTCTTAAGAAGAGCTGGTTAGAACTTACCCAGTGTAACAAAAAATGCATCTATTCTATAGTCATGTCTTTCCCAAAAGACTAGGTGAAGTAGATATACCAACTAGGATGGGAGCACCTACTAAGCCTGCTAGTGTAAAATTCACATACATACAGAGACTAGCTAGTTAACTTAAAACTATCTGAATATAAAGATCTAACTCTCAAGAAGTCAAATATGGAGGCTGGTGAGGTGTCCCGAGCTTCAGGACCTATTATCATTGAGAACTTGAAGCCCAAGGGTCTGGGAAACCTGTGTCTGCCCCAGGCTTGATTAAGGTGAGTTTTGGAAGATATCATGCTCTGTGCTATAAACTGTAGCCTGGGAAGTCTGAAACGGACTTACAAGATCTGGGGGATCATGACAAGCAGTATAGCTGAACTACCTTGGAAACTCCTTGTAACTGTCCAGGGAAAATGGCTTTTTATAAATTTTAGCATAGGATGCAGAATATTAGCATCATCTAGTTCATTGTGACATCAAAAAAAAAAAAAAAAGTGTTTGAATTCAACTGAGAACGACACCAAGTATTGAAAGAATTCAATTTCCATGAACCTGAAATCCTTTTAGGCAAATTCTCTGGTTAAGTTTCCTTTAAAATACTGCTTTTCCTTTTTAATATTAATGGTTATAAGTTTTGTGTAAGTCGCTACAGGATAAAATAAGTCTTCCTTCCTGATTAATTACTCTATTTGAAAGCCTTAGTTTAGCAGAAGTGCTAGGTGTCTGTTTCAGTTAGGCACTAGTAGTAATGTATTGTTAATTTGCTTGACACTGTTTTGATATTTACTATCTAAATCTACAGATAAACCCATTAATAACATAAAAGAAACATAGTTTGAAATATTTTATCAAGTGCTACTCTACAAAACTAATCACATTTAAAGTAAAAAAATAAAGTTGATTTAAATGAAACTACAAAAAATTAGTCCTTTTTCCCTTCTCTATATGATAGTTTTATATCACTAATTTGAGAGGAGTTAGTCTCAAATTAAGCCAGTATTTAAGAAGAACCAGGAGATGTGTGCATAATACAGCAGGAACCCCATATCCTGCAGGGGAAGCAGAGCAAGGCTTTTTGATCTGGTGACAAGGAAATGAACAGCTTTCCACAGTCTTTTCAGTCCAAAAGGTAGAGGTAGAGAAAATAAAGTAAGGAATGACAGATGCCTAAAAGAAGCTTGGTTCAATCTAGAAAAGCCAATTCCAATGTCTAACACTCTACAAAATAACTTTTCATCCTAGGATATTCAGTGATACACAGGGAGCAATCCATTGTGTGAAAAGCAATTTGTGTTATGGCAAAGTAGCACAAGTATGATGATTTGCAAGGGAAAGAAAAACCCAAAGCACAACCTCCCTCTCCGTCACTGTCCCCTCTCACCCTGTTTTTTCTACCATTCCTCATCACTAGAAAGAAGGTTATTTGGGGAATTTACCCTACTCAGACTCCTGTTGAATCTTAAAAAGCCTCTGCATTGCTTTCTGTTCTTAAAGAACTGGAAGAAAATAGCTTATAATTGCTTACACTCTTGAGTGTTTCCTCCATAACAGAGGAACCAATCAACAATTAGATGAAGTGGAAGTAGTCTTTGAAGGTATCCAAAGAAAGATTCCATTTACCTAAGACCCGTTCTTAAAACTTCAGTAGTCAATTTCAGGTGCTAAAAATGTATTTGAAAAGAGTTCATCTAGGCTTTCAAGATTCTCTAAAAATCTGGAAATAGATCAACGAGTCTGTATTTTTTCAGTGAACAGGATACATATATAGTTATTTATATTGGGTTCGTGTGGCGGGGCATTTGGTAGCGGGGTAGGGGCGGCAGATCTGTCTGCTGCTGGAAGCTGCTGGAAGCTTCCCCGGCTGGGAGCCGGACCCGCCTCTGGGAGAACAGATTCCAGAGGGGAAACCTGCCGGGAGCCGGGGGATCGGGATGGGAGAGGAACCCCTGTGCAGATCCCGAGGGCAGGGAGGAAGGAGGGGATGCCCCTGCAGCCCGTGGGGAGACCAGGCGGCAGGCTGTGTCCCCCCAGCCCGCGGAGGGGAGCGGGGGAGCAGATGCCCACCTG